>NW_024962262.1:23604439-23724439 GCF_019238085.1 Lagopus leucura
CCACCTCAGATCAGTGCTGTTGTTTTCAAGTATTTTGGGGTCCCCTGCTTCCCCTTTCCCAGAGGCTCGGATCCGCAGATCCCTCTGCCCTGCTGGTCACGGAACTGGGCCGGACCAGCCCATAAACCGTTGACACAGCCTTATTACTTGTGCTGAACTGCAGGTTTTGAGTTTCAGGATAGCATCATCTCCACAGTTATACTGCTTCTCCGTGTCTCAAATTTGATTGTACATAGCTCATGACAGCAATTCCAACAAAGCTTTGGGTTGTGCATACAGATGTAGTCTTAGAAAGAAACTGATTGTCTAAAGCTCTTTCCCCAGCAACAAAACCTTTAGTAAAACTTTGGAAAATATAGTTTAGATAGCATTGGCTGTCATAACTAAATCAATCATCTTTTGTGGAAAAGCAGCACATGGCTGCAATGTTGGTTTAACAAAAAGAGGTAAAATTCAAGTCTTTAGATAACTTTTTCTTTTTTTCTTAGTATTCATTAAAAAGCAAGCACAAGTGTCATTAAAATGAAGCATGTTTATTTTATGTAAGCTGTAGTACTGAGTGGAGCACTTCATGGAAACAGCTGATGAGAAACTGTGAACTGGGTATGTGTTTCTGATACAAAATTTCTGATGCTGAAAGTTCCTGCTCAGGTGTAAGGTAGAGTTTGAAATATTACTTTATATAAAATATACACAGCATTTTTCTGCACTGTCTCCTGGATTATTTTTTACTATTTTGTATTTCAGCACTTATCCTATTGCTATACTAAATATTACTTGTTTCATGAAAAATAGTTACTTATGTGTCAAAATGGTTATTTTTTAAATAAACTCAAAATCTTGTTCCCTTATGTTTCTACTTGGAAATCCAGTAATTCTACAATATAGGCCTCCTTACTTTTAATAGCAATCAGTCACTGAAAATCTGTTTCTTTCCTAAGCCTGTTTAACAGTAAAGATCTTCCTGATAGTTCTTCAACTCACTTTGGAGCAGATACACATAAAAATTTCAGGAACTAAAGTGAAAATTTCATTGAGATTATTCGTGAATAAGTATTTTGACATTAAAGTTATCTCCATGGGCATAAGCCGCTGATTCTAAGCTGTTCATTGTATGCTATATGTCTCAACCCTTTGGCATGTTCATAATTTTGTATAAATATAGTCATTGGGATAAAGAATGGATGCAATGTTAGAATCTATTCAGTAGATAATGCCTATGTTTGAATACATCCTTCATTCTTTTATATTTTTAATCTCCTTGTAAATATCCTATTCAATTCTTCACATTTATTTGAATAGATACAAAAATATTTTAGGTTAACTAAAATAAATTCTTTGTGCATCCTTTTTATAGAGTAGAGAATACTCTGCAGAGAAAGGCATGTTCACAAACGGTGAAAATCTGTAAATCTATTCAAGCAGAAAAGGAGACTAATCCAGGTTTCTCATAGTCTAGAGGGAAAAAAATATCAAAGGACTACAGGATAAAAAGCAAAAGCTTATCTTACTTGCTTTAAAAAAAATAAAATACCTCTTCTCTTAATTCTCATAAGAAAAATGAGGAAAATGAATCCTACTTTCAATTGCTTAAGTTCTGGAGAAGGCAACATTTCATCTGCAATATCTGTATCTAGATACTATGTATGTAGATACTATGTAGATACTTTCTCTCCAATATCACTTTTACCCAAAAATAATATTACTCCATCTATCAGTTTTTCAGCATGCTTTTTGTCAGCACATAATTATTCTTAAAAATTGTATACAATTTATTTAATTACTATAATTGGGCACTGAAAAGTTGATACTTTTCGTACACGGGTATACCTCCATGTATCACTGTAAATGTATTTTTATATACCAGCTGATTTTAGTCACTACAAATGATAATTTCTCATCAGCCCCTGTATACATGTATACTGAGTGCTATGTCCTAAACATGAAAAATGTAGTTGTTCACCCAAATATAACATATTATCCTTCCTCGCAGAATTTCATAATTGTATTTCAAACAGTATGCTGCTTTTCAAAGGTGTAAAGATCATTATGGCCTTCTGTTAGAATGGATTGTTGGTTTTCTGTAACATCACCTAAAGTCTGCAGGGTTTATATGATGTGCAGCCACGTAATGTTGTGCTGTGATCTTGTCAGCTTGAGAGCATGAAAGCTGGTCAGTATCTGTATGGTAGACTTCCAAGAGAAAAACAAAGTCTGCTGTAGGAATCAGTGTTGATCAACCTATGGAATAAAGCTTCCCTTTGAGCCAGCTCTCAACCAACTATGCAGCATTCTGTTAGAATGCCTGGTATAAGCCATATTGCCCCAAACTAAGGAAAAATGAAAGAAGTTATATTAAATTTAGACCTTTGTCTTTACAGTTGAGTAAGTGATATGTTTAATTTTCAAAATGCCTTTTTCAAAATCCTCCCATAGGGTTTGATTAGAGTGAATAACCTTTCTGTTATGTTTTTGAAAAGAATCATTCCCCTTTAGATATCTAGATACAGAAGTAGATATTTAGATAGAGAGGTGTGAAAGTATTCCTGCCCATAAAAGTCTGCCTCAACGCTCTTTTAGCTCTTCTAGCTCTTTTAGCTCTATTTGCAAGACAGTTTACACCTTCCCAACTGCAGGGCATTGATTAAAAAAATGTTTACCGGTCTTCCTTCACCCCTGCCACTTTCATGTACATTCCTTATCGTCCTTGTATGTATTCTAGGAATTGAGCTGAAATGACTCAGATAATGCATAGCTACAGGTAATAAATGGAAAAAAAAAAAAGAAAAAAAAAAAAAAAACAACCATAACAACCATATAATGGACAATGCAGAAAAAATAGCAGAGCTTCCCTGTTACACACTTTTTTCTTGGTAGTAGCATAGGCTAACAGCTTAAACCAATTTTGGAAATTCATGTTAAGTCCCTCAGATGTTACAGAAAACAAAGGTCATTGTTATCATCATGAAGAGGCAAAACTTATTTGCTTTTCTTAAAGTAGTGTGAACTAAAGAATTTAACCTTTTTATCCTAAATACATAATTGTTTTCTGTATACATGACTGGATTTGAGAATCCAAAAGTTTGGCTTTATTAGATCAGAATTGATTGAATGTGATATTACATAACAATCTGAACAGGCTGTTTTCAGAGAACAATTTAGTCCTTTTTATCCTAATTGAGTGAGGAAAATTAGGAACTGATATGCTTTTGAGGACAATTACATAATGAAACCAGTTCACCAAATTTCTGTCTCAATGAGCAAGACAAAGGTCAAATAGCAGGAAAAGCTCTTTTCTCTTAGATTCAAGCTCTCTTAACTGTCACTCAGAGCTTTCCATATTATCAAGAGATATCAGGCAAACTTCTCACTTTTCCTTCATGTGCTAATTCTGCAAGTACTTTTTTTTTTCTCTTCTGTACAAAATCTGACACCATTTATATCTATTTGTTTTGAAACTTACTAGTATCCCTCAACTTCAGGTCAAATAAATGGTTGCTTTAGCCTTATCATAGTCAAGTGATCTTGACTATTCTTTAAATGGTTTTCCTGAAGTGAAAGATTTTTCATAACCTACTGCCTAATACTTAAAAGTATTATTATATATATATGTATATATATATATATATATACAGCTTTGTTTTTTACTTTAAACAATCAGTTTAAAACAACTAATGATATAAATTAGAATTTAATGATTAATAGAGCTGATTGATGATTATTCTTTTCCAGGAAATCTATAAGAATGCAATTGTGCTCATCAGAGTTGCCTGGATCTTTATTTTGCTTGTTCAATGCCTTCTTATGACACTAAATTTCATTAGATTTATTTTTGCTAATAATATGAGTAAAATTAAACATATGCTGTAGAAAAAGTGAAATTGTGGTTTTTAGTATACAGGCAAGACAGAGAAGGGGAAAAAATTGATACCTTTAATTCACATCCAGCATCATTAATCTAAGCTACACGTACACATGAAACTCAGAATTCAGGACGACTTTGAGACTCAGAAGAAAAAAAGTTAATCACAAGGGCATTTGCCCTTGCAAGATATATACAGTTTCAAACTTATCTATGCAAAGGTATCGAATGGTAGAAACTTAGAGTCCAGACAAGGATTTAACTAGAAAGGAATTTCGAAGCTTTTATGTTGATATACATTACACACAGGACTTCCAGGAAGAGCTTAGTTCTACTTTTTATATGAGTTAATCTGTAAAATTAACATTTACTTCCTGGGAAGTAAACCATGATAATAATGTTTCTCTGACCTCAAAAGCTCTTTAAATTCATTATTAACACAATATTTTTATTTTCTGCAGATAACTTTTTTGTGGCACAGTGTTATAATGTGGTGAACTGCTTACACAAAAATTAAAGAGATAGTTGTTTCTTACAGTTTGGGGCTTTTCTTTTTGTGAGTTATAACTCTACACTTTTTTTTTCTCTCCATTTTACTGATATAAATCTCATTTCTGAAGGCATTTCCTTGGCCTCTGCCATATTGATTGCTGCTGCTGAGAGAGAATGAGTCTTCTGATTACACTCTACTTGAGAGTCTGTTAAGGGAGAACAAACCTGGCAATGCTAAACAGGTCACTGGACAGTCCTTCATAAATATTCAGAAGAAACAAACATTGTGAAAGACACTAATGCTGATAGAATTCACAGATATGCTAAGTAAGAATAAAGTATTTCCTGCAGAGAGCTCCTGTTGGGATTACACGGCCTTCTGCTTTAATGAAGTTACACTTCTGACTAATGGCAAATGATGTTAACATTTTCCTTTCAATACAAGTACTACTTTTTTATTGTTTAGTGAGAAGGAAAAACAAAACAAACAAACAAAAAAAAAGCATGGAGAAACAGAACTCAGAGTAATGGAATTCTAATTTAGATTATAAGCATTTTTAGGAAGATTTCCACTTAGCAAGTCAGTTTCCACACAAATTTTAGGAGTATGTACATGCTAACGATAAGCAATATTTGTAATAAAAAAAAGTGTAGAACTAATAACTACATTCAGTGCTTCTTCAATGGGACCAAAAACATACGTAACTTTAAGAATAAATTTTCCCCTGTAGAAAGATTTCATAGACGTAGTAGAAATTCTGTAGCTTTTCCATTGGATTATTTGTTAAACAGTACAGATAATATCAAGGATTTTAATCTCTGTCATATTATCCAGAATTGTTTTTTTAAAAAAAAAAATCTAAAGAAAGAATGTTCTCCTCTCTACAGCTCTGCATGCTTACTGTAGAATTTTGCTTCTGGCCACCAAGTCTCCTTGCTAATACACACTTTCAGTCAAATGAGTCATCTTAGCCACAGTTCTCTCACAAACTGTGAGAAACTTCCTCAGACTTTACTGAAACGTAGAGTCACTTACTGAATTGAACAAAATCCTGATTTTGTACCATACTTAAACTGAATACCTGTAATAGTTTCAGTGACCTGATGACTCATCAGTTATCAAGTAATAATACAAACAGTGAACACAGAAGTGTCTTCTAAAATGACCCTCAATCTATCTGCTTAAAATATTTTCCTTTTTTAAAATTTCCACATATCTAACTGTGACTAATTATCAGTGGAAAGTAGTTTTCTTTATTTCATTAGACAATCTTTTAACAAAGGGTGTTCTGATTAGACATATAGCAAAAGTTATACGAAATAAGTAAGAATTTTCCTAGAAGAGAAAAAAAATGAGGACTTATGAACGTGCACACAAGCACATAAACTAGCCAGTCTAATAACAATGCATCCGACAAAGAAAGAAAAAAGGGTGTTAGATTCTGTCAACCACCAGAAAGCGTCCACTCGAGTGTGTAAATGTGTTATACGTGTTAGCATGACATAGTGTAGAAGCTATAGTTTTCAGGAATTAACTCTTGCTTATGTCTGCTTTTTTTCTCTACATGGTATATCTTAAAAGCAGCCTTGTTCAGTGGAAAGTCAAATTTTGGCCCAAGTGTAATAAACAATAATTGTACAATAAAGGAGAACCTCTTTTTTCTTCTTTTCCATTTTATTTTTTTCCCCATCAGTTTACCTAGTCATTTATGCAAAAGAGTGGTAAGGAAAGTTATTTTCAGATATTGTGTTCTAAGTTTATCCTTTATAAGGTTATTATTCAGAAAAAAAAAAGTTATTTTCAGATAGCATGTTATAAAATATATCCTTATTACTGCAAATAGCAACATTAGAAAGAAACTAAATAAATAACCCATCCACAAGCAGCATTTGAGTGTGATCTAAATCATGGATTTCAAGAATGAGACAAAGAGAAATCACGATTCTCTTGAATTATCCCACACGCCACAATAAGTTAGAAGAGCTCTGAAAATTACTTTCTAACAGAAGGGTAAATGCAAAGCAACTTCTCTGCTACTTTCAGGACTATATTTCATACCAGGGAATTAGACAAGCCTGTGACTTTAAGTCTATCTAAACCTGCAAGTTTCAAAACCCTGTGTATCAATAGCTGTAGATAGGAATTTTCTTGCCCAGTTGCCTTAGAAATCTAAAAGAAAAAGTTACGTAAATCCAAGCTAATCATGTACATTCAGCATAGAAAAACTGATTGGCTGATACAGACTGGATTAAACATTTTTGAGAACATCTCTTCACTTAATGGAAAATCTCAATTTTTAAATATCTGTTAGGTAAGATAAATTCTACTCTAATGTGTCTGAATGATTGTCCTGCTTAAAGTCTTGGATAATTTATTCCTGTTTGTTAACTAGAACAATGTGCCGTGTCTATTCAAATTTATTCCAGCAGTCATATTGCCCAGTGAAGACTTACTCAGTCTTTTAATTTACATTTTTAAAATTTTAAATATATGTGCTAGGAAATATTGGAATAATTTCTTTTACTTAAGAAATACAGATGCTGAATTTGGTTGGAAATAATAATAAATTAAAGGTGCTTAGAGTACTATATGGGAAGGTTTTTGTTACTGAAGTAAAGCTTTTCAATGTGCTCAAGGTTGAATAAAAAATATTTGATAAATTTATCTTTGAAAAATAGTTGATTTATTAGGCAAAAAAAAAGCATTATTTGTGGTTGAGGGGCTGACAGATTTCCTCCAATAACTATGTAAGACTTCTTATTCTACACAAATTGTTCTTCTTTATTGTTCTTTTTTTTTTTTTTTTTTTTTCTCAGATTACAAGAAGAAAAAACATTCCTGCCACTTTAACTCATAATTAGTTTCTCAAGAAACTTGCAAAGAATATGTTTTCAGCACTTGAGGGAACCGAACTGCTATTAAATCTTTGTTAAAAACATCTACATGGTGTTTCATCATACCTTGCCAGTATTTTTCATCATCTTAGGAAACACGAGTGAGCACTTTTTAAAAAAATTCAAATTATTTTGATGGCTTATTTCACAATTAAGCAATAAAGTAGTTCTTGTCATAATTTCTGATTTAATTTTGCTTTAATTTGAATTTAATTTATATTTGTAGTTTTACTAATAAACATGAAAATCACCGCAAACATTTGCAAGTCTGCCTTAGTACAGGAGCTTTTCTCAATCACACTTTCCAATGATTTTATTCACAAAATACTTTGTAGTGTATTTTTTAAAATTTTGTGTGCATGTATATACACAATTATATTATGTACAACATAATATTATCTATTTATATTTCACACAAAATAATTATAAAAATACATCTCTATACCATTTGTAAACATAAAAATAATTTTACCCAATTTTCATCTCAAATTGTCTTTGATCCTTTTCATTATTGATGTCTAAATACAGAGCTTGAAAAAGAAAATACCTTTGAGGTGAGCAGCGAAACCTACATTGGGTCATTACAACCTCTATTTCTGTAAATAAGACAGCAGGTGTCCTGTAGACTTCTGGCATTCATGCAAATATCATTAGCCAGTTATGTTCCTCTGTGACAGTCACATCACTACTGACTCAATCACAGGATATTTGCATCAATTTTTTTTCACTCCCTGCTCTATTTAGAAGTAAAAATTCAAAGGAGTAAGATATCTTCATTCTAAAACAGTCTGTAAAGTTGGTCCTTAGCTTGCATGTCTCTGAAATTTTCATTAGATTTTCATAAACCACTAGATTTTCATAAACAGCATGCTGTTGCAGAGCCCTTAAGCACCGACTAGTGATAACAGCTACATCACATTAAATGTACAAGTTAAACCTAGTCTCAGAAACCTGCAGTCCAAGCAAAAAGCAAGTAAAGCACATAAACAGAACATTAAATCAACTAAGCAGCAGTATATATGGGTGACTGAAATCATTATGAGCATACTTGAGTAGCTGATGATAAACAAGATGGTTAAGTTGGAATTTTGAGGGTTTGTAGGAGCTAAAACCTGGATACTTCATTACGTCTTAAGAACAGAGTTTTGTTTGTGTGTGGACTATGTGAACAAACATTTGACTTGAAATTTTTTAATCAAACCCCAAAATTAAAAAAGAAAATATTTCTAAAGACAGATAATCGATTTATGACCACAAGTAACTCCCGAGGTCATTTGATTTAACCAGCCTTGCACAATGCATAAGAATATTCATCTGGTAAACAGGGTTTTGTGGTACTGATTTCATTCCAGCCAGTAGATATTAAAGCAGTGTGAAATATTTCCAATCTTTTCAACACATACGAAGTAATGCCATTCAGAAATTTTTAAACATGTACATAACTTGCAGTCGAGAAACATAAGAAAATACAAGGAAAATAGTTTTCTTAGCACTTTGCGAAAAGGTTCTAGCTTTGTTAAGTCTGAAATGGTTCTGACCTATTTTTTATAATACCATTGCCACATGCATACTGCTAAAGTAGCAGAAAAAAAATTACCATGTTCCCTTGGACGCAGAGTGCATGTAAAAGCTTTTATGTGTTTAAAATGCTTTCTTTTTACATGATGTTTAATAAATGCAGAATACAGGAAAGGCAGAATTCCCTTCTTTCCCACTCCCCTTCACAGTCAAGATAATAAAAAGTTTTCTATAGAAATGAGCTACAATAGCTTCCAGGAGTTCAATGACTTTGTAGACAAATGCACTGTCATAACACACAATAGTTCACATTCAACACTGGATGCAATAATTATTTTAATGAGAAAGTCAGGGCACTGAAGCTAGTCCCTTACTATATTAAATAAATGTATTGTGAGTTTAAAATTTATTATAAGCAGCCCCCCTTACAGTGAAGGTAAGAGCTTACACTCAGTGACCCGTCAGTTACCATATGTGGTGTATAGAGCAAAATGGGCATTGAGCATTGTCCCATGAGTCAAGTAAAGAACTTTGAATCAGAGCATTCCAATGGAATATTAGTTCTTCAAATTAATGCTGTTTTCTAACATTTCTGCAGAAACTGTGCCAAACTAAAAAGATTAATTCAGCTGTCATCCATAAAATAGGTAGAGAAATTCACCCTATTTGGCTACACCGGCTACGTTACACTTCCCAATTCAGTGAATGATCTTGAAAATCTATTTGTGGTATACCCTACACAGTTATTTCTTACTATTTAAAAAACATAAAAATGCTACAAGCTCGACATACCTTTTTTTATTTATATTGCAGATGGCTCAATGACTGCAGCAAGGAAAAGCAGTGGACATTGCGAACAAAATTCTAGTTTTACTGTTTGTTTGTTTATTAATTTTCTTTCTCAATGCTAGTAAGCTGAAAAAAAAAACAAAAAACACTACTTTTGCTTAGGAAAATGTATCATGTCAGATCCAACTACTCCAAGGAGGCAAAACTGCTACTCTTCCCAGATAACTCTGGAGAAGTAGTCCCACCATACTCCCAAACACTGCACACATAAACATTGCATAAACACATATGCAGTAGCTGACAACTTGGACGCATGATATATACAATCCATGACCAGTTCTAGGAGGATCTGCTCCGTGACCTTACCTGGCTTACCAGGCTGACAGAGATCAGACTGACTAGCCTGAGTCTTCTTTTTTTCCCTTTTTGAAAATAAAGGGTTATGTTTCACCATTTCCAGTCACTGGGAACTTCACTGGGCTGCCCCAAAATGTCTTATAAATGATATAAGTAAGCAACATATAGTGGCTCAGCAACTCAATCTGCCTGTTTCCTGAGGGCCCTCACATGAATCTGCTCAGGTTCCACGGACTTGTGTACATTCAGGTTCCTTAGATGATCTTGCACTCGGTAGTCTCTTACTGCAAGGAGGTCTTCATTTTCCCAATTCCTGTGTTTACCTTCTGTGACTTGGGTGGTGCAGCTAGAGCATTTGCTGACAAAGACAATGGCAGAACAGCCATTGAGTTCCTCAGCCTGTTTCATAACCCTGGATAACTAGGTCTTCTGTTTCTTTCAGGAGAGTGCCATTTTTTCCCTGCTCTTCCTTTTATCACTAAAGTATCTGCAGAAGCCATTCTTGTTGCCCTTGACATTCCTGGCCAGGTTTAATTCTGTCGGGGTTTTATCTTTCCTTGAGCAGGAGTCTGCTCTCCTGAAGTCCAGGTTTGTGATCTTACTGTGTAGGACCTCACTGCCCTAAGGATTTTGAACCCTATTACTTCATGCTCACTGCAGTCAAGGCCACTTTTAACCTTCGCATTCTCCACTAGCCCCTCCCTTTTAGTTAGAACAAGGTCCAGTACAGCACCTCTCCTGTTGATTTCTGTATCACTTTGAGAAGGAAGTTATCAGTGCATTCCAGGAATCTCCTGGATTGATGTTGAGATGGTTGAATTAGGGCCAGGGTCTGTGAATGTGAAGCTGCTCTTATCTGTTTATAGAGGGTATTATCTACTTGATTTTCCTGGTCATATGACCTATAGCAGACCTCAGCCTCTCCCTGTTCTCCCTTCAATCCTGACTCATAAACTCTCTATCAGCTGCTCATTGATCTCCAGACACCTCCAGGCACACCAGCTGATCACTGACACAAAGGGCAGCTCCTCCTCGTCTCCCCTGCCTGCTTTTCTTAAAGAACATGTATCTTTCCATTCTAACATTTCAGTCACAGAAGCCATCCCACCACATCTCTGTAATGACAGTAATTTCACAACCCTGCAGGTGTGTGCATGTCTCCAACTCCTCTTTATAATTTCTCATATTATGTATGTTTGCAAAGAAGCATTTAAGTTGGGCCCCTTACAAAGCTGACTTACAGACTGGAGTAGATGGAATTTATTTGTACAGCTCTTCTTCTGCTGGCATGCTGTTTTTCATGTGCAAGTGAAAAGTGAATGGCAAGTCATGTGCCACATGGATAAACACAATGGAAACCTGACTATGGAAACAAATTTCTACAAAAAATTGATGGACACAGATTAGATATTACTTAGGGGATTAGATATGCACTTAGGGAATAGATTTTGACACCCCATTTGTACAGATCACAGAAACACAGAATTTTAGGGGCTGGAAGGGACCTCCAGAGATCATCAAGTCCAACCCCCCTGCCATAGCAGGTCCCCTGCAGCAGGCTACACAGGTCGTCATCTGGACAGGTCTTGAATATCTCCAGAAAAGGAGAATCCAAGTTGAGTGGTGAAGCTGATACACTGGAGGGAAGGGAAACCATCCAGACAGACCTGGATGAGATGGAGAAGTGGGCCTCTGTGAAACTAATGAGGTTCATTAAGGCCAAGTGCAGGGTGCTGCACTTGGGCCAGAGAAATCCCAGGTGTTTATACAAACTGGGAGAAGAACCCCTTGAGAGCATCCCTGCAGAGAAGGATGGGGGGTCCTGGTGGATGAGATGCTGGACATGAGCCAGCAGTGTGCGCCTGCAGCCTGGAAGGCCAACTATATTCTGGGCTGCATTAAAAGAGGAGTGGCCAGCAGGGAGAGGGAGGTGATTGTCCCCCTCTACTCGGCTCTTGTGAGGCCCCATCTGGAGTTCTGTGTACAGGACAGGGAACTCCAGCACAAGAAAGACACAGAGCTCTTGGAAGTGGGGGACCTCTAAGATGATCAGAGGTCTGGAGCACCTCTCCTATGAAGAAAGGTTGAAGGAATGGGTCTTGTTTAGTTTGGAGAAGAGAAGGCTCTGAGGAGACCTCATTGTGGCTTTCCAGTACTTGAAGGAGCATATATACAGGAGGGGGAACAGCTGTTTATGAGGGTGGATAGTGATAGGACAAGGGGGATGGTTTTTAACTAAGACAGGGGAGATTTAGGTTAGGTATTAGGAGGAAGTTTTTCAGACAGAGGGTGATGTCCCATTGGAACACGTTGGCCAAGGAGGCTGTGGATGCCCCATCCCTGGAGGCATTCAAGGCCAGGCTGGATGTGCCGCTGGGCAGCCTGGTCTAATGGCTGGTGAACCTGCACATAGCAGGGCGATTGAAACAAGATGATCTTTTTGGTCCTTTTCAACCCAGGCCATTCTATGGTTCTATGACAATTTTTCCCTCTCATTTGTACTATCTAATGTGCTCATTAAACTATACAACTTAAAACAAGTCAAGTGACAAACTGCAAACTGAACAGATCAGTTTAATATTCTGAAGTGTGGGTACTGATACACTGGAACAGCACAGATTTGATCTTACATTTCTACTCTGAAAACAAGACAAATGCTTACATATCTGAGAGGCAAACAGACATTTTTTCTATTGAAAATAACTGGTCCACACAATTTTTATACTATTGTATACACACGATATAACACAATCTAAACCTCAGAACCCTGAACATAGCAGGGGGGTTGAAACTAGATGCTCTTTGAGGTCCTTTTCAACCCAAGACACTCTATGATTCTGTGAATCCACAACCTCCCTGGGCAGCCTGTTGCAGTACTCCATCACCCTTACTGTGAAGAAATTCCTTCACATACTAATGCGGAACTTCCTACATTCCCTTTTACGGCCATTTCCCCTTTTCCTGTTCCCACAGACTGATGAAAAGAGGTTAGCCATGTCCCTTTGAATCCTGCACTTAAGATATTTATAAACATTAATAAGATCTCCTCTGAGTCTTCTTTTCTCAAGGCTGAACAGACCCAGTTCACTCAGCCTTTTCTCATAGAGGGGATTCTCCAGGGCCTTTATGATACCTGCTGTTCCATTAACATGATAAAAACAGAATTTTAGTAACTATGAGAAAAAAAAAAGAATACATATCAAAATAGAAAGTAGCAACATGCAACAGTAAAAATGCATTATGCATATTTCTCTTGACTAATACATACTTTTCTTAATATCATGATTTGAGAAAAACATAGTGACAGAATGAGATGCATCTGTGTAATCAGATGTTTTTGACCCCTTCCATATTACAGCATACAGAAATCTTTATCTTCCACATTGTACATGCATTACTTTATTATTGGGTTCTCATTTTTATAACAAACCAGCTTGCTCCTTTCAGAGTAAACCTGACTGATACTCTGAGAGCTCTTTAGGAAACACTACTGGCAGTGTGTCAAAAAATGTATAAAGATTGACTCTCAGAATCTGTATCAGTCTTCCAGTGCTATCTGCATGGATCTTGAATTTTTCCAGACATATCTTCAATTGTGATTCTTAAAGACATGGTATAAAGCCATCTCTCTGACTAGTTACATATCTACTTCTGACATAGCATACTTAATAAGAGAGTTAACAAGTGTGTTGTTAAATATGAACCACTGGGTGCATGGGAAGCAAAAAGTAGAGCCACTTCAGAAAGAAACTGGGCAAAATCATAGGGATTACACCATTTGTAGTTTTGAGTCATTGTTCAGGGAGCTTGTTCCTGACAGCTGACAAAAGCTAGAAATATCACTGACTAGTTTCTTTCCCATAGTCTTTCACTAAGAAGCATGAGCAGCATATCACTTTCTGAAACATGATCTTACTTGGATGGGCATCAGTTCTGATGCATTTATCAGTTGTATTTCTGACAGTTATAATAGATTATTTAAGAAATAATATTGGAAAAACAGGAGACTTCCATTCCTTTTTTGGAATGGAAAAAATGTTTGTGGCAGGGAGGATATTCAACTGGATTGTCTACATCAAGTCTGTGACAAGACGCTGGGAGTGAACAGTATGCTTTTTCCCCTTGTAACATCTATGATTCTTTCAATCTTTAACTGATCAGAATGTGACACTCCCACCAGTATGCTTTCACATACTGAAAGAGGTCACATTAGAATAACTTCACATTTCTGCATATTTATTGACATTTTAGTGATATCTTTATGTGACAACAGACAATAGGTATTCCAAAAACACTTTTTTTCTGTGAAGCATGCATAATAAAGAAGTCACTGAAAAAGCAATCATAAAACTAAACCATTCTAACTTCTAACTTCCTATTTAATCTTCAGATTTCTAGCACATAAGAAGAAATCATCACACTCCTCGGAAAGAATGCTGCAGTAGATGGACACTATAAAAGGGCTCATTACATGGTCATTTAAAAAAATAATATTGACTTTTTTGCCTCCAGTGTAGGAGGACTACAATTACTCACACATTAAGAGATGTCCATTTTCCCACTTTGATTACTGAATTTGAAAACTACAGTGGTTTTCCCACCTGAGTGAAAAATGCCCCAGGGTTCATTGCTTGAATGGAAAATTAATATCAGAATCAGTGGATAAAATTGAAATGCATCTCTGATACCTGTTATCATTTTATCACTGTGATGCAAAGAATAAATACTAGCTTTTACCAAATTCAAACATGACTGTAAAGCCTCACAAAAAAGAAATAAAGTAAAAAAATAAAAAATAATTATCAAAATATCCCTTACTTGAAAAACTTGAAGAATCTTTATTTAAGCAATTATTTTTTACCCAACTTTTTAAATTTTAAACCTCTAAAAGTATATTAGCCTAGTAATAGCTTTTAATACTACTAATCATATTTTATATCTCTAATTATTATATATATTATATCTTTCATCATCATTTACATACAGTTATGTATACATTTTCTTATTCTTAATGATATGAAGATAAGAAATATAATGTGTACTTGGAAATATATTGTACAGAGATGAAAACTATAGAGAAATCTAAAGGAGCTCACATATTTGAAGTTTATAGACCTTGTCCTGAAATGCAAATGCAACCAGTACCAATGCTCAGGACAACAGTCAATGGCCAACATATGTTCTATATCTAGCAAAGATGTCATCTGAAATATTCAGGGGCTAACTAGCACTTCGACAGAAGTTGGCAAGGAAGCTTTAATCACACCATATATTTAACAGGTGTTATAGTTTTAGAGAGCTCCAAGTAAAGGATCCCTTTCCGTCATGTCAAATAACTGAAGTAATTAATTGTTTGGGCTTTTTTAAGTACTAGGAAGGCTACATGTTTAGAGGAGACCTGTTTGAACAGAGTTTTACCAACTTATGTCCTGATGTTCTTATAAGTATCCCAATGAGACCTTCCTGCATCACTAGCATCAAAGACCCTTGAAACTCAAATTTTATATAACTTAAGAGGAAAAAAATATGAAGTGAGATCTGGAGGAAATAAGTCTTTCCTTATAATATAAATTATTAGTTCTTTCTGTTTATCCAAAATGGTTTTTTCATTAAAGAAACTGATCTCTTGATTCTGTAAATCACAGAATCATAGACTCATAGACTCACAGAATCATAGGATCATAGAATCATAGAACGTCTTACATTGGAGGGGACCTTAAAGATCATCAAGTCCTAATGCCTCCCCATGGGAAGGATTGCCAGCCACTCGATGAGGCTTCTCAGGGCCCCATCCAACCTGGCTTTAAATGCTTCCTGGGACAGGGACATCCACAGCTTCTCTGGGCATTACTTTTTTTGTACATCACCACTTGAATAAAAATTTTACTCCTAATATCAAATCTAAATCTCCCCTCTTCTAGTTGAAAACCATTCTCCTTTGTTCTATCATTGCCAGACCATGTAAAAAGCTTGTTTATAAGATTCCTTCAAGCACTAAAAGGCCATGATGAGATCTCCATTGAGTCTTCACCAAACTGAACAAGTCTAGCATCATTTACCTTCCTTCATAAGAGAGATGCTCCAGCCCTCTTATCCCCCCTTGTGGTCCTCCTCTGAATCTACTCTAGCAACTCTACATCATTCTTGTGCTGGAGTTCCCAGGCCTGGATGGATTGCTGCCTGCATGTGGAGCCTTATGAGGGGAGAGGGTGACAATCACCTCCCTCACCATGCCAGCCGCCCCACTTTCCATTCAGGATACATATGGCCTTCTGGAATACAAGTGCACACTATTTGTTCTCATCAAGCTTTTTATCCACCAGAATCCCCACACTTCTGTGGAGAAGTCCTTATCCACAGGGCTACTTTCAAGGAGTTCTTCTCTCAGACTGTGCACATAACCTGATTGCCCCAACCCAAGTGCAACGCCTTGCACTCACCTTGTTGAACATTCCTGTGGGCTCACTTTTCAAGCCTGTTCAGGTCCTTGTGGGTGGCATCCCTTCCTTCTATTCTATCAACTTCACTGGTCAGCTTGGTGTCATCAGTAAAGTTGCTGGGAACATACTTGATGCCACTTTCTAGGTTATTTATAAAGATGCTAAAGAGTATTAGTCCCAAGATGGACCCCAGAGGTATACCACTTATCACTGGCCTCTGCCTGAACATAGATCCACTGACAACAACCCTCTGGCTGCAACCATCCAACCAATTCTTCATTCACTGAATAGTCCAGCCTTCAAACTTTTATCTGTCCAACTTAGAGGGATCATGTCTAAGGCCTTGCACAGGTAGACATCTTCGTTATAGAAAGCCGCCAGATTGATCAGGCATAATTCATTAAATAATGAAGCCGTGCTGGCTGTCCCTGATCTTGTCCTTATCTTTCATGTGCCTTAACAGTTTTTAAGAGGATCTACTCCATGATCTTTCCAGTCACAGAGGTAAAGCTCATTGGCCTGTAGTCCCATGTCTTGCTTTATCCCTTTCTAAAAAATGGAAGTGATGTTTCCTTTTTTCCAGTAACCAGGAACTTTGTCTGACAGGCATGACTTTTCAAATATGATGGAGAGTGTGTCTTGTCTTAGGTTGGAGGGAAGTTCCAGCCAGTTCCTTCATGACCCTGGAATGCATGTCATTAGGTCCTTTAAACTTATTCAATCTCATGAGGTGTTCTCTGATTTTGTCTGTTCTTACAATGGGAGGGATTTTTCTCCCCCAGCCCCCCACCTAGAGATTCTGGGATGTAAGTGAGTAAAGATAAACCAGGTTTAGCACAGCTCCAAACAACTATTAAAATGAATGTAACTAGAGTTCAACTAAGGCGTTTGTAACATATGTAATAAATCTGTTTTTCTTCATTTTTACATGAAAATAATATTCCTTTTTCACTCAGTTTTCTGCTGCTTTATTTTTTCTTGTGTTTAGTACAGTACTTATACACTGTATGCTTTCTCGCTGATGCTTGCCTTTGTTCTTGTTTGTTTTGTTGCTCAGTTAATATCAAACAAAGGTCAATCTGACAAAATATATGGTTGGTGTTTGTGTATGGAAAAACATAATGGAAAACTTGTAGTAACAGGAGTCCCCTGTGCCAAAGAAAATGTTAAAAAGCCTCTCCTTAGTGACAAAGTGAGCTTCATTTGTACTGCTTAAGTACCCTACTACAGCAGCAGTCATGGACTTCCATGGGACTACTATGAATACGTTTATAATATGATTAGGCAGGCAAAGCTCTCCTAAAGTGCTGCATCACTAGTCTTGTGACTGTTATACTGCTGTAGTGGGACCTCTTAGATTTCTAGTGGGCTGAAATAGCACTACTTATAAGTGTACTTATATCTTACTTAAAATGAAGTGAATCTTACTGGTTGATGGCATGACACTTGAAGATTATTAGTGTTACAAATAGTGACAGATTCCTACTTGCTTTACATCTGTGACTCAAATGGCAAAAAAAATAAAATAAAATAAAATAAAAAGGCAAAAAAATAAGAAAAGTAAAGAAAAAAAGAATGAATGAAAGAAAACCACTTACTGATCAAACAAATTCATTTAATGCACATTTGTGAACCACTAATATGGTATTCTCCTAGGGGACTGTGGAAGTATTGCTGTGGGACTACTAGCCGTGGTGCTGCCCCACAACTGCTGGAATTTCTAGAGACTTCTAGATTTGCATTTTCTTTGTAGTTTCATCAACATAATTGGATAACAGACTTAATTAGTGTGTTAGCACTTCTTTCTTTTTAATTCTTAAGGAGACTTTCAGTAGTATAGAACAAGTGACCTGGCAATGTTGAAAAATGAAATTATCTTTGCAGCTACTAAATAAATATATGTAAGTGTAGTAGCAAACCAAGTTTCTGATGAGGGTTTTGTGTGTGTTTTTGTTTTTCTGTTGGTTGATCTGTTCTGAGTTTCTAAATGTGTGAGTGTTTTGAAGGCCTATATAAACAAGAGCTTTCAGATAAAACCCCTAATAGGCTCTCTCAAATGAGATACACAAAAACATTACTGCTGTAAACAGTATGGCTATTCTTACTAAGGATGAGGTGATTGTAAGGCATTTTTATGCTTTTTTCTCAATGACACTATTTTTAATATCACTCCTTTTCTTAAGTTCACAAAGGTTTTCTTCCCATATAATTTCCTAAAAGAATACCGCTAAAGTAACAGTCTTGAAAATGTTCTTTAACTCCAGCAATTCTTTATTCTCCTTTCAGTTTTTGATTTTTGTATTTTTGTTTACACAGAATCACAGAACTGCAGGGATTTTAAGGGAACTCAAGAGATCATCGAGTTCAACCCCTCTGCTAAAGCAGGAAACTTACAGTAGATTGCACAGATGGACAATGGTCCAAATGGGTCTTGAATATTTCTATAGAAAGAAACTCAACAACCTCTCTGGGCAATCTGTTTCAACACTCTGTCACCCTTACCATAAAGAAGTACTACACGTTTTTATGGAACTTTTTATAATCAAGTTTTAGATTATTGCTCCATGTCTACGTCATAGACATGGATAGATCTACACATCGTAGAGAAGAGCCTGGCCTCATCCATTTGCCTCCCACTTTAATCCTTTGGATATTTATAAGCATTTATCAGATCCCCTCTCAGTCTTTTTATCCCCAGGCTGAACAGACCCAGGTTATTCAGCCTGTCCTCATAGGGGGACATCTTTATCATCTTTGTAGCCTTCTGCTGGACTCTTTCCAGGAAATCCCTGTCTTTTTTGAATTGAGAAGCCCATAACCAGACACTTTTTAAGAGTTTAGTTTTTCCTCTTCTGACTATCCTGATCATGGCACATTAAAATATATTCTCTTCTTTTGTCACATAATCTTTGCCTTTACTGACAAAACCTGTGCCATGTGATGACTTTACTGATTAAGCAGAAGCATGACGGAGTTCAATAGCTCAGCTTACATAAAACTTCATATAATAAAAAGAGGGTAAAAAATTCAGGACTATTAATTACTTGCTCAGATATGAATTAGTGACAAAAGGTAAAAGGTTCCACATCTTTTTGCATTCTCTTCTTTGCTGTTTACTCCTTCTATTGAAATTTATTTATTTTTGGTAACAGAAAAGCAATTTTGGAAAACGAAAACTGAATGTAACTACTACAGAAGAAAAACTGAAAGAATTTAATTAATTTGCAAAAACATTCCTATTTTATTGGCTCAGTAAATGATAATTTCATCAAAATATCAGCTGTGAAGTATGCTTAGAACTTGGACATAAAAAGTTAACCAAAAGAAACCAGGTATTTGCAAATGTCTACAATAAATAGCAGACATTATCTAAAAACTTCTGATGTGAAATTTGTTTAATCTCATCTGAACTGTAATGTATGACTACAACTTACCTAACGAAGCAACCAGTGTAGAAATACAAAATCCTCAAACACACTGTGTAATGGAGAAGTAAGTGACCACACAAAGTAGACTAATATTCAGTAAAAAACTATGTTGAATATGAATACTGAAGAACAAATGCCACTGGGGTAAACTGCAGCTTCATGAAAATGAATCACAGTGACAAGTAATGTAGTAGCAGTTGGGACTGAGAGAAGTGGGCTGCCTGAGCAATGACAATACAAGATAACTTATGTAAATGTTAGAGGGCAGCATGCTAATCAGTGAAGTTCCTAAAACAGTTGTTAGAAATGTTGCCACTGGACAGGATCTTTTTAAGCAAATGGGTAATCCTAACAGTACTAATGATACCAATTTATCACTAAGCTTCTGTTTGCATATTTTGTAGTTTCCAATCTGCTACAGGAAAGTGGTAGTTGAATGCCTTTTTTTTTTTTTTTAATGAACATTTTGAGTACATAATTTTACTTCATTTCTACCAGAAAATTGCCCAAACACCTTCATTAGAAATAAAGAATATCTGTTTGATACTGTCCAAACAGCAGGCAGTATATGCTTTATTGAACTGAAAAGCTTTAACAAACCTTATCCTGCACATGTCTGTGCAATCAAAGTCTGCCTATGTACACACAAGTTTAGGGAAAATATGGATGCTTCTAGATAATGAACTGTGTTTTTCTACGCTTCTCTTTTTATCCAGGTGTTTGATTATATGGTATGGGATATTTTTGCAGGTGGTATAGAAAATCATATATACTCACTGCTGCACCCACTGAGCAACACTTAACTAAATGACACAGTACCAATCACATATAACAGCATCCAATGACTCTAGAGTGGTATATTTACTAGGTGTATATTTTCCTCATTGAGAAAGGAACTTCAAAAATAGTAAAAAATACTTTTTACCTGTCTCTTTTATTGTATGCTCTGTTAGGTAAAGGGAAAATACTTAGGACAACTCTAAGTGATTTAAAAATAAAAGTGTAAACTCTCACAGCAAAAACGAACCATCGAACCACGTACTGGGTGCTTGATGACTTGGCATGTTGCCGTTAACACTTGGCATAATTAACTTGCTCCTAGAACTGGATACGTTAGATGTACTAGCCACTGGGTGCCTGCTATAAGCACTTCACTGTGTAGAATCAATATTGACATACTGAATAAACAACTGGATTAATCTTATACAAAAAGTGATTGTAAATAGCATTTCAACCATTTCACAATACATCTGAAAATTTAATAGTGCTTGATATTACTATTAGTACTGTTTCTGAAGGCCATGATTATCACTAAGCAGGATTAAATTTGGTCTATGAACATCAGACCTATGCTGGCTTTGCCTATGACTGTGACTGTCATGAAGAAAGCAGACACATAAAAATACTCCTCACTGGAACCTTATGGGAGGACATTCAGCATACTTGTTGATACTTGTGCAATTAACATTCTTATTGATCACTTGCTTAGTTCAGTTAATAGCAGACAGGCTGTCTGCTTCCCATCTCTGCTGTAATTAATGAAAGTAGACATTAACTGTTGCTGGAAAAATATAACTATTTCTTTACTACCTGTACTTCCTATTTCCAAGCATGGGATATGTTAGAAAACAGCCAAATTTGGTCCTGAAGTGATCAGTATCTTGACAACTTATAAATGGCTAACTGGCATGGGTTTTGTAGTGGGTACACTATCATTTCTTATATATTCTTCTTAGCTTTAGTGGAGAACTTAATATTTTAGAGGGTGGGGGGGAAAAAAAAAACAAAAAGGAAAAGGAAAAAAATAAAAATAAAAAATTGCCATGCTTGGATTCCTTGAAATTCCTTGCATTTTAGATAATGACAAGATTGACTCAAAAGAAAACATATTTTCTTTTTTCATCATATGCAAACGTAACACAACTCAAAAAAGGTGGTTTTTGTTGCTGATGATATTTTTTTTGGGGGGGGGCAGGGAGATGGAGGTAATAGTAGGGTGGGAAGACATTCAAAAAGAGAATGCGTGAGATTATGCAGTTGCACCACAATTCCAAATTCTTGAAGGCTGTTCTCCAAGTCCTCTAAATCCATCTGAAAATGTGGATTCTTCTACTCAGCGGGAAGCTGTCAAGTCAGTGAGGAAGATTTGAACTACCACATGCAGTACTGTTTCCTGCTGTGGCTGATGAAGGAGACACAAAATAACTTTAGTGACATTACTGTTCTCTTTCTTGTAATAACATATCCTCTTCTGCACAAAGAGAGCATCTCTTCAGTACTTTGCCATTGTCGAATGGTGTGTAGATTAAGCAATACTGTCTGAGGATAAGTTTTCTGAAAGAAGTGATCAGACCTACTTCACTGCTGTCATTGCATCAGGCTGGGTGAATATAATGGATGCAAACTGATGCTGGCAAGGACATAAATGGATAAAATAAAGGGACTGTAAGATGTGTGCATCTTTATACTTCTGAAATACGTGTCATGGGTGAGAAATTTTTGTTAAATTACTTAGCTTAATTTTATTTATTTATTTATTTATTTTTTTAAGGAGAGGGAGAAAGGGTGCAGCATGTAAATATATAGTCTTTTACATTAATCTAAGCAGTAAAAGGTGCTTGAACTTTTCCTCATTCTGGTCATCCTTCATTGTGTTCAGCTATTCAAGAATTACTTTTTTTTTTTTCTTGCTGCCACTAACAGTCCTTTCAGGAGTATGTTGACAGCTTTGAGCTGAGAGAATCTTTATAATAAGTGTAGAAGATATAAAGTCACAGTGAGGAAGGAATTCATGTTTACAGTAGTGGGGACCACACACTGTGATAGTTTGCATTAGAAGCTCACCAGGGGGAGTGTGAAAAGCTGTAGCATTATAGTAGATATGGGGCCTTTTTGGTATGAATAGGTCATGTGTGTTCAAGTGCCTGTCTAACATGTAACAATCAAAAAATATTATCATATTCAGCAGGGCCATTATTGCTGCTACACTGAATATGTAGCCTCTTAATATTCCCCCTACTCTCAAAATATGATACAGATACAGCCTCTAATAATGCATTCCTCATAACAATGTCAATAGTGCATTTCAGCATACATTGCCACAGAATAAGATTAGAGCATACACATGAATAGATCAAAATCATATAAAAATGGTTTTAGTTCAGAGCAAGGTTATTCTTTCAGGTAATTAAGAACTTTAAACCAAAATGCAGGGGAAAAAAAATCCCTGAAACAAAAATAACCAAAGCTTTACTTCTAAACTCCAAAGAAGTATTTTTAATGTCATAATGAGTAGGAACTTATAGCAGTTCAAGACAAATTCAAAACTCCAGGAAGCATTCTCTGGGAAGATACATGGAGCAAAGACTGAGAGCTGTGATAAGTCTCTGCATCTTTTTTTTTTTTTTTTCTTTCTCTATTTCTCTCTTCTTTGAGCTTTTGAGATGAACTACAGGCAGTATGAAATTATGAAAAATCTCTAGGACACAGAGATCAAGCAGCAGAACTCTGACTCCAAAGTCCTTGTTATGACAGTAAAAGCAACGTTTTATCCCTGTTATTACATGCAACACCATGCCTGGAGGAATGTTAACCTGACACAGAAAGGCACTTAAAAGTTGACAGATGCCAGAAGTACTTTTCAGTTTTCCCCAATGGAATGAAAAGAAGTTACTGTCTTCATTTTGCAATCGAGGAACTCTAACAAACAAAGATTAAGGTCAAGAGATTTGCTTATTTTGACTGCCCAAATGGATAAATTATGGGTCTGATTGCCAGAGAAAGTGGGACTTAATGGAGTAAATGAAATCTACTTTAGGTTGGACACATAAATGATTTAAAGTCAGACAGGTTAGTGTAGGTGAATCCTACTAACAGAATCAAAGAATCCCCTCTTAAAAGTTGAAAGAGTATCTCCCATTCACTTCAGAGTTAGTAAGCATTTTGGAAAACTAAGCTGTCACAAAGAAAATGAAGACTGATTAATTAGTAAATACCTGTGAAGAAACAGATTACCCACTATGTTAGTAATCTGCTTTTTAATCTCAGAAACATTGCTGTGTTTTCTCCTCTGCCGCAGTGGATCTGTGAATTGCTATAACATTAATATCTGTGTATCTGACATTCCGTAAGAAAATAGAATACAAATTACTAAATCAAATACATTTGCTCTGCTGACACTCATAAATTCCCAAGGTCAACATACATGCATGCACTTGAACACCCCCAAATAAATAAATAAATAAATAAGAGGAAATTAATTTACTCACGATTGATGATCACCCACAGTGGTTAATTGTTTGATGTTTCTTTTTGCCTGCTTTGTTTTATTCCAAGCCAATTTATCCAAAATAAGATGAGTTAGATCCAAGCACAGAGAATATAAGTTAATAATAGCTATTTGTTCTTAAGATGAATGACTGATCACAATCCTCTTTTATTTATTAGGTTTAAAATACTGATGTTTATTTACATAAGCCCCTGAGTGACTAAATGTCTGTTCAACAGATCTGTCCTGAAAATCTGAATGCTCAGCTTCAATGGTTACAATTTAACACTGTTCACAAACTTTTGCCAAATATGAATGATAAACACGATCCATGTTACGACTTCCCGTTCCCCCCACATAAAAAAGCCATGAGGGGCAGGTCATTCCCAAGCCTCTTACCCAAGATGGTAATTTAGCCATAGATCTCTCCACTGTAGGATGGGATATAAGATCATGTTCCAAGTGAGCACAATAAAAAACAGACAATAAATATTTCTGGGGCAGGCATTTCTCTTTCTCGCTTGTGAGATTTTCTCTGCTATGCATAAAGTAAGACTCACTGAAGCAAAGAATTCAATCTTTCTGAATAAATGTCCTAACTACTGGTTACTTGGAAAAGGTGGGGGGAGGGCATTGCTGCCTCCTCTTCTTCACTTGCAGAGTGGTCTGAAACACTGGTGTAGCAAAGAAAGGAATTCCATGCTTATATCCAGTAGAAAGTGGAAAATAACTCAATCTTCTAAGAGAGGAAAGCTGTCTGTTTGGAATGTGACCACCTAAGAGGGAAATTACTTAAATATTGACATTATTCAGGATGCTTTCATCAAATCTAATTCAATGATGAAAATAATTTAGAATCACATACTTATAATCAAGTATTTATGGGAGCTGAGGACTTCAGAAAACTACAAACTTTCTAAAATGTATCTCAAATTCCTAAACACTATTTGTCAATCAAGTCAGAGGGTTTTATTTTCCCTGTGAAGGAAATATGTACTATTCACTTTAGAGACACAAACTTCCTGTAAATAAAACAAGGTAAATGCACATGTTTGGGCACTGGAACTTCGTAACTCATGTTGTTTAGCAAAATGTAACAAACAGCAACTGAAGGAGTACTCTTTCTGCTGAACTGGAAGGAGGGATGACTTGCTGTAAATGACTACAGATGAGGCACAGCATCTTTAACTGAAAGAAAAAATGCTTTAATAATTCCTCTTTTTTTTCTTCTTTCCTCTTACTGGTGGGAACTGTAGCAGACTTCCATACATTTGTAATATCTCCTTTGTATGTTACCATGAGGGATTCATTACAGACGTTTTTTGTTCGCGCTGTACTTTAAAGTCAGTTCTATCCAGCCCTTAAAATCTCATTCTTAAATGATCATATGTTATCTTTGTTCATACCTTTGTGATATTAGATATCCTTGTGGCCTTGCATTTGTATTTGCAAAGCTTTTCCTACCTCTTGACATTTTAAACTCCTGGAGACTGCTAACATAGTTCTAGAAAACGTAAGAGAAAAGAACCTCTTTGATGAACTGAAACTGTGAATCAAATGTCCTCATTTTCTACTACAGGCCTTGCAGAAAGATCTTGACAAATTGGTGGGCTGGGCAATATCCAAATGAATGAAATTTAACAAGAGCAAGTGCCAAATTCTGCAGAACCTATCTAAGAGGTGGGAGTCTAGTGGATGGGTCCACGCTCTTTTAAATGGTGCCCAGCAATAGAACAAAGGACAATAGGCACAAACAGGGACATAGAAAGTAACATCTGAACGCATGAAAGAACTTTACTGTGAGGGTAACAGAGCACTGGAACAGGCTGCCCAGAAAGATTGTGAAGTCTCCTTCTTTGGAGATATTCAAAACCCACCAAGATGCTTTCACGTGTAACTTGTTGAAGGGAATCTGTTTTCACAAAGGGTTGAACATGGTGATCTTGAGCTGGACTCAATGATCTCTAGAGGCCCCTTCCAGACCCTACAGTTCTGTGATTTCCTACAATTCTGTGATCTCCAGAGGTCCCTTCCACCTACACAACAACTGAAATTAAGTTTGTACAAAAAAAAAAAAAAAGACATTCCATGTGGTACATTTAACGGTGGCAGAATCCCTAATTGCCTGGGCTGAGAATTGTAACTTGGAATAAGTAAGGTGCTATGTAACCTATGTCACATTGCTCTGTAGCTAAGAGCTTTTTTTTTTTTTTTTTTTCCCTAAAGGGCATGAAAAGAAGATGATTAGAGCAACCCATTCACCTCTATATCCATTAATATCAAAATTTGAAAGAAAAAGTGCATGTTCATTTCAATGAACTGTGTTTGATATCTGAAAGCTGATTCATTTCATATGAAAAACCTAAACCGGGGGTTTGTGTACAATGCAAATCTACAAAATACTTAACAAGGCATAATAAAAAATACATTCCTTAAAGAAGAGTGCTAACAGCAACATTGCTTAATTCTGAATGGTATATTAGCAGCCCTGGCTGTGATAGAAGAACAGCAATCTCAGGGAAATCTCATTAAAAATCCTTTCCTTTAGTAGATAATGGACTGTGCAGCTGAACTGTGCTGGTGTTGGTTTTCTGATCTATGCTTTACAATTTTTGTCACTGAGTAAGATGTCCTTATTAGCAAAATCTTCTGAACAGAATATGCAGAACTACATTAAGTTTCTGATGTTTAGATTATGTGTCTGATTACACTTCTGATACCTTTTAAAATATCAGGGTTAAATCCAGCCTACTTACAAATAAATGAATAGATCTAGAGTGAGGTTACTTATAAAACAGCATGTGGCTTTTGCTAATAAAGTTATGATGAGAATTGTTTTCTGTGAGACAATGAAGATCCAAGAGCAAGACAAAAAAAAAAAAAAAAAAAAAAAAAAAATCAAGCCTGATCTATAAAATTACACAGAAGAATGAAAATTACACAGAAGAATGAAAATTACATGGATTTTGTTACAGACAGAAGCTATCGGAAGTATATATTTTATTTAACTTTATATAGCCAAAGACAGTTGATGAAACCTACTTTAAAAAAATGGAAATTATTAAATGAATTAGGAGTCCCGGAAGATGGGATTCCAAGTTCTATTCCTCTGTTGAACTACCATGACATAAACACCAGAAATAAAGTATATCTCTTGCTAAGAGACATGGTAGCATTGCTGTTAAAAATGATCAATGGTGTAAATAAAAACACAGGGTAAGGTTTACGTTAGAAGTAATTAAACTAGATAATGTATGTGGCAAGAAATAAACAAACAAAAAGACTGGGTTTCATGTGCACAGAATTTTTTTTTTTTTTTTTTTTTTTTCCAGCTAGGCTGTTGATTTTAAGAAAGATATTACTCCTTTCTTTGAAATTTCCTCTTTTAGAATGGATTTCCTTTTGGGAAAATGCATACAATTTCTCAAAATAAATTAATTTCATACAATGTGTAATTAAACTATGGAACTCAATGCCATAGGATGTTCTGAAAACCAGATTTCTAAATGAGTTCAAAAAAAGGAACTTGAAAGTTCACGTTCCACCTGGGACTATTAAACATATCATGACAAACTGAGAATTCCCAAAGTCCTTCATTCAAGGAAGCTGGGAGAGAAAACCTGCAAAGAATGACTATAGTATCCTTGTTCCTGCATGAATCTGGGAGAAAGTCCTGGGTCAGATCCTCTGTTTAAGTTTGTTTGTAATTTTCCTGCTATCTAGGCCAGTTAGGCACGTACATTTAAGCATTCATAGTAGGTTAATTGAGTGCACTTGTTTGAGACCTTCAGTTTCACATTGTTAAATTTATACTACAAGGCCTCAAAGTGATGAGCTACACTGTATAAATTGATTACTGTTCAATACTCAACAAGATCAGTAGTGGTATTCCCTGAATCAGTTTTTTATATCTATCTATCTATCTATAACTGAAATATATATTTATATATATATAAATACTAAAATAGATGATCTTTTAACCTCCTTGCATCCGACATTTGAGTTTCATAATGACTGTACAGAAGTTAGATACTACTATGATATCCACTTCTAGTCTTCCGACACAGAAAAATGTTTTCTTAACCACACGAGATCTCCAAGGTCTATATGTCCAAAAAGATGAAACACCTCTGAAGATATGTTTGTGTAGTCATGTTAATAAACCTTTAAAACTTCCCGTTGAGACTTACCATCAGAACCATCAACCTAATAAAACGGTATAATTCAAAGCTTCTCTGAAAGCTAAGCATAGCACTTCCAGTAAACTGATAACACTAGACTGAGGCTCACAAACAAAATCTACTCTTCCTGCTTCAATGACTGCAAAAGGTTTGTAGCTGAAAGACTCCCAGCTGAGCGCTGTTCAGGAAGCTGCTAACAACTACCTGCAAAAACACTGAATTCAATGTACTGAAGTTCCCAGTTCATTTCAAGACAATGTTAATTTTTTCATTATAGGCTTTACTATCTTTTTCATTTTTTTTTTTTTAATTATTCCTTTTTTCCTTTGACTTAGTTTTCACTAACTAGAATTTCTCACTAAGCCTTTTAGAACTGAAAGTAATTTAAGAAGCTGTTCCTGGATGTATTTCTGCTGTTAGATTCCAGCTCCCAGATTAGACTCCGTTAACTGACTGTGTAGTCAGGCTTATTTTATGTTAACATTTCAAACATGGACATAAAATTGATGTGTTAGCAAATCTGCTCTGATTAAACTTAGGATCAAGAATCTAATTGCACCACTGTACGAGCACAGCCCTTATCAGATTGGTAACCTCCAAAGAAGGGCAGGAAGTCCAATGTCTCTTGTATAAATGATTTTATATTGTTCAGTCTTATTGACTACAGTAATTCAGCTTCAAAAACACTTTATAGAATCATAGAATCCTTAGAGTTGGAAGGGGCCATTGAAGATCACCAAATCCAAATCCCCTGCAATGAACAGGGACACTATAGCTAAATCAGGTTGTCGTGGGCCTTATCCAGCCCTGCCTTGCCCATCTCTCCAGACATGGGGCATCAACCACATAACTGGGCAACCTGTTTCAGTGCCTCACCACCCTCACTGTAAAAGATGATTTTCCTATATCTAACCTAAATCTACAATATTTGAGACTGAAGCCACTTCCCCTTGTTCTATCATCACAGATCCTGCTAAAAAGTCTGTTCCCTTCTTTCCTATGACTCACCTTTAGATTATTGAAAGACTGCTATCTGGTCACCTCAGAGCTTTCTCTTCTCTACACTGAACAGCCCCAGCTCTCTTAGCCTGCCCTCATAGCAAAGGTATTCAATTCCATGGATCATTTTTATGGTCTTTCTCTGGACGTACTCCAGCAGGTCCACGTGTCTCCTATACTGACGTGGAGTCATCTGGACACAGTACTCTGGGTGAGGCCTCACCAGAGCAGAGAGGCAGGATCACCTCTCTCAATCTGCTGACTATGCTTCTTTTGATGCAGCCCAGGATACGGTTGGCTTTCTGGACTGTAAGGGCACCTTAACTTGCCTTGATCGCCGAGGTTCGCTGCTTCGGAGCTGCTCCAGCCAGAAGCGCAGCGACTGACCGCGAGGTACAGGGGGGTTTCGGTCGGTTCCCTCACTTACGGATCCCCGAGACAGCAGAGAGGCCAAGCAGCTCTCGGCCGGCGAGTTCTCGCGAGAGCGGCTGATGCGGCGGGGCCGTTGCCACGGCTCTGCTCTCACCCCCATCGCCTAGAAAAAGGAGGAGTCGGGGTGTGAGAATCAGATGGATTGATTTATCGAGGAGAAACTGTAAGCTAGCCATGCACGGGACTACACAGCAAGGACGGTTGTTATCACTCTCAGGTGAGTGATAAGTGCGCGGACTCCTGTTAACGACACGGCAACGGGGCGAGGGCCGAGCCAGCACTGCCGGCAGCAGGGCGGGGCTGATCAGTCACACTCCATTGAGGCTATCTAGTGCTGCTAGTGTGCCTGCTGGTTTGCAATGGCTGCACCCCGGTGTAAGGTTACCGCCACAAACATTGTGGAGACCTAGACAGAAGTCCCATGCTCACGCACAAAGAAGACTGCAGCCAAAAAGAATGTGGAGACCCAGACTGAGGTCACATGCATGCTTGAAAGGATTGCTGATGCTAAGACAAGTGAGGAGACACAGACTGAGGCCCTAGCACAAGATGCTAGCATGCAGGTCACTAGCTGTGATGAGTGCCAGAGCCTGGCCTTTGCAGTGCTGGGTGATGGAGGCAGCGCTTGTGTAAGATGCCACCAGCTAAATGACTTAGTCAGCCTTGTGGTCGACCTGAAACAGGAGGTGGAGAGGCTGAACACCATAAAGGAGTGAGAGGGAGACTGTTGGTGCCAGTCCCTATCAGCCCTGAGATCTTGGCACACAGCTGAGGCTCCACATGGAGCACATCACCCCTCTGGTGCCTTGCAAACAGGTGGGAGAGGAGAACTGGCAGGCAGACAATGCTGCAGTGAGCCCTCTGTCCTCTCCTCCCCCTAGCAACAGTTTAAGAAAGGAGGAGTAGAAATGGATATCACCTCAGCAAAGTGGGCATCCCCCATCCTGACCATCCTCAGCTCCCCACGTGCCTCTACACAATAGCTTTCAGGCCCTGGAACTCAAGGGAGAGATTAGTGAGGATGTGGAGGAAGGTCCACCTGTGAGGATGCCTCACGTGAAGCGGTCGACCCCACGCCTTAAGACTGCCTCCATCTGGAAGGACAGAAGAGTGGTTGTCATAGGCAGCTCCCTGCTGAGAGAAACAAAAGGCCCTATATGTCAGCCTGACCCTACCCATAGGAAGGTGTGCTGCCTCCCTGGGGCACGGGTCAGGGATGTTTCTAGGAAACTTCCTAGACTTGATTTCTAGACTTGATTCCTAGACTAGATTTGCCCTTCTGATTATTACCCTTTATTGACAGTTCAGGCAGGTAGTAACAAAGTCTCTGAGAAAAGCCTCAGGACTATCAAGAAAGACTTCAGGGGACTTCAACCATCCAGTTATCTCTTGGAAAGACCACACAGCGAGCTGCAAGAGGTCCAGGAGGCTCCTGGAATTCTGTCAACAGTTTATGGGCTGGTTCGACCCGGTTCCGTGACCAGCAGGGCAGAGGGATCCGTGGATCCGCGCCTCCAGAAAAGGGAAACAGGGGACCCCAAAATAATTGAAAACAGCGGCAACAATCTGAGGTGGAACAAACTAATTTACTAAATATAGTATCAGCAAAATATGAGAGAGAGAGTGTGTCTGAATGGTGGATAGGCCTCACCACAATGCTGAGGTGAGAAGTGAAGTCCAGTTGAGGCGACGGAGAAGCGCAGGCGAAGAAGAGCAGGCGAAGAAGAGAGCATCAGGTGACCTTGCCAGGAGTTATATCTTCTCGCTGACCACAAAGCCTCCTGGGGAAATGTAGTTCTTCTCTGTTGGACAGGCACTCGGAACTTGAACATCAGAAGTCAAACCCCCAGTGCATTACATGATGTTATGGTGTGGAATACTGATAACCAAAAATCATAAAACCATGACAAATTCATTGATGATAACTTTCTGGTCCAGGTATTGGACAGACCAAACAGAGATGAAGTGTTGCTGAACCTGCTGCTCACCAATGTGGAGGACATCATTAAAGGTGTTAAGGTTGGGGGCAGTCTGAGCTGCAGTGACCACACCCTGATTGAGTTTGTGATCTTGAGGGATGTGGGCCTGGCGAAGAGTGGCGTCAGGACCCTGAACTTTGAAAGAGCAAACATTAAGCATTCAATGGACTGTTGGCCGAGATTCTTTGGGATGATGTCTTTAAAAACAAAGATGTTGAGGAGAGCTGGCTACTCTTCAAGGATGCCTTTCTAGAGCACAAGAGGTCTCCACCTCTCTGAATAAGAAAGTGGGCAGAGGAGGTAGGAAGCTGGTGTGGCTCGATAAGGACCTGTTGGACATGCTGAGGGCAAAGGAAGGTGTGTTACCTGAGAAGAATACAGGGATGCCATCTGGACTTGCAGACGTGGGATCAGGAAAGCCAAGATGCAGGCGGAACTGAACTTGGGGAGGGACGTGAAAAACGATAGGAAGACATTCTACAGGTATACTGTCCAGAAGAGATAGACTAGAGTGAGTGTACCTCCTTTGGTAAATGTAAAAGGATAATTGGCTTCAACGGATGTAGACAAGGCTGAGGTACTGAATTATTTGCCTTAGTCTTCACTGGCGGCCAGGATTCCAGTACATCTCACATCCCTGAGCCCTGCATCCCTAAACGTCTAGGTGGGGACCGGGGTGGTAAATTCTCCCCTACTGTGAGCACAGAGCAGGTCTGAGACCACCTCATGAGACTGAATGTGTACAATTCTATGGGGCCAGACAGCATGCATCCCAGGGGTTCTGAAGTAGCTGGCAGAGGGGGTTGCTGAGCCTCTCTCCATCATATTTGAAAAGTCGTAGCTGTCAGGTGAGGTCCTGGATGACTGGAGGAAGAGTCATGTCACTCCCATTTACAAGAAAGGGAGCAAGGAGGACCCCAGGAACTTCAGGCTGTTGAGTCTCACCTGTGTGCTTGGAAGATCATGGAACAGATAGATCATCCTGGATGACATGCTTGATCACATGAGGAATGAGCATATGATCCAAGACAGCCAGTAATCAGAGAAGACAGAGGCGAAAAGGTTGTTAAGTACCTCAGCCTTCTCTTTGTCTGTTGTTAACAGCTTGCCTTTGTCACCCTGTCAACAGTTTGCGGGCTGGTTCAGCCCAGTTCTGTGACCAGCAGGGCAGAGGGATTTTGTGAAATCCATGCCTCCGGAAAAGTGCAACAGGGTACCCCAAAATAATTAAAAACAGCAGCAACGATCTGAAGAGAAACAAACTAATTTACTAAGTATATTATCGGAAGCAAGATAACACACTATAATACAATATAATCAGAATTGAAGCTAATAAATCAAATATAATGAGAGAGAGAATGTCTGAATGGTGGATAGGCCTCACCATAAAGCTGAGGTGAGATGCGTGGTCCAGTTGAACAGCAGGGAGATGGGAGGAGAGCCGACAAAGAAGAGCGGACGAAAAAAAGAGCACATCAGGTGACCTTGCCATGAGTTATATCTCCTCTCTGTGACTGCAGAGTCCCCTGGGGAATGTAGTTCTTCTCTTCTGAACAGGTACCCAGAACTTGAGCATTAACAGTTAAACTCCCAGTGCTCCACATGATGTTATGATGTGGAATACTGAAAACCAAAAATCGCAAAACCATGACTAGAGGGGATACTCCCTCCTGGACTTTCCTTTTCTGGATGAGCTACTTGTAGAAGCCTTTCTTGTTCATCTTGACATGCCTTGCCAAGTTAAGTTCAAGCTGAGCCTTGCCTTTCCTGACCCCATCCCTACACACCTGTGAGAATACTTCTTTGTTTTTTGGCTCAAAGCTTGCTTCCTGAGGTTTTTCTTGTGATAAGACTCTGAGTGATTTGTCAAGGAGGCAAGTGATGGGTGCTAACCGTGTGACAATCGATATCGCTTTGGTAACATTTGAAAGCCCCTTCCCCCAGAGCTGCTTGCTCTGTAGAAGAGCGGAAGAGAGTGCTCAGGAGTGTTTACTGGTGGAAGATCTGGCCTGTGACTAAACCGCTCCAACTTAGTATGGGAGGCTGGGGGATGATACCATTGTATCCTGTGAAGGCAAGATGCAAGTTGGTGCCTCCATGCTTCCTCTTATCTGCTGGCAAGGCCAGAAAGATAAGAACAAAAGAATTTCATGCTGAGGTCCCAGAGCCAGAAACTGCCACCGCAAGGAGAACTGACTCAACCACCTTGGGTTTGAGCTGTCACTCAAAGGAGAGCTAACTCAACCACTTTGGATTTGAGCTGTCACTCCAAAGACAGCTTACTCGACCACTTTGAAAGCATTGAAAAGGGGCCATCATCGCCGTGGTCGTCATCGTCATCGTCAATAGAACAACAATGCCCGACGACCCACCACTACTGAAGATCAAAGACTATGAACTATGAACCTTGCTGGATCCATGGTGGTGATTATGTCCCTCTTGCTTCCTATAAAGATTCCTTGCTTCTTCTTTCCTATCTTTTCTATCACCCTCCTTCCTTTCCCAATACCCTAATTCATAATAGTGTCCGTCCTCCCCTTCCCCATTTCCCTGATTAAGACTTGTAATAAACTGGTCGGACCAACATTTGAACCATTGTTTCTTAATCTCACGCCGGGTATATAGATAATAAAAGAACCTCCTCTTCCACCTGTAAATTGGAGCGAGACAACACCCTAACAGCGTCCTTATACTCTACCCATGGTACCTGTCTCTGTTCATTCTTGCTCTTCAGTTTGATCAGTGTGTTCCTGTCCAACCATGCTGATCTCTTGCCTTCCTTTCCTCACTTGCTACACGTGGGGATGGAGAGTTCTTGCACCCTGAGGAAAGCCTCTTTAAAAATCTGCCAGCTCTGCTCTGTTTCCTTGCCCATGAGGACAGTTTCCCAGGGTACTTTGTTGACTAATTCTCTGAAGAACTGGAAGTTAGCTTTCCTAATGTTTAGCTTCCTAGTTTTACTCTTTGCCTGTCTCATATCCCTCCTGTATCTGGAGGTAGAAGGCCTCATCAATAGGCTCTGCCTGATCTGGTGACTTGTAGTAGGCACCAGTCACAGGGCTCCCTTTGCTGCCTCAACCTCTGTCACCCACAGGCTTTTGACTTGGTCATGACCATTCTTTAGGGACAGCTCTTCAAATTCTATTCCTTTCCTGATGTAGATAGCAACACCCCTTTCCCTCCTATCTAACCTGTGTATTCTGACCAGCTTGTAGCCATAGATAGCCACACTCTAGTTATGGGAATTATCCCACCAGGTTTCAGAGGCAACTACTATATTGTGGTTTTCTAGTAACACAGTAAATTGAAGTGATTGCTTAGGAAATATAGTCACTTGCTTTATAAAATTTGAAATGCACTTATGGGGCTGGCACTTTCCATTGAGTGTCAGAACTGCTGAATTGACTCTGGAAACAACTAGTCTGGATCTGATGGCTGCTCTTACAGTTAAAATTAGAAGTCTTCTTATGAATCAAACCCTACTGTATTTTGCATAGATGGGATGGAAACAGAGCCTTCTGCTAATAGGTTTCTCTTTTCTTCTGAGCATCTAATTATATACAGGGAGGAGATGACTCTAATTAGCAGATGGATGAGAAGCAGGAGAAGATGCTAGGAAAGTCTTGACAAGAAGCCATGGTAGTACAAAAAAGCAGAATTCCCAAAGTAACCTGAGAAGACTTTGATAACTGCATAAGTGAAATGAAAGGCCAAAAGGAAAGATGTGCATTTGCCATGAAACAGAGTAGATTTTATTCAACTAAAAGAGTGATTTTCTTTCTCCTTGCATTGTAATATCATCTAACTTTGGAAGTCTGTTTCTTCCTACATGTACTTTGAAGAAAATGTATGATAGGTCTACATGAAGGCTCTGGCAGACTCAGAGCCTCACAACAAATAGAATAGCCTTCATCATGGTAGACCTTCACACTCTATAAAACAGGATTTAAAGAAGAAGTAAGTCTTTGTACAGAACTTTAAGTAAAAATAGCTTCTGTCTCCATGAAGATTAAATGATTCAGGCTAATTTGTAGTTAGTCCATGAATGAGTATTTAGTCACATACGTCTGACACTTTCATATCATTTCATGACATGTATGAGTCCGACTCGAACAAGAATTAATGTTGTCAAGCTGGCTTTTAATGTCCTATGTATTATTCAGTTTCAGGAAAGAGGAACATAGGAACTAGACTGCTAGGTCTTGCAGTCATACAAGTTTTATATATGCTAAGTTTTCTAGGAAATAATGTATGTGATTAATAAAAAGTAAATATTCTGTTGGAGGTGGTGTTTTGTCTTTTAGAAAGAGTAGAAAGCTTAAAGGAAAGACCCTTACTTTTTGTATATTTGGCTTTGGTTTTTCTGTTTTTTTGAGTAAGCAATGCTAGCTGAACAGTAACAGAAAAGTCAGGATAATTTATATAATATGAATGGGATTATTCTGGTTGCTTGGTTATGTGGGGGAAAAAAAAAAAAAAAAGTTTAAACCTAAGATTCTTTTTCTTGATTCCTGTTCTAAGTAAAGAGAAATATGCAACTCCAAAGGCAGCTCATCCTTTTTTTCACAGAGTTCTGATTCAGTGGTGTTATGCAGAATACCACTCTGGAATAAACTTTCATGCCATTTCTTTACTACTAAGATGTACTTGAAAGTTCACTTGCATGTTTCAGGAATTATCTACCCCTGGAAAAGCTTTCAATCATTATTATTTTTTCCATAACATTTATCTCTGTGAACCATCCAGATATCTGTTGGAAAGACTATGGTGCAGGCAGAACTGAACTTGATGAGGGATATGAAAAACAATAGGAAGACATTCTATGGGTACATTGGACAGCAGAGACAGGCCAAAGTGAGTGTACCTCCTCTGGTAAATGTAAAAGGAGAACTGGCTTCAACGGAAGGAGCAGTCCTTGAGAGCAGCCCTGCAAAGGACCTGGGGGTCCCGACAGATGAAAAACTTAACATGAGCCAGCAGCGTGCTCTTGCAGCTCGGAAAGCAAATGGGATCCTGAGCTCCATCAGAAGAGGGGTGGCCAGTACGGACAAGGAGCCGAGGAAGCTGGGTCTGTTCAGCCTGGAGAAAAGAAGGCTGTAGGGTGACCTAATTGCAGCCTTTCAGTACCTAAAGGGAGCCTACAAACAAGGAGGGAAATCAACTCTTTGAAAGGGTAGATAACAGCAGGACAAGGGGAAATGATTTTGAGGGAGAGAGGGTTTAGGTTGGATGTCAGGGGGAAATTCTTTACAGAGAGAGTGGTGAGGTGCTGGAACAGGCTGCCCATAGAGGTTGTAGATGCCCCATCTCTGGAGGTGTTCAAGGCCAGATTGGATGGGGCCTTGGGCAGCCTGGTCTAGCATTAAATGGGGAGGTTAGTGGCCCTGCCTGTGGCAGGGGGATTAGAGATTCATGATTCTTGAGGTCCCTTCCAACCTGGGCCATTCTGTGATTCTATCTAAAATGACTAGCAAACCATCATCTTCCAAAAAGTATGTTTCCGTTCTATGGTAAAGAGAGCTCATTACTCAGCAAGATCAGTAGTGGTATTCCCTGTATCTGTTATGTTTAGCTAGTTTAATAAACTATACACACACGCTGTCACAAACTTTATATATATATATATAAATGCTAAACTAGATGTTCTTAAAGGTCCCATTTAACCCAGACCATTCCATGATTCTACAGTTTTGTCCTCCACTCCTATCATCCAGTCATGACTATATTGAATGTACTAAATCCATCTAAAAATGTGAATGTCCCGAAGTAAGATTATATAAAATCATCAAGCTTTAAGATACAGTGATCCACTTTCTGATTAAATTAATATGTAATAAACATACAATATATATATGGAATTAAGCCTTTCTCATTTTTAGGGGGAATGGAGCAGATTTCTGGTAGCTTTTCTCAGTAACACAAAGTATGAAGAGCCTATTGTTTTAGTGGTTTGTTTTATCTATCTTTTGTAAATACCATGCTAAATGGAGAGCTAAACATACATCGCATACTTGCACATACAAATATATACATGTGTATGAGACACCAATTGTCCCAACAATATAAGAACAGAAACAGAATTTTCCATTGACACCAGAAGAATATTAAAACTATTGTATGCCTTTATCTACTGCTGATAATGATTTTCCTTAAAAGAGATGTAAGAGACATTCTGAACAGATGGTAACTGGTTTGCTCTATCCTGTATCTCTTCACAACTGCCACAGAGCTTTGCCATTCATTAATCTTCCATAGACTTTCAGTAGCACAGCAACTAAATTACACACACACACATACTGAGGCCAGCACTGCTGTCAAGCTTAAAATTAAACTGAAGTGCACTGTGCCAAGTCTTTTAACCAAACTCTACTATAAAACTGTTAGAAAAATAAACATTCATCTTGGAGCCTGACCCATGAATATGGACTCCTAAAAGAGAGAGCACTAGCTGATGTATCTAGGGTATTCTATGAGGCAAGTATAGCTGCAATTTGTAAGTGGGAACAAATTTAGAAAACATCTGGTTTGAATTCACCTTGACTCATTAAGATTTAAGGAGAGAGCTTTTTCCTCTACTTTTGAAGCCACAAGGGGAAAAAATACATATAGCCACAACACTCTCTGATCCTTGCATTTGTAATGAGCAGGTGATAAGTAAATACAATTGTAATCCATTGTCTTGGATTTGATATTAGGCCACTGATGCTAAATGCTAAAATATCTCTATTTCCTGGAGAACAAAAAGACACATCAAATTTCTGACCTTCCATGCTTTATTTTAAATAAAATAATTCTAGTGTTTTCAGCCTATAAACTATGTTAAATATTCTCCTTCAAATTTTTCTCTAATATTTTTTGTTTCTAGTGATTGATCAAACTTTTTTAATGTTTAATTCTTCCTACTAAGGTGTTCATAACTTTGCTGTCCACCATTTCAGAAAATCATTATCATCACTTACAGTAACTTTGCTCTTGATACTGCACTGTGCTTAAAGGTGAGCTGTGCCGTTTTTTTCCTTCTCTCTCCTGCACCTCCATTGCCTGATGTATACTTGAAAGATACTGTACATTGAGAAATTCAATGATACAAGCAACAGCAACTTTGGAAGCCAAAATTATCATTTATCTTTTATAACAGCTTAGATATACATATTACATGTATGAACAGATGTTTCCAAAATCCAGAACTAAAATTTCTCAGTGACTAGGAGAACAAAGCTGCACCGTAAATAAGTACATTTTTCCTTCACTCTTTTTCTCCTACTTTTTATTTCATTTGTTTTTCCTTGAAAAAAAAAAAATAACAAAGATTACATTTATACTTCACGTTTTATTGACTAATCTAACCGTTATCTTTCAAATGCAAATTTGAGGTTTTAATTTAGAACCACTACTATCATTTAATTGCATCAGTTTTAGTGGAGAATTAGTATTAGTGTGTAATCTCTATAATCTCCATAATTATGGAGATTTCTGCAGTGGGAATCATAGAGCTGTAGATATAATATATCTGAAATTCTCCGTTTACCTTAATGCACTTTTGTTGCAAAATACCTCCAGGTACAGTTATGCAAAACTGCAATGTTAAGAGAGAAATCTCCATGAAAATTATTTGTGTTCGTTGAATAATTTTAAATATCTTTGCCAATATTGCTCTATTTAAATCTGACTGTGTTTCTGTTTACTGGGCACTTTTCACATGTATTCAATATCCGATGTCTCATATTAATGCAAAGTAAAGAAATTAGATTAGTTAAGCTACTCATGTCTTTTTAACTCACTACATAACACTGCATACAGTGTTCTTGCATTAAGCAGAACTGCTTGAAATCTATACCAAAAATCTTTGTCACTAAAAATATACAAGATCCTCTCTAGACTTTTTATATTTCACCTTTTTTTTTTCCTGCACAACTTATTATTTTGGTTTCGATTATTAAAACAATCAAACAAATTTTGAGAGACCAGTCTGCAAAGAACTCCTTTTGAACTTTTCTAAACTTCCAGACAGAATGAAGAAATGTTCAAATAGTTCAAATGTGCAAATGATTTGGTTTATTCATTAGGATAAACTGCAGACTCAGAACGCCTATGGCCATTTAAACTGTTAACCTGGAATTAATCATGTATCTTGAGTTATAAACAGGCACATTAGCTAAATATCATTTGGTTTTCAATGTATATAAAGTCCATCTAAATATTTGTTATAAGACACATGGTTATGGACACACTCTCATTTCCTAAGATTTTTGTGATCTTATAAAGAATACAACTTCCAGATAAATTTGGCTTGTTGCTGAATTTATTAGTGTAAAATTAAGAAGAAGATTTACAGAACACCAAATGTTGGTGGACTATTTTCTTCTTACGAATTTGACTTTGGAGGAGGAGAATTTGCCATCCCAGCAGAGGTGAATCCAAATTAGAACTACTGATTCTTCACCAATTTCAAAAATGCTTCAGTCTTCTATAATAAAAACAGAGCTCCATCTTAGATTTTCATCCACAGAAATTGTTAGTTTGCTGTCTAAAACTGTATCTATACTACTGAAAAAGCTAATGGAAACTTTCTTTAGCGTGCTTTATTATTATTGTGTTCACACAATAAACTCACCCTCTAGAAGCTGTAACCATAGGATGTTCTGAGGATTGTTCTTTTTTAAAACTGTTGTTAGGTGCCTATGCTTTTTTGCAACAAGGTAAAAACATGGAAGAAATTACTTAGATAACACTATTCTAGTGTTCAGAAAATGTTCCCTGATCCTATTTGATATATTATAATAGATGCAGCCCAAAAGACCAGTGAGTAGAAGCTAGACATTTCTGTTCAGTGCTACTATTGCCCAAGAAATATGATTTTGCACTCTTTTGGTGAGTGAGCTTTGAATGTGATTTTGTGTTGAATAAGGATCAATAAAAATGTTCACTATATGGAGTACATGTGTAATTTAGGCAGCCTGCTTTTCCAAAGTAAAAGGCACTAAGGGCTATAAAGGGTACTAAAGGGCTTTTCCAATTTGTAAAGGGCACTAAGGACTACAAAACTCAATTAATCTTACTTTTTATTGCTTTACTAGTGCAGTCCAGTATATATTCAGGAGTTTTACAGACAAGCGGAAGACATATTCCTGACTTGAAAAGAATGCTTTCCAAGACAATAGAGATACATTATGAAGGTGTTAAGACCTGGAAAAAGGAACATAATGAAAGGTGATAGAGTGAGTATTTTCTTAAAATAGATTGACAGAGACTGACAAAATAATGATGTAATTACTGCATTTTGCTATTTTGGTACCAGTATTAGAGAGATTATTTCAACCATATAGAATAGATTTTCCTTTATTTTTTCTTTTTTTTTTTCTTCCTTCGAAGAAATGAAGAAAGTTCAGAGGGAAAAACACTTTAAGGTGTTTTTTTTTCTATACTGACTGCAATTATTTGTTCTAAAACCAACTATGTTCAGCACAGCTTCTTGTCATTGTTTTAAATTCCAGCTGAAATTTTAACAATTAAAGGTTAATCAAAGACAAAATGTTTTGAAGAGTGATCATGGCAAGATAGTACATTTATCTACTAATTGAGAATAAATTCACAAAAAGCTGCTTTTGTTGTCTTTTGTTATCTGACTAGGGGCGGCAATGAGTTTTAGATTGTTTGTTCTGTTGATAATCAAGTTACTCATCAGGTTGTTTAAGGATTAGGTATCATTAGATGCTTGATAAATATATGACTTTCATTACTTACACCTTTTTTTTTCTCTGCAGTGTGCAATATACACCCTGAGTCTAGTATCAACTTGCTATTCACGGGTTTGTAAGGGACAGAACAGTTATTTTTCTACAAGCTGGAGAGCCTTGGGGCCATGTATAAGGAATGAACTGCAATATTTTCTCATACTTCTTTAGAGCTTTTTGTGATAGTATAACTTTAGTGATAGGAGCAGTGTAAGCTTCCCTTATGTATATGGAAAACGATTTTACTTTGTTTGCTTTCATTCCAGGTAAAGAAACCCAAGCAACTCAATGCAAACATTGACTAAAAGATTTTAAGTCTCACAGTTCACATTTAACACCCCAAAATTGTCACTTATACTAAAATATTTTTTTTCCTTTATTATTTGCTTTATTTCTGTGTTCTGTGTTCAACATATTTCAAGTATCCTCTGTGATTTCTTCCTTTAATTTCATGAAAGAAATTTCCTTTCCTGATGCAAAAGTTCAATGAGTGTTCTTTAGCAACATATTTACGTCTGATCTTATAAGGTCTTGTGTTGTCTAATAAATGTTACTGGAGCTCAGTGACATGAGAGTGACAGAGTACTTTAACAAGCTGTCTAGAGAAACTGTGAAGTCTCCTCTGGAGATATTCAAAGCTCTCCTGGACACTTTTCTGTGCAGCCTATTCTATGGAATGCACTTCAGCACAGTGTTTGGACTAGATGATTTCCTGCAGTCCTTTCTAATCCCCTGTGATTCCGTCATTCATCGTTCTTTACCTGAGCTGGAAGAAGAAATATTGTCACTACTTTTAGGCCGTATTAAATGCAACATAAAATGCTTTCTTTTACTATATATTTTAATTTACTAAGATATTTCACACATATTAGCAGTAATGAGGAAGTTAGTGAATGCCAACGTTGTGATAGAGTGAGTAATGTCCTTTCACTGACAGAACTGTGGTGCAAGCTTCTTTTTTAACTTTCTCAGGATGATGTGGCAGGTACTTAAAAAGTTCCCACTTTTAGCTTTGCAGGACAAAAACGCAAACAAGTTTCATTGTTTTGTGAAGGCAGAAATAGGTGAGAAGGTAACTCCAATAAAAGTTGGAGTTGTTGTCTCCCAAGAAAGGAGATTATTGTTCCTCTTTTACTTAGAAGGGATGTATACTTGGACTTCTGTACTTATGGCAAGATAAATAGCCTTTATAATTGAGTACATGGACACTGTTAAGTATTTAAGGGGAAAAAAAGAAATCTCAAGTAGATTCAAAGAAACTTGGGTTGACAAGCCATGTCCAAAACTCCCATAATTTTTTAGTCATTCTTGCAAGAAGTCTGATAAGGTTGACAGTGCATTAAGGGGAAATTACACATCCTAAATGTCCTCTACCTACATACGGAAGCAATATTTCTCAAGTGAACAGGACCAATGCACAGTCACTTACAGTCTTTTCCACTATCATTATTTTCAAATTTCCCCTCTGCATGCAGATCACATCCAGCAGTATTAGACCTCAATGTATATTTACAGTTTATTCTTTGAAAATATACTTCTGTTGTTAACCATCCAGCTAATAACTGCCTCTCCTTTAGCCCTTTTTGTCCAAAAGTTTATCAATGCTAAACCTACAAGCACCAAAACTAGGTTCTTGTATGTTGTCATCCTTTTCTAAAAACTTCTACCAGGGTAACTACATCATTCCTTCTACTGACTCAGTTCAGTCTAAGACTACTAGATATAAAAGGCTTCTATTTTCCTACATATATACAGCAGGTGTATTTCTTCTACTATTATCCTCTCAGTCTATAGATTCTACTTTTAGACTAATATTTCTTGACTGAGTTTTTAGTGTATATGGAACATTAATCTCTGTAGCACTGGCATCCTTGCTTGGATAAGCTGAGGTCAGGAATGTAGGTTTATCTTGCCTAGATTTTGTCAGAATTTCTTTCTTCCTCACATATTTCAGATGTTAATTATGTGTTTCCTGTAGAATGAAATGGAAAGTGGATGCAGTTAAATGAACATGAGAAATACTTCTACTATTTTTAAGGATGAACTGAGTTGGTAATATTGCAGTTGAACAAAAGTATTTAAGATTATTATGACCCTTGAGTAAAAGAACTGTGGGATATGAAAACAAAAATAAAAATAAAATAAATTTAGGAAATCTTGCAAATTTGTTAATGTCTGATTGTTGATATTTGAAAACAATCTCAGCAGAAAACATCACATTTTCTTTTTGCAAGAAGATTTGAGATGCTTTTAGCAATTTACTATAAACATCCTTTTCTTTCTTTTTTTTTCCTACTGAAAACTGAACAGAAAAATAAAGTTATGGTGATCTGGAGGAGACATCTGTGTAAAGGTAGATTTGATTTCCTGAGAAGGCATTACACTGAAGGAATGGAGGGTAGAAAAAAACTTTCAGCATACAGCAACTGTGCCATTTTAGAGTGAGGTATTTGACAGTATCACATCATGGATATTTTTTCTTGGAATTGACAGTCTTGTTGCCAGAATACCAGAATCTGAATGTAAAACGATGGCTTCAAAACCTCCCATGAACTCAAAGAACAACAACTAGAAGTGTTCTCTATTTCAGAAAGCTAGATTTTCCTTTTAGTTTTCTAGTAGCATGAGCTCTGAGTTAAAATTCCTCTGCTAGATCTTTGTCTTGTCTCACTTCCAAGAAGTTCCTCCCAGCAGAGCAGAAAACCAAAGTTTCTTTACTCAGGTGGATTCTCTAGGCCTTTTCACCTAAAATCTTTCTTTTCCTCGGTGTCTCCAAGCTGCATTCCATTCCAGAATTACTGTGGCTTTTCTGGATTGAGTACTGGGAGTCATCCTTCAGCAGTGGTATTTTTTCACTGTGCCTGTTCAGAAGAGTACTAGTTGGGATGGAACAAAACCTTGTCAGGGAACACACTAATACTGAAATTACATTGATATTGTCATCTACTTTGCAGGATGCAGAGTAGCCTCCCCTAAAACAAAGATTGTGATGCATTTAGTTGCATAACACAGTAGTAGAATTTAATTCAAAATGTGGCCACAAGCTCAAGCAAACTCTGCATTGGAACATACAGCATCTGGTGAGGTTTTCAGAGTTTACAGTTAATTTACATATGAGAAATGCAGATTTGACAAATACAGTGCCTTAAGCATTACGATCTTCTGCAGTATTAAGAGCACATTTGTACAGTGGAGTGCTGCTGTGCCCCTTCAGCTCTTTGACCAGATGATCAAAAGTCTAATATGTGGAGTTATTCAGAAAAGAAGTGGTAAAGTTAAGGGATCATGTTTATCATAGAATCATAGAATGGCCTGGATTGAAAAAGATAATAATAATCTACCCCCTGCCAAAGCTTCTCTAAGCTAAATAAGCCCAGTTCCCTCAATCTTTCTTCATAGGAGAGGTGCTCCAGCTCTCTGATCATCTTACTGGCCCTCCTCTAGACCCATTCCAAGAGCTCAGTGTATTTATTGTGCTGGAGGCTCCATGCCTATATGTAGTACTCCAGATGGGGCTTCATACAAGCTGAAAAGAGGGGGGCAATCACCTCCCTCTCCTTGCTGGCCACTCCTTTTTTAAGGCAGCTCAGAACACAGCTGGCCTTCAGGGCTGCAAGCGCACATTGCTGGCTCCTGTCCAGCTTCTCATCCACCAGGACTCCCAAGTCCTTCTCTGCAGGGCTGCTCTCGAGGAGGTCTTACCCAGTCTGTATAAATACTTGGGATTGCCCTGGCCCAAGTGCAACACTTTGCACTTGGCCTTGTTGAACCTCATTAAGTTCACATGGGCCCACTTCTCCAGTCTGCTCAAGTCCTTCTGGATGGCTTTCCTTCCCTCCCACATACCAACCACACCACTCAGCTTGGTGTCATCTGCAAACTTGTTGAGGGTGCACTCAATGCCATCATCCATGTCGTTGATAAAGATGCTGAAGAGCACCGGTCCCAAGACTGACCCTTGGGGGGATATAACTTGTGACCGACCTGTATCCAGACATAGAACCATCGATCACAACCCTTTGGCAGTGACTGGCCAACCAATTCTTAATCCATCAAACAGTCCATCTTCCAAATCCACACCTCTCCAATTTACAGAGAAGGATGTGGTGAGGGACCATGCCAAAGGCTTTGCAAAAATCAAGGTAGGTGACATCCTTTGCCCTTCCCCTGTCCACATCATTCCATCATAGAAGGCCACCAGAGTGGTCAGGCAAGATATACCCTTGGTGAAGCCATGCTGGCTTTCTTGGATCACCTCTTTATCTCGTGTGTGCCTTAACACGGTAATCAGGAAGATCTGCTCCATGATCTCTCAGGCACAGAAGTGAGGTTTACTGGCGTGTAGTTCCCCGGGACTTCCTTTCTCCCTTTCTTAAAAATGGGAGTAATATTTCCCCTTTTCCAGCCACTGGGGATCTCACCCAGCAGCCATGATTTTTCAAATATGATGGAGAGTGTCTCAGCAACCATATCAGTGTTCTCTCTGAGAACCCTGGATGAATATCATCTGGCCCCATGGACTTGTTTGCATTTAGTTTCATGAGGAGGTCTTGGACTTGTTCCACTGTTCCCCCACTGCTTCCTGGAAGGACATGAGAAGGCTTCAGACAGGAAGTCAGCAACATTACCTCCTCTGAGGATTTCCCAGAAGATCCTAGAGGAGATTTTGGAAGTTTTTCCCACAATCTCCTGGCATGACAGCATCCCCAAGCCTTTCTCTGTCTCACCATCCTTGATTCTTCTCCCATTGGATCTAGTATAAAATCCCAGACTACTTACTCTGTCCTAGCAAGCCTCATTGCATCTCCTTCCACCTTCCTACCTAGTTTAAAGCCCTCTCCATGAGCCCCAGTAGCTCTTGGGCTAGGAAGCATTTCCCTCAAGTGACACCCTTCCACAGCCATTAGACCAGGTGCTGAGTAAATTGCCCCATGGTTGAAAAACCCAAAGTTCCTGTGGCATCACCAGCCTCTCAGCCACTTATTCATTACCTGCATTTTCCTAACCCAGTACATGTCCCTTGCTGCCCCAGAGAGGATAGAAGAAAGTATCAGTTGTGCTCCCGCTCCCTCAACCAACCACTCCAAAGACCCAAAGACTTTTTTGATAGTTCAGAGGCTTCTCTGAGCCTCCTTTGTCACCTCCCCTTCAATTGCCAGTGCCTCAAATCTATTACTTACGGGCACCTGGGGAAGTGAGGTTGGCAGGGAAGGGGTTTGCTCATGATGCTGACTGTCTTCCAACTCTCCCTATCTCTTAGGTCTCCCCTCTCTGCCCGACAGTGAGAGGATATGGGATCCATCACTTTCTGGGAGCTGTCTCCCTGGTGCTTTCCTCTCTGGCTTGCCAGGAGTTACTCCAGCAGTCAATCTCCTGCTCACACTCCCTAATGGTCCTTATCCTCTCCACCTCCTCCTTGAGCTCTGCCATCATGTTGAACATATCTTCCACCTGCACACACCTCACACAGATGGAGTTCCTGCTGCCCTCCGTGGGCAGCTTCAGGCCCAGTCACTTCCTGCAGCCAGAGGCCTGAGCAGTCATTCTTGGTCAGGGCCTCCGCCTGGGTCACCACAGTCTTTGTGGGATGAAATCACAGAAATCACAGAAACACCAAAGTTGGAAAAGACCTACAAGATCATCTAGTCCAAACATTCACCTGTCACCAATAGTTCTCACTAAACCATATCCCTCAACACAATGTCCAGACGTTTCTTGAACACCTCCATGGTCAGTGACTCCACCACTTCCCTGGGCAGCCCATTCCAGTGCCTGACCACTCCTTCAGAGAAGTAGTATTTCCTAATGTCCAGCCTAAATCTCCCCTGGCACAGCTTGAAGCCATTCCCTCTAGTCCTCTGACCAGTTACATGAGAGAAGAGGCTGACCTCCAGCTCACTACAACCTCCCTTCAGGTAGTTACAGAGAGCAATAAGGTCTCCCCTGAGCCTCCCCTTCTCCAGACTGAACAACCCCAGCTCTTTCAGCCACTCCTCAAAAGGCCTGTGCTTCAGACCCCTCACCATCTTTGTCTTCAGGGCCTCAATGTCTTTCTTGCAGTGAGGGGCCCAAAACTGGACACAGTAGTGGAGGTGTGGTCTCACCAGAGCTGAGTACAAGGGGAAAATTACTTCCCTGGTCCTGCTGACAGCACTGTTTCTGATGCAAGCCAGGACACCATTGGCATTCTAGGCTACCTGGGCACACTGCTGACTCATATTCAGCTGAGCATCAATCAATACCGCCAGGTCCATTTCTTCCACACAGTCTTCCAGCCACTCTGCCCCAAGCCTGTAGTGTTGCCTGGGGTTGTTGTGGCCAAAGTGCAGGACCCGGCATTTGGTCTTCTTGATCCTCATTCTGCTGGCTTCAGTCCAGCAATCCCGCCTGTGCAGATCCCTCTGTAGGACCGCGCTACCCCCAGGCAGATCGACACTTCCAGCCAACTTAGTTCATTTTCTAATGCAGACCATGGTATATCTGTGGTCTCAGAGACTGCCAATAAGTAAGCTGGTCTCCTGAGAGAGGAGGAACAGTACTTCTGCTGCCTGCTGCACAAGCTATCACACCTACTGCTGCAGTGTGCTGTGGGTGCTGCACACATGCTGCCTTCTCCTCACTGCACTGCTGTGTTGTGGCCGTCCCAGAAGCTTTTTCCAAGGCAAGGGACATGGATGCGGATCTGTTGACCTGGTGTAAGAGATTATTCTGTTAACTTCTGTGTCTCAAAGCTTGCTGGGGACACAGATGGACTTGTTCAAGTCCCGAGCAAGGACCATGAAAACCTTTGTCTTAAGGAGACAGATGGACAAGTCCAGGCAAGCCCTAGGCAAAGGTTGTGAAATCCTTTGTCTGGGGGAAGGTAGATGGACAAGGCCAGGGGCGACGAGAGCGAGATGAACTGCAGCTAAATAGCTGTGAAGTGCTCCTTTGTGTGGACCTATCTCAGGATGATGGGCCATCTTAGAGGGTGCTCAATGACTCTTGCTTGAGGCCCATCCTTGTCACGTAGGCAGGAGAACAAGAAGGATAAAAGAGGAACTGAAAACCATGAGGATAGGTTTCTGACAACAGATTCCTCATGAAGAACAGAGGTTTCTGACAATAGATTCCTCATGAAGAACAGAGGTTTCTGACAATAGATTCCTCATGAAGAACGGAGGTTTCTGACAACAGACTCCTCATGAAGAAGAACAGAGGGATTCCGGAAGATTGAGGTGATTCCTGCATACTCTCGGACTCTCCTGAGCCTGCTGCCTGACCGCTGTTGCTGCTTCAAGAATTGGCTCCTCTTCTACCTGCCTGCTGCTCAAGGCCGGCCACGCTGCTGCTCCCCGTCTTCTGCTGCGTTCTGCCCGGGACCTTCAAACGCCGTGCAACGGGACCGCTGCTGGATCCTGCTGGTGACTATCCCTGCTTTACGCAACTCCTGCTTCTTTTCCACCTTTTCTATCGCCCTCCTTCCCTTCCCTGTCTCCCTGATTAGGTTTAGTAATAAACTGGATGCAACAACACATGAACCGTTGTTTCTTAATCTCACACCGGGTATACAGATATTAAAGAACCTCATCTCCCTCCTATAAATTGGAGCGAGACACCTGGCAATGCCCACACCACCTCAGCTGCTCTCACAGGAGCTGCCAGACCACTCTGTTAGCTCAAGGTTGCCCTAGTAAAGGAGCCGACTGAAACCCCCTGTACCTCGCAGTCACTGCAGTTCTGGCTGGGATGGTTCAAAAGCAGCAAATCTTGGCAATCAAGAGAAATTTGTACCCAAAATTAAACTTGTAAATCAGTTGGATTTTGTTCTCTTTGCCTTCATAAGATACCTTTTCAGTGTTATGAGCTAAAATAATAGTAAGCTAGAACTAGTCAGATTTAAAAGCAGGCATCATATCTGATCCTTTCAGTTGGACTACTACACCAAACTTCATACCGTTATGTATTCACTGAAGAGACCTTTCACACCTTTTTAACTGTCCAAAACTCCAAAGCATTCATTAGCAAGCACATCATATACATTATTAATCATAATATATGTTTGCAGTATATGGAAATTATGGAATTTTTGCTATCTGCATAAATTAAGCAACAGCTCTTACCAAACTTGCATTACAGAGCAAGTACTATTTAGCAGGATATTTAAAATATGATGAAGTCACAGGACAGTAACAATAAGCATTCCCCATTAGAAGTTTTGGCCTGCATATATATATACGGTCACTTGGCAGTATGAAGACAACATGTTTGTAGTGGAAAAAATAATGCAGCATCTGTTATTAATGCAGCAGATGTTGTTCATTGGTTCAGGCATTGTTGCTACCAAGCACTCAGATGGATACACATTTGCCATACATTCACACACACAAAAAGGCAATCACATAGTAATACCTGCATCTCAATTAACATTACAACACTGGCCTTGAAGTACCTTATGCACAGGTCTTTTGAAATATGCTCACGAGCAGTGGATAAAAATAAGGAATTTTAAGGAGATTCAAGGAAGCTGATGAAGAAGAGCATAATTGTAAACAACACTGCTCTATAGTCAGCTTAATTGCTAGAGAAGGAAGAAAAACTTAGAAGACAAGCAGGGAAGATCAGACCAAACACAACATAGGAGATGAATGATAATGATTGTTTCCATCAGGGAATTTTTGAATCTAAAACTCAAGGCAGACAAGTCATACAATGTTCACTTCCTATCAGGCCTTTATGGAATTACAACTTAGAAAAGAAGGTACACAGAAATTAGGCTGATATTAAACAATACGCAATAAAACAGAAATTTAAGGAACCTACAAAATCTGAATGCTCCAGGGTGAATGAATTATCCTAATATTGATATCATGGTAAATTCTTGGTGCGTTTAGTGCAAAGCACTGGATGTCAATTCTGTGCAAGCTATACAGCATCTTCCTATGTTAAAAGGTCAGGCTCCTTCAGAAAAGAGTAAATTATCCTTCCTGAATACAGATATGTAAAACAGATAAGATTCATTATTTTCTAGAGGTGTTTCCCTAGAGGGAAAAAAAGAAAAAAGAGGGAGGGGAAGATAATCATCTTAGAGGAGACATGAACATTTTATACAGCAAAATTCAGAAGAATGATTTTCACTATGTCTGCTTCTGAAAACCTTGTCATTGTTATGCTAGACTAAAGATAAGAACAAAAAAGCAATGTACTTTGTGCTGAAAGATCCAGAATTACATTTGGTCTAATCATCCAAAACATTTGGAAATACTTTCAAAACACAAAATGTTATCTTTTACCAGTACCATTGATTAGGAGTATCTAACAAAAAAAAAAAAAAACACCTTACTCATTAATTTGTTTTATTCTTACTGCTTAGCATTCAGAACTATTTTTTCCATATGGAGAAACTTCTAAGAGTCACTAGGGGACCATAAAACAGAAGATTCTGGTATCTTCTAGTATTCGTTCTTTCATTATCAGTCCCATTCACTCTATCAAAATGGATATTTTTAGTTTTAAGACTCATATTTCCTTTGCTGACTTGTATGTTTCATCCAACTGTATATATTGTGAAAGCAATTAGTTTGGGCAAGTCCCCAACTAAATGGAAGCAAGAAGATATGTCTAGAAAAATCAAATACTATGTACATTATGTTTAATAAGCACTTTCTCGTCCACAAGTCAAGCCTGGAACTTCTGCCTGTATTTTTGTTATTATTATTATATTGCCAGTTTTCCAAATTTCTGAACCGAAACTTAAAAAGAGTGGACGGAACATATGAAAAGTATTTCTGCTTCTATCCCACTTGAAACTGACCATTTAGATTGATCTATTGGTTAAGAGGTTTGGACAATCAGTCACCCATCTTCTTTCCAGTCAGTTAGTGACTCTTGTATACAGCTTCTAATCTTGAGATGGCTTTATGTGTTAGTCCAGCTGGATTCTGTGCAAACATTTGTATTGCGTGCAACTGCTGTGTGGAAATCTGTTTTCTACAAACTGTGGAACATCTGTAGATTATGTCCTAGTTAATGTGGAAGGTCTTTGTTCATTTCTTTGTCTCAGCTTATTTATACTATCGCTCTTTTTATTAGTCCCCCTGCTGTCTAACAAACTTCAGTTGATATAACACACTGCTGTGAAAAATCTAAACTGAGTTAGCTGACTCTAACATATGCAGTATCTTGAATTTTCAACTGCTTAAAGTTATATACTCCCTGCGCATTGCATGTACAATTCCCACAAATGTTAATGGGCTTTAAGATTGTGTACTGAGGGAATACTGGAGCTCTTGTATTAGGTGGTGGTTTCATTATGCTTCATAAAGCACTAACTAGTAAAATAAAATCGTTAGAACAAGGTCCATAGCACAAAATAATTTAAGAGAAAAAGAATTTTTTAATTCCTGCTTAAATAAAAGTATGCATGATAAGAATTCTGAATTACTTGTACTCCATGGATTCACTACTGTAATACATAACGTATTGTGGACTGATGAAGAAAAAGCTGTTATCAAAGTCAAAAGGAACACAGGCTTTTATAAGGTCAGCAGTTTTTCAATGAGCTGGCTGAGCAAGGATTACAGCTTCAGACATCTTGGTACCTATTTAAATATCTAGAACTTTGAACATTTGTTGGTGTTTCTAGGGATAAAATAAATCATTTAGGGAAAGAGAAAGAAAAACGGTCCTTTTATTACATGTATTTACTTCCCCTTTGATGTTCATGTCAGATTTGCTCATTTAAAAGAAAATAATTCCACTACAGTCATTACAGTAATTCAGGTTCAAACAGCAGATGAAACCAAGCTATACGCTGTCTGCTTTGAAGATCCCGAGTTAGTTTTCTCACACACATTTTGAATAAATCTTCTAAAACACAATGCAAGGGAAAAAAATTGACAGACTGAAAGGGAGTAAACCACAATATCAGAGATGTTAGAAATGAGAAAATAAAATCTTTCTCAAGAAGGTCATGTAATCTCTCCTTCACTAAAGCAAATGTTTTTTTATTCTGTTAAGCTCTTTTCAAATCCAGTTTAAAAATGAACAAGTGGCATTTCCATCACTTCCCCTGGGAGGCAATTTCATACTTAATGTATTTCTCAGTGTATATAAGGTAGGGAGGGACACCCACATCTCCCACCTTGTTGAAAAGTGCTCTAATCATTTAGGAGAGAGGATAGGTGGGAGGGAAGGAAATGTATTCCACCCCTCTTGTTGAAGCTGTGTCACTCTGCAGAAAAGATTTCAAGATATCATGGGATGCAAAGGAGAGGAAGAGGGGAAAGATGAGCAAAAGTAAGATAAAAGAAGCTGTCTTCTAGTAAACACATTCAGTTTGGTATACAGAATTCTAGGTTGTGGTAATTCTAGGTGTTTTACTCTAGAGACTTTATTTATTTCACTGGTAACTAAAAATATTTATAAACTAAAAATATTTCTAGCTAACCCACCTATAGTTCTTCTTTTTATAAATTAGTGTATAGAAATACCAGCTTGAAGAGCCATGACCATCTGTTTCTCAGAAGGCATTTTGCAATAACAACATGCAGATAGATCTGGAAAGAATATCTCTGGACAATCTGTTGGTGTTACTTAGAATGTTCTGTGCAACATTCAGGTTATACATTAATTCTACTTGTGGGGTTATCTTATGTAATACATACTTTAAGTAAAAAATAATCTGTTTGTAAGATAATTACACTGTTTTAATTAATCATATTTAACCTACAAGAAAATTTTCTTTACTATAGCATTTCAGCACCCTTCTTACACTAATACGGATGTTCAGCAAGACTTAACAGACTAAATACATGCTTAAAGTTAAGCTGTGCTTGAGCTCCGTGCTACATAAGTCCTAACATTCTTAAAGAAATTGTTCAGTGCTAGTATTGTTGCATTTAGTGTTTGGGCTAGAGGGAATAGCTTCAAGTTGCACTGGGGGAGGGTCAGGTTGGATATTAGGAAAAATTTCTTCTTTGAGAGAGAGTGGTCAGGCACTGAAATAGGCTGCCTAGGGTGGTGGTTGAGTCACTGTCTCTGGAGGTGTTCAAGAAACATTTAGATGTTATACTAAGAGACATGATTTAGTAGGGAAATATTGGTGGTGGTAGGACAGTTTTAATGGATGATCTTATCATAGAATCATAGAATAGTTTGAGTTGGAAGGGACCTTTAAGATCATCTGGTTTCAACCCCCCTGCTATAAGCAGGGACACCTCCCTCTAGACCAGGTTTCTCAAAGACCCTCCAGCTTGGCCTTGAATGCTTCCAGGAAGGGGGCATCCATAGCCTCATTGGGCAACATGTTCCAGTGTGTCACCACCCTCACAGGAAAGAATTTCTTCCTAATGTCTAATCCAAACCTACTCTCTTCCAGTTTAAAACCATTTCCCCTCATCCTGTTGCTACTTGCCCTTATAAAATGTCCCTCCCCAGCTTTTCTGTAGGCCTCCTTCAGGTACTGGAAGGCCACTAGGAGTTCTCCCTGGAGCCTTTTCTTCTGCAGGCTGAAGAGGCCCAACTGTCTCAATCTGTCCTTGTAGGGAGGTGCTGCAGCCCTCTGATATCTTGTGTCCCTTGGAGGTCTGTTCCAACCTTGGTGATTCTGTGATTCTATGATTGCTTGTTAAAGCCTTCTTTCTTGTCATATGAATATACATGCATTGCTTCTCTTCTTTATGTAAGGAGACAGTGATAGGAGAGGGTTCATTTTAGTAAGGATAAAAAATTCCCATGAATACCTGAATGATTAAGGTTGTGTGTAAAATGTGAAATTAGTCTTCCATTTTGTAAATTTTGCATTGTGTAATTCCACAACAACTCAGTGTGCTGGTTTTCTTTCCATGTTCTTATTTCTCAGCAATGTATTTTTGCTGAATGTATCCTCATGGGCAGATCTCTGGATGTTGCATTTCTGTACCGGGTAGAAGACTTTTGTGGTACGTAAGTAGCAGGAGGAAGAATTTGAAGACAATTGGCAGGAACACTGTATGAAAATCAAAAGATGAAAGCGTTATGACACTTAAACTCAGATAAAATATTGAGAAAAATAATTTTTAGCTACTGTGATAGGTAGAGTAAAATTGACTATCGTTCTCATTCAGTTATAATGATAAGTTTCTATACTTCATTTGTCTCCATCTGTTCACTCCAGTGTCATGCTTAACAACTTCTTTCATATCTTTCCTTCTCACAAACTACCTTCTCACAATTCTGGGATGGATAAATACATTTCAACTAGAATGAGTACCCATTAACTCTTTTCTGTACCGTTCTCTTTGTTCTGTGCCATCTGTTGTCCTTAAAATGTGAGTCCTTTAGAGCAGAGCACTCATTAGTCATTGAGCACTGATCCTTAGGCAAAATCTATTCTTAAAGCACTTTAGGCATTTTTATGTACAAAGTCTGTAGAAGTTAGAGCAGCACTTAATGGATATGTTTATCTCATATATTTGCAAAAAAATTATGAGCATGATTATCCGTGGTCTCAAACAGTGAATGAATTTTCAGTCTCTCTCTTCAGTTGCTACTGTTTAAAGTTCTTAAATAATATATCATCAGACAAAGGTTGCTGTTGATTCTGGAAGTCACATTTCTGCGAGTAGCAGGAAGACACTGTGCATCACTTTCTTTTCCTTCCATTCCAAGAACCCACTGTTGTTACAAAACTGATGAAATGTAGGCTATTTACTGCCTACTGTGCAATGTAGGCAACGTAATCCTTATTGTCTGTCAGAAAATGAAGTAAGAGTCCAAGAGTAAACTCATTTGCCTGAGTGCTCATTTCTCTTTCTCCAAGCACATATCAAGATTAACTAGGAAATCATGGTATCTTTATGTATCTTTAAGAATGAACACAGACTTAAAACAACAACAAAATTCCAAACTGATATTCTCAGTGTAATGCCTGTCAATACAAAAGAAACTCAATTTTTATACACTCAAAAGCAAAACAGAATAGCAAATTGGAATAGTAAAGTAGGCAGAATAATCTAACAGCACCAACCTCAAAAAGCATACTTTGATCTTGATCAAAGGTAGAGAATCTGGATGTATACCGATCTTCACATCATCTATATTGTTTCTCCCAGAGTATCAGAAAGGGACTGCTGACTTCACAGTGGTGAGTAGCAGTCACACTGAAGTCAGTGAAATTACTCATGTGACAGAATGACAGAAATTCATAATATGATATTTAGAGAGTAACAACTACACAATTCCAAGGCTGCTAATGCTAACTCTTCATACAACTACCTGAGTCAAGTTCTAAAATACTTTTCTTACCTCAACAAACAGTAGTTTGGGAAAAATGTGAAGATCTTTAAGGAATGAACAAAGAGAAGAAAAACTCTGAAAACTATGAGTCCCTAAAAGTAGGTGAGGGCTCTGGCTACGACATGTTATGATAATTATCTGTCTTTCAAGGTCTGTATGAAGAAGATAGCACAGGGAAATGCTGGCACAGATTTTAAATTGCTCTGACAATAGAGATCCAATAGGATTTGATTTAAACTGTCAGATATGAAATGCATGAAGTATATAGTTCATGCAAAGCATACATACTGTTCATGATTTGCTCCAGATCTGATTTTCAAAATCCTAAAAAGAATAAGGACAGTCTAGAAATTCTCCCTAATCTTAATATACTTGCAGTAAATCTGCCAACAGTTGTCAATCATGTATACTTCCTACATGTGCTGTTCTAGTTTCTCCCATAATCTCTTCATTAGAAAATTGAACAACATGTTATAAATACAAAGAGATTCAAGCTACAGAAAAAAATAAGCATTATATAAACAATATGGATATTGTTCTCCATTATTTACACAAGTGATCTGCAGCATAGAGTACTTAAAAAAAAAAAAAAAAAATCTGAAAAAATAAAATGTTTCTTCCTTGATGGATATTTTATAAATCCATTTTTCTAATGTTTGTGAAAAAAAAAGAAAAAAGAAAATTCAACAGCAGATTTCAAATTCCATTGTGCATAGACATGCCCCAAAGTAAAGTATCTAGATATATAAAATGTATAGAGCTATACAAAATAGATGAATGATCACATATTAAGATCCAACAGTAGTTACCCTGTTAGCCTTCTCTCCCTCCATGAACACCTGAAACTCAAAATTCAGAATTATGTCTGCCAGATATAGCTGCCATCTTTAAAAATTGTGGGGTTTTTTAAAGTATTTCCAACACTAGTATCAAATTTCATGAAATTAATGTAAATCATTGTATTGCAATATGTATGAATGCAATAGGCATTTAAGGAATGCCCTGTAGGAAGAGATTATGAAAAACCTTATAAAACTCAACCACAATGCTTTGGTTTTTTTTTGTTGTTTTTTTTTTTTTTTGTTTTTTTTTTTTTTACAAATGTTTTATGCAGACCTGACTGTTTCTGAAGAGTCAGGTTTGGAATATCTGTTGACAAATTGAATTTCAATGTGTTCACCTCTCCCTATGAAGGAGCTTGATCTTTCAATAGAGTAATGAGCTTTCAAAAGAGTAACAATATTAAGCAATACAGATGAGGATGTTTTCAAATGTCTACTTGAGTGACTGCAGATTTACTCAGAAAAACTTGAATCCCTTCAGTGTCAAGACAGTAAAGCAGGAACCTACATATCGTTGTCACTTTACTTATGATTAGAGGCTGCAACTAACTCCATGCACACAGAACTTTAATGCACACTTGATTCCTCCAATATCTGCAGAAATATGTCTATGTATGTCGCTCTGAAAGTCATGGCTCCTATTTAGTTCCATGGAAGTTACTACAGATACAAAGTGCACAATAACACTATTTGATAGAGCAAATTCTCAGCTACAAAACACTATTTTGCAACATAGTCACCACCATTTTCACCAGCATATTTGGTGTATTTTCACCAGCAATGACCAAGATCCTACATACCATACTCAATAAAAGTGTGCACAGCTGTTCAGAACGTGGCTTGTCTTTCATGTTACTCTTCCCACAGCTGAAACACACCATCCACCACCTCACTGTGCTCCAGTGTTTGGTCTCCATTAATATCCAGCAAGCACTAATGAGTATCAAGGGCTGCAATTTTTTGCAGAGGAATTCAATGACATATCTTTGCTTCATATGCACTTCCACGTTGGACACCAGTTTGTCAGACTGTCCCTTTGTTACCATCTGTCACAAGGCAACAAAATAGCATATAATATTGTCAGGAAAGTTCAGCTTCTACTGTCTTGCCACCAACATCTGCTTCCAACATTGTGGGCCAATAGAATGAAATAAAAATTTTCGGAGTAGCCCTTATATTTTGTTTACCAGTGAATGTATTATTTGCAATTATACAGAAGTTTTTGGCTTCTTCCCAAGTACACTAAAGTTCAGTGTAGCTTCCTCTGTTGACTCTAGTTTTCCAGTGGCAGTTGTTGTACAAAGGGTACATATGATACATAGATGAACATTATCTGGCAAAATGCTTTATCTGCAGGAATATGTCTTACAAAAAATTCTTTACTTCATTCCCAGAATGATAAAATGCTTATATTACATTCACTTTTACTTTAATATTCTTTATTGAATGAGGATATTATCCTCATTCACAGATAACATGTATACCTACTATCTTCAGAGAAGACACCATAGCAAACTCAGTCCTTCTGCATTCCAGAGCAAGAGATCTTCTGTAATATCCTGTTATAAAGACTGTAACAAAAGTCAATTTGAAAATTTCAGATTCCAGTGTGGTTTTGTGTGGCGAATTTATCAAATCTTTAAACAAACATTGAAACATGACACATTTTCAAGTGCCGCTGCTCATTTTATAGCCTATCTGGCAAAGGAGTGTTTAACAGAGCAGTGGTTTGTACACTAGGGAATGAGCAACTTAATGGTTCATTCATACATGCTTTATTTGAAAAATATCAATAACCATTCACAAGTCTTCTTGCATAAACTACATGAAAATCCCTATGTAAATGGGGCATAGCTTCTTTATGATTCATGCTGAAAGTTCTTTGGTGCAGTGTTAATCATTTTAAAAGTGTGGCTTTACCTGTCAAACTGAAAGCAAATTTTCATTGCTGTTTAAATCTATGTTTCAGATTCTACAACCTTTATCAATTACATAGGTAGACTGGATGGAACACTATTTTCTCTTGTTACTTAAACTCTAAACAGTCAGAAGTACTGAACAATAAGTGTTTGGTAGATCAGCAATCTAATCATTCAGTTAAATTCAGAATCCAGAAACAGAATTGAATTACAAAAGCCTTATCTTCATTGCATTCAATCTTGCCAAGAACATATACAGAGACATAGAATGCTGATTTTCAGGTATTCTCTTAATAAATACACTTAAGCCACAATCAACACCGACTCAAATAATTCTCTAGTAAGTTAATTGTCTGCAGTTTTATTTAACAGCATTTGGGTAACTGTCCTAACTATTGATTTGCGGAAATATTTCTTCTTTGAATTTCAAGCTAGCAAAAACTAATAGACACATGGAAGTCCTCTGCTGATGGACCATCACTGGGCCTGCAAAGTCAGAACACATTTATTTTAAAATAAGTTAAGTTGCAATACTAAAGGGCATAATAAGCTTCTTAACCAGGGCAAGTACTTGCGTAATTCTCTAATGTAGATTTGGGATTTCTAAAATGAGATCCACTGTACAGTTTCACAGTAGAGGTGAAAAGCCTGAAAACTAAACCTCTTAAACAATAAAAAACATTGATTTTTCTCTGCTGGTGTGCATTCTGATTTTGCTAGTTTGTTTCTTTTGCCAGGTTTGCTGAATAGGTAAGATCTCTCCTAAATCATACCCAAGTGGTAAGCATTTGAAACCAAAACACAAATAACTAAAACAAATACTATCAAATTATCTTTCCTGATGGGAGGTTTTTATAATAACTTTTTTTTTTTTTTTTTTTCCTGCACATATTCCTCACTTATTTCCAATAATTTATCTATCAACTGATTTCAGTGCTATTGAAGCTAGGCTACATTTTTCCATGCTATGATCAACCTTTGGCAGAGCATTGGAAGGCGACTTGTGAAGTTATAGTATTCCACTGGAATGGGGAATTATTTCAATGTTGAGTTATCTTCAAAAATATAAACACTCTAGGTGATTTTCAATTTGCATTTTTGGACATTGTCACATGTCAACCAACTGAAAACAGTTTCAGGAGAAGATCTGCTTTTACTTTCTTAACTTTGAGGCATTCACCTTCAGAGCTATAGCTGATAAAAATGGTTTGTTATAGTATATACTTTGTTCTTTTGCACAGTAGGGCTATTTTTTTCCTACAAAGTATAATTAGGAAGGGTATGGTCAGAGAAAAGTGTTAAAAACTTTTTGCCTACCCTCTATTTCTATGTAAAGTGAAATGTTATCTGGTACCACAAAGCTTATGAACAGAGGGTTTGATTGAAGATTTAATAAAATTAACACTACTTCCTTATTTTCCTCTTTTCTTCTTAATCTTCTATTCAAGATGAAACTCATCAGCACTTGACAAAAACTGCAAATAACAGCCAGATGCAGGAGCTGGTTTTATCTTTTTATGCAAGTATGTGGTGCTAATTAGTGCAAATTGATTAAACTTTAATTGCCTGATCCATGGCTAATTAATATTTATAAGATGAATGAGAAAGGAAACGAGACATTTATTAAAACACTTTAATGATTTTTCATATGTTTTGACAAAGCAAAGCAAATAGATGTTATGAGTTTAGATGTGCCAGACGTAAGTACAGTATTTCTTACATTTTCCATCAGCATCAGAAAACTCATTTTTCCTCTCAAATTACATATGAGAGTAGTTTTTCACTTCTACACAAAAACTACTTGTACTGTGTTCTAGTTTTTACTTTATGATACATTTTGTTTCACAACAGGATGAGAGATAGCAGTACAATGACTCATGCAAGAAAAGAAAAGGGACAATATCAGATAAAATCTGTGCACGATAATTTTCTTTAAAATGAGCTGCAATAATTAAATAGACTCAATTTATGGGTACAGAAATAAAACAATTTCTTTTTAACAATTAAACAATGTTGTTAACTCCAGTAACAAGATGCTATGGCAATCAACTGGCTACTGCCAACACTTCTCTGAGAGCTTGTTTTTCAGTTGTGTATCTGAAGAACACTCAAACGCTAAAGATAGCTCATGTACTTTGAACACACTATGTCAAATGAAAAAAAATTGTCTTACAATACTATTGTAAACTAAAACTATTTTAAAGCAATTATGCAGCTCTTTTTTTTTTCTCAGTTCAGTGGGAAGGTCTATTATGAACTTCAGTCAGTCTGATCGACCAACCTGAACAATGGGCAAGTCAGTACTTCTCTTTTCGACATAGCCCACTTCTAATAAGTCTTTCCTTCCAAGAAATGTAAGCTGATATTAAGCCTTCATTCATTAAACCTTCCTACACTCTTTGTCTTCTGAAATGTCTGTGGTCTAGGAAAAATAATTTGGGGGAAATGAGAGAGAAGGGAGAGTCTTTAAACTTCATACCGCCTTCAGTTGTCTATATGCCAGTTTTATCATTAACATTCTCTCCAACAAAATTTCAGCATGAATGTTCTAGATTTGGCACACACATACTTTAAATAATTGTTTGAGTCTAGCCAGTTAGGACTCACAATTCCTGTCTTTGGTATAAATGACATTTGAGTACATGAACTTCAACAAAAATTTGTGACACTTTTAACAATCAAGCCAAAACAATCTTTTTTTTTTTTTTAATTGATCATACAAATGTAATCTCTACATCTCCAAAGAATAAACTTTGTCTTGATGAGTACTGACTTCTGATGGAACATTTGATCTACATTTGACTTAGAGATCAAAATTATACAGCTTTTATTTGAACTAAGAGATTAGATAAGTCCACAGATGCTACTAAACAAAAGAGGGTGTTCATTGACTGTAGGACCATGTGGTGCAGAACAGTTTGCATCAAAGCTACATAGAACTACTCTCATCTATCAAATCATTAGATGTGAAATTGTGTCAAGATGAAAAGTTAACTTGTTTACCAGGTACTAACTGCACTCTCCATAATTCCCTTTCAGCAGGTTAGAAATATATCCAAGAAAACTAAACTTAATCTCCTTTAAGACCAGGCTATCTCTGACATTCCTGTACACTGAAAGGTTTATAATTTTTAAACTTGATGCAATTCTCTTTATTTTTTCATTTCTTTCTTTCTCTTGTTCAACACAAACATTGAATCAATATGAATCAATTTTGTTTTAATAACATACATTTTTGAACAATGGAAAACACCGAACTGAAAAGTTTTCTATATTTTCTGCATGCAATTATTGTTTCATCTTAGAAAATATAGTTCTGAATCTCCTGTATCCATATGCTCACACTCCCATTGCACACACACTTTTTGATACACTACAAATATCACGTAGATAAATTTTTACTAAAGCACCTTACTGTGGTCCAACTAGGCATTGCAAAAGAAATCTGCTACATATGTATAGTTAAAAAATAAATGTTTTAGAAAAAAAATTCTCCTGAACTATCAAGTGATTTGTTATCACAAGTATATTAGAAGATTAATTTTTTACTTTCACATTTATAAATGAATGATTGGATTAAATTTTTACTTTCACATTTATAAATATTATTTATTTATAGACATTTATTTATTTTTATATATTTTTATTTATGTTATTTATATTTTTATTATTATTTATTTATTTATATTGTTTTTTATTGTTTATATTTATATAGTTTATTTACTTGTTTATTTGTTTTTTATTTAATCTACATACTTAAAGCATTGCAGAAAGCATTTTAAATGAATGAGTATATGTGTTAGCCTATAGTGTAGTTATTAATATAATACAATTATAATGCATAATTATAACAAGTTCTTAATAAGTAATTGAACATATAGCATCTTCTGGAGCACACAGAAGTGAGTTCACATGTGTTCTGGGAGAACATATAAAGATGGAGCTCATAGAATCATAGAGGCAAAAAGGGACTTTTAAGGACATCTTATCTACATTCTTCATTCAAGTAGGTCTACATAAAGAAGGTTGCCCTGTCCAGGAAGTTTTTGAATATTCTGAGGATGTGAACTGGGTGCAAACTGTTGCATCGTTATAATTTGCATACATGTAGATGAAAGTACCCAGGTGCCTGATATCTACAAAAAAAAGAATTTGGATAAGATAATTTTGACAAGTGTGCCCAATATCAAAGACATAGTTTATGTACTTGGCTACTGTAACTTCATTTACGTAAGATAATGTGTCAATCTCTTTCATTATTTTTTTTTTTTTAACTCTATTTCTGACATTCCCAGGTTATTTCTATTCCTATTGTAACATTAAGTAGGTAAAAGACTCTGAAAGTGTATCATGATTGAAAATTTAAAATAGTTCTGCTATTCTTTTAGCAATAAATAGTATCAGATTCTCTTAACAGTAAAAGTAAGACATGTCTAACTGTCTTTAGGAAATGAAAGAGAAAATGTTAATTATTAAGGAGAAATGAGGAGGAGAAAAGGGAGAAAGGAAACAAAAATGTTCCTGAAAAAACATTTACTTACAGGTTCTCCGAGTATTACTGTAATTTGTAAAAAGTAGTAATAATAAAAATAATATTTGCATAATTCATCTATAACAAGAAAAATGTATTCTGTAACTGACCAAGGAGAAAAGAAGAGAAAGTCAAGTTTCTTATTAGCATACACTATCATTTCTTAATATCATTAGCAAAATTAGTAGATTAGTTTGAAAGACCCTAAAGTTAAAAATTAGCTCTGTTCTTAAACTAATATAAAATCTAGAATAATTCCAATACCATGTCTTGTACACTAAAATATTGATTTTACCAGTATATTGACTGTTTTTAAGACAATATACAATAAATGGCAGTGTTCATATGCGTTTCAAAAGGGAGAATGAAACTTGAAACTTTTGGGAAATGAGCAGCTGAGTGCTTAATTCCATTTTTTCTCATTTAAAAAAAAAAAAAAAAAAAAAAAAATCCTTCTCTTTAAATAGTCTCTTCCCTGGTCTTTTTATAGGTTTATAGGGATTGGGAAACAGTTTCAAATAAATACACTACAGGGAGACACTGTGACTCAGTAGCTTAACAGTACTTTTGCTACTTGGGGCACCACGAGGATTTTTGCTGCTAGCGTAAACATTTTGCCCCTGCTCCAAAATATCTTCTTATGTTTTGTCAATTTGTTATACAGATAATCTACATTAGACAACATGGAAAAAAAAATTAACTGAAATATAAAATTATACATACATGAACAAAATACATACTTATATAAATACACATACACATGTGTTTTCTTCTGTGGGTATTCGTTTATGAATGTACATATACAAAAATTCATGTAAGTTTTTAGGTTGCCTCTTTTTCATTCTTGATAGCTAAGCTTCTTTTGAAAGACTGTTGAGTCTTCACTCATTTCTGCTGACCAATGCAAGCACTAAAGCTTTTGAAGTCCTCATTATTCAGCTGTTTGACCACAGTCATTTCAGTCTGGTTTATGAGTCTGAGGTTACTTTTTATGGAAATCAAAACATAGGAAGATAGGGAAGATCTAATGTATGTCTGGATCTCATTCCAACATGCCTTTGTAATACAACTGGATTAAAGAGACCAGAAACAGACATATTTTCCTGTGAACTGTAATGTAAAAACAGGAATATATAGCATGAGAATAGAACATATATACGAGGTTACTAAATTCTGAGTGTTACTATTACAGAAGTTTGTAATATACAACTAAATTCATAAACATATCAAAACCTGTCTTAAATACAGTTAAAATATTAAACTTTTTTTTTCATTTTGGAAGACAGGCAAGATGTCTTTTATCTCCAGTGATTGATAAAAATCACTAGATACACAGCTTAAATTTAGTGTTTATTTATATGCTGGTTGTTCAATAATTTATAGAATCATAGACTCATTTAGGATTGGAAGAGACCATTAAGATTGGAAGAGTCCACCTGTCAGCCCATCACTACCATGCCCACTAAACCATGTCACTCAGTGCCATGCTTTTGACCCAGAGTTGTTCATTCACTTAGGTATTTTTACTCCTTTTCTCATCTTCACATATTCATATATTGGTAGGATAGTAATCTAATACAATTTTAACATTCTCTATATGTTAACACAGTCATTTTAGTTTCCTCATAATTTTGTTCATAAGTTTATGCACCTTCTACTGCCCATCACGGATTTAAACAAGTATTTTCAACATCAGGTAGAAATTCTGTCATAAATATAGAAGTTATTCAAAACTGACAAAAAAGAAAAAAAAAGTCAGGTACTAATAACAGCAACATCTTTCTTTTATACATACTACCTTATCTAATTTTCTCTATGGTAGATATACCTGAAAGAAACCTAAAAGACTTTCTCTATGACAAAGGGAAAGTGGTACTCTTGCTCCTCCTCTATGGTTTCATCTGCACAGGTTAACTGGTAGAAAGTTCCCTGTAGCTTAATGTTCAGCACTAAAGTTTTTACAGCAGAGAAAATCATTTTAATCAACTGCTTTCAAATACTGATACATTTGATGTTTGTTTGTTTGTTTGATTGATTGATTGTAACACTTTTGAAAGAATATTCATTCTGTAAAATTAATGTTGTGGTACAAGTAGTTATTTTGTGTCAAAGTTCCAGATTGATTATTTTTACTTGAACATGGTTAAATTAGCTAAAAATCATAATGAACAAAATGGCATAAACGACATAACTCCCTAGACTGCTTTTCTTTATGCCAGATGACACTATGTCCTAGATGCTGTTAGCGTCCACAAACACTAGCATATTTTACTGAAAGACTAGGCATTCAAGTATGTTCTTGTTATCAGTGATCATTTCTAACCATTTCCTTACCAGTAGCAGTAATATCTACATATTCATTTGCAATTTTTAAATTCTCTGTGACATACACAAGTACATAACAAGTGTAACGAGCCTGTCTGTGTCCACACGCAGAAGGACAGAGTTAACATTTTATGAGAAAATGTAATTTAGGACTGTTTCAAGAAAAACCTTGAACTTAAGTGAAATTTATATCCTTGAAGCAGTATTTGGATTTCTTGTACAAACCTAGAAAAAACTGTTGTATGTTACACTTCAGTTTTCCTCACTGAGTTTCTTGAAGAAACTTTCTTGAAGAAGTTGCACGCTACTTCAGAGTGCAACTGATGAGAAAATTAATGTGGGAATACAAGAAAAACTGTTCAGAGCAGAAGCTGTGGAGCAAGATAAGCAACATGAAAACCAAGGACACATCTAGAAGAAGAAAGAACATCTCACGGCTCTGATTGGATAAGCGCCTGTGTGAACAGTTGAAGAGTGTTTTGTAGAAATCTCTGTTGACATGTAAAGGTGGGTGGGAAAGCTAGAAAAAGAAAACTTGTGGAGGTATATAAGTGATATGAGAACTTGTGATAAAATGATTTGGATCATTCACATCTGAGTCCATGCATCAGATGCTGAAAATTAGTATATAAGGAAATGGGATCAGAGTCCTGGAGTAAAGCAGAAAGTAAACCTTTTCACCCAATCATTAACTTCGCTTTGCAGTATTGTCTTTTGTTTCTTAAATTTCCTACCATATTTTGACTGAAGCATTAGATTACCAATTCCAGGAATGGAAAAGACAGACAGACAGATAAAAGCATTCCAGTTCCTACATGTAGAATCTTCAAATTTGGAGTGGATTTCAGGCTGAGTTACATTCACTGAGAAGTCAGAACAGAAAGTATGTCATATTCCAGTGAAGAAATCAAAGACTTTGAACCAAGTCAAGGGGCAGAAATTTCCATGTTGCCATTATTATCAGCCATAATGCAGAAGAAAAGAAGAAAAGAGAGAAGAAAAAAAAGGTAAAGAAAACAAAGTTAAAGCTACAAACAATTTCTAGGTCATATTTATGGGTAGAATGACCACACATAGTAGATTTAAAATAACTAGTTAAGTTGCACCAGAAGTTTGTTCTCACCAGAAACCTTTTAACTCTTACTACTTTCTGCATCACATGTTTAACCGTGCTTTTCTGCAAAAAATTACCCACAAAATACAGGAAAATTAAATGTTGCCTTTCCAAAATTCCAATTATTAGAACCCTACTCCTTCTCCATCAAATACATGCAACTGTCTTTTCCATTAAGTGAAGTGCCAGAGTGAACTAACATTGAGCTGAACAACAGGCAGAACTGGACCCTGATCTTTTTAAAGGCTCTTTAATAACTGGAGTGCTTAATTCAAAGCTGTTCCATAGATAAATCAATTATTGCGTTAAGTGAATCTGCCACTAGAACAATGAGAGAATATACCTGAGCTATTTATGTACAAGCATGTTTGTACTAAATACAGTAAATGAACTGGTTGTAGGGATTTATATATTTTTTTGCTTGTGTGCTTACTTCTTCATTCAGTTTTTCTTTGTTTATCAATATATTATTTAAAAGAAATAAAAAGATGAATATGCTACATATACATATATACATACAACCCATAAAATTCAGGCTTTGAAAAACAGCTATCACTTTGTCTATGCTGTGTCTATTCATTTTTCTCAGAAATGTAGCAATTAAATAGATTTGTGAAGAACTGAGTATGAGGCCCTCGAGGTCACACTGGACATGTTTTCTCAGTTTGCTCATGCTGAGCTAAAAAGCTGTTGTCTAAAGCAGTAGCAGCAGAAAGAAAATGCATTAAAAAAAAAAAAAAAAAAAAAAAAGAAAAAAAAGCATGCCCCTCTGAATTTATGAGGAGTGCATCACAAAGACAGATATTTCAGCCATGCAATTCCATTCGGCCTTTTCAGCTGTGTGTCCATAGCAAGTCAACGGCTAAATTGAAAAATCAATTCCAATTTAAATTATTGGAATAAAGAACACCAGGAGTCAGAGATAAAATGGCTTTGTTCTCTGAGATCCTTTTTAATTGGAAAGTTATTTCTTCAGGGTATTCTAATGGTTCTGAGGAAAGATTGCAAAACAAAGTTGATCGGCTGGGGGAAGGTTAATAGCTAATGTGCTTTTTTTACTGCACAGCAGCCTCCCGTCTTTATGACAGCCTCCATCATATGCGAAAAGAGACATGATTCTAAATCATCATTATCATACATGCAACTGTAGTGTCTCCCTTAGTCTCCCAGAGAAATCATACTGTCGTTGTTACTCTGACATATTCATCACACTGTGGTTGGCATTCTAAATGGAAACTATTTGTTTACAAATAGATGTATGATTGTTTGCTTAAAAACTCCGTGATATTGAGCATTTTCACTGAAGATTAAGATGATTTCATCAGTATCAGAGGCATTTTAAATAAAATAGTAACAGTCTTCCCATGTGGTAAGAATTTGCCTTCTATTTCAAGACCAATGACATAACATAGGTAAACAATCAGCAAATACAGTGAGGAAGACTGAAAGGAAACTGCAAAGAAGAACAGATTATGCTGGCATAAAGCAGAGTGAAATAGGAAAAAGACTTTACTGGAAAGAAAAAAAGCAGATTAAGAAATATTCATTAACCTTAATCAGTAGTGAAGGAGAAAGAACAATCTAGTTCCTTATGTAAGTTTCTTAGTCAACATCTAGAAATGTCATAGTTCAGATTTAATGTCACAGTAACCTTTGCTATGTTAGCAGAAAACTGTTTAGGGCAGCTGTAGATTAGAAGCCCTAAATGGGCATTTAATTTGAAATTAATAAAACAGTTATGGTATGTGTTAAGAAAAGTTACTGAGGTTTGCTTAGTATATTTAATTAGTGTAAAAGAGATAAATCTAGTTGCCATGTAATGAACTGAGAACTGCAGATACAGTAAATGTGTACTTACGTTCCTATTATTAATGCATTAAACTTGTAAGAATGTTTAGGAATTTAATTAGCATTTAATAAGATAGCTATATCAAATTACAGTAGTTAGATGTTAAATGTAAATTAATATTTTTAGTATTTAATTGATATTAACTAATTAATTGCTGTTTATTACATGGCAACTAGATTTATCTTTTATAGAGTTATTAAATCTAAATTAAAATTTCTATTTTAAGTGGCCTCTATTCAATTAAAAAATATAGTCTCTGGGATTTTTCAGGGTTTACCTTCATGCCAAGAATTGGGTGATCTTGGAGTATTATATCTGAAACATAAATTATATATCATATAAGGAGATTAAGTATTTTCACACAGGAGGATTATTATTCCTGTGTATAATCCCAAGAAAATGGAATTATTCACCTGAGTAGAGATCTTCTGAAGGTTTGTTCCCACAATTAGACAGCAGAAAGTAAAAAAGCTTGAAAGAACAACCAAAACCTGTCTAGGAATATCAAAAAAGTTTTCTCATTCAGTATGTGACCTCCTTTATGACTTGGAAATCCTGTAAGTGCACCCATGGAAATGGATATACGGACTCTGCCACGTGCCAGATGCCACCTAGGCATTTGTTTAACATGTCAGTCTGATTGTGATGCCTCAGCTAAAGCCCACTGTGGGTCTCCTGCAACAGCCATGCTGTAAAAACAGAAAAAATGGCAAGAACATTGAATCTTTCAGGATTGACTTCAACTTCAGCTGTAAAATGACTAATATATTTAGTTATATAAATATGTTTATAATATGTTTATATGTATATGTTTATGTTTAAATAAACATATGTTTAAATATGTTTAAATATGTATATAATATATATATTCATGAAATAATCTCCTGTTTCACAAAAGTACTTCATAAAGTCTAATTTATTTGCAAATTCTACAAATCCTTGAATATTTTATTAGCAATTAGTTCTTTCATAAAATCAATAAAAATATCAAAATCATTAGACAAAATAAGGATCTCTGTGGTATTCAATAAAAATTGCCTATTATTTAATCATCACTGTAAATATAATCTTAGTTTTATTTATTTTGTTTTTAATCAAGATATCACAAGATACAAGATCAGATACTACAAAGTATAAGAGCTTACATAAATTGGCATAGGGTGTCATGAAATGGGCCAGCTGGATTTATCCCTTTGTGGACTGTTCGTACTCACAAGGCCAGGCTGAAGAAAGGAAATTTCTCCTTTCTTCCCTCGTGACTATAGGCAGTGCTATGCATATGTGGTTACAACTTGCCAGTTGTTTTTGTTCTTTACAAATGTATCTCTTTATGCATTGGGATAATGGAAGAAAAGAAAAATAATAAAGACAAATTTAGCAATAGATTTGTAAGTAAGGCATAAGAAAGAAAGAGAAGGAATAAGAGATTTGACTTGTAGGATGCTGTTCCATTTCACCATTATTATCAGCAAACACTTCTACTTCTGAATTTAAAAAAAAAAAAAAAAAAAAGATGGAAAACAGCAAAATCTTAGGTAGCACTTCTGAAAAAAATCACACTTACATTTTTTATTGTATTTATTTCTGTCTGGATCCTTCTTCTAGCCTTTAAGAATTTTTTTGTAAGGCTACATTGGCCTTTTATAATTTCTTCTGTTTTACCTTTTTATTAGAAGAATAAATTATTGTAATTTAATCTTTGTTTTTATATGTCACTTTCTCCTCTGACCTACAGAAATACTCAACTGCCCACTTCCATTGTTCTAGTATAAATAAAAATCTCACTCAAATCATCAGCAGAATTCAAATAGATTTGAGTAGGCCACGTATTTTGACTGTATCTTAACTCTCTATTATTTTTTAATTCTCTATTATTGAAATTGAATTCACTTATAATTTTATTTTTTACAAATTACTTCATAGTTCACTTGATATGCATTCAAGAATGTGAACAAGTACTACTTTCATAATATTTTCCATCAATACTTCATTAAAGAAAAAAGTTTCTATTTTCTAGATTACCCTTCTGTCTGAATCATGTTTACTACATACCTTACCTCAGAATCTTTTTGGTGATTCATGTTTAGATGTATTTGTCACCTACCAGATGGCTGCGTAGTTAAAGTTTCCCATGAGTACAATGCCTTGAGATTTTAAGCTCCAGGATCGTTGGTCCAGGAATTTTTCATACTTGCTCTCTTCAAGTCTTCAGGGTCTATAGCAGATGCTACTGCAGTTTACTTATTTGAGTGCAACCGTATCTCTTCAGTTTTCTTGTTGTCCTAACGGTTTTGTTTATAGGTTGATATATATATATCGGTGTATGAAAATAACTCCTCCAAACTGATACTTCTTCTCATCCTTTTCCTTCAGGATTATGTTCTTTTCTGTGAAAACAAACTAAATTAAACTAAACTAAAAGCATCTGTAGTAACACCATACAGATTGTTTTTAAAATAAAATAAAATAAATCTGGAGTTTCCAAGTCCATTCTTTCTTCAGTTACCTTTTTGCTTTATAATCCTATGTATTCCACTGAATTTAATGAAAAAAAGATCTACAGTATTTGAATATGGAAGGAAAGGAACTCAAGTCAATTCTACAAATATTTTTTACTCTTTTGATATCTTCCTGTTGTCCTTGAAATTATCAGAGAATTTTTACAGTCATTTCATTTGTTGTTGTATCAAAATAGTACCTTAGATTGTTTTTGAAATGGTTTTCATAAGTGTGTATTTTTTATATTCTCTATATATGCATGCATAAATATACGCATACATGTATAGAGGCACACATCTTTTGTGTGTATAGAAACCAGAGTTTCCAATTGGTCTGCATGTAAGGAAGTGTTGGAATTAACTTCATGTTCAACTACTTTTACTTCCCAATCTGGAGAGATTACACTAAAATTTTACTAATCAAGACCAAATTGCTCACAATGTTCTTACTGAGATATGGACATAACAAATCCACGTACACAGTAGTTAATTTAATATGAATTCTAAATTGTATCACCATTAATCTGTGATATGAGATCTATAGACAGCAAACAACTTAAATATGCTGTAGTTAGTATGTACTTGTTAGTATCAAGCATCAAGCATTCTACATCCATATGACATAAATGTGTAGGTATTCAGTTGGAAAAAGTTCATCAAGGGTTGTATGCAAAACAGAATTACAAGTCTGTTTCCATGCAGTGTTTTCCCATTTCTCTCCTTAAGCCATTTCACACTGAAAGACTTCATGTGTGCTCTGAGGATTTATTCTTCTCTTGATGCATGCATGTAACTCCCCATTAATGTTAGTAGGAATGAGATTTACGTATGTGAACTGAGAGGAGAACAGACCCCATGGTATTTTATTCGCCTGTACAGGATTATAGCCTCTGAGGATAGATTTGATTTTTTTGTTGTTAGCAAAAAAGCGGCTTGACAAGTAGCTTTTTGATTGATAATACACTGGGAGTCGTAATTTATATAATCTTGCACCTTATACTGAACATAAAGGTCACTTTAAAAGGTGTGAGCTGCATGTGCTACGGCAGAGCGTAAACTAGAGGGTCAATTTTCAGTTGTTACTGTACAATAGTGAAACAGACAAAAACTACTACCAGTGCTGACAAAATTGAAAATATCATAGCAAGAACTGTAATTAACAGCAAGTTTCCAGAACTTGACATTCTGAGCAAGTGTCATTGCCTAGGTTATTACAGAGGGAATTAGAGTGGCCTTTCACTGTCAAACTGATATATACCACTGGAGCACTGCTGAAGAAAAAGTACCATTTGTGATGTCTTTTCAGGATTTAAGCATCCGCTGAATTCCATCTCTTTCTATCACCTCCTGAAAATAGATACACATCTCAAAAGATCTCTATCTTGGGCATTGAGTTTTTTTCAATATTTCAGCATTTTTCTGCATTGTAAGATATTTGCTCTACTATATAAGAACTGTCATACACAGCGTCAGCAGGGTGTTCTTAAGACTTAAATATTTTAGGAGTAAGATTAGGTACACGAAATGCATTCCTATGATAAATCACTGCATACAGTCAGTTTTCTAAGGAATCTCATTCATATAATAGGGAAAAACAAAAAATAAAAATAAGGGAAAAACAAACAAACAAAAAAAGCTTTCAGACTATAAAGTAGAAAGATATTTGGTTTTATTCTTGCTTTTTTTTTCTCATATTTTTGTCTAATGGACCTGTAAATATGTAAAGAGGTTACAAATATCTGTGCAAAGTGTTATTTGTTACTGTATGCAATCCAAATTATGAACCTTCTTTTTGTAATATTCATCTCTTGCTCCTACTCTACAAGAAGCAGAATCCTGTACTTTCAGGGAAAGAAGATAATCAGCCCTCAAGTCTTTCAGTCAAGCTTTAACAGCATGTGTACTAATATGCTCATGAGCTATGGTGCCAGCTATATTTTCTACTCAATTTGCTTTATTATTAATTTTCTAATAGACAGGGTTAATTTCATCTCTACTTTCATCTTTGGAAATAATTCCCAAAAGCCAATAAGATTTTTTAAATTGCTTCTGGGGACTTTGATCAGCTTTCTCCAATCTCAGTCTTGAATGCATGGGATGATTTTGTCTTTGGCATTCATGACCAAGACTTGTATGTCAGTTTTGGATTTCCAGTCCATGTTGGCAACAGTTGAACTCCCCTAATGATTTGAATATTTTTTTGAAGGGCCAAAATAAAAATCACGCTTAGAATCTGGAAGCAATATCTATAAAATTGAGTGTTCGTTGCTTGCTGTCACAAGAGGAAAATGTATTTCTCCTTTCAGTCTGGAGAAATGGTTACAAGAAATGACTTTTGACATTAATGGAACAGGGAAAAAATTCACTTTCCATGAAAATAACTGCTTTTAGACCTAGCTTTGTCTTCACAGATCGCTATGGTTTACAAACGATCTACAATAAATTAAGTAGACATCTCAGTGATAAGGATGAAAGTCTTGGCAACAGTAGTTAGCTGTGGCAATTATTTTAGAGTTTTATCCTGCGTTTGCCATAATTTTCTCTATCCTTACCATTTTATCTGTGGTTTGCTGTTAGGACAAAAATGAAAAAAAAGAAAAAAAAAAAAGAAGTGGCAGGAATTTTGTAGCAATAATTATCAGTGCTTCTTTACCTAATTACATATTTTCCTATGCTAGGCTATTCCAATCTCATTTCATTAATTTAATGTCAGTCCCTTTAAAAGTAACTGTAACTGACTCACTGTATAAGAATAATGTTGACTCATAAATAAAGTGGGGGTAACAATATGGCGATATCTTTTGCTAGTGTGTACACAATTAAAATTTGACTTGAGATTATTTTGCTTAGCTTGCCCAAAGATATTTATTTCATGAAATTAATTCAATTAAACTAGAATATTTTGATCAACATCTCTACTAACTAGCAAAAGCTTTTATATGCCATGAGACATTGGTGACAAATTGCCATTACTTCTTGCATTACTCTTCAATTTTGTTCACAGAAGTTTACTTTTTTACTCAATTATGACAAAGAATTGTAAAAAGTTACCTCATTAAAAATCTTAATAGGTAATATTCCCATCTAAGATAGTAGAGATTATTATTGTATTTAACTCACTAAATGTTCACCAACCATTCAATAAAATAGCTAAATAGACTAATATTAATATATATTTGTCATTTGGGATGTATATTCTCTTATAACAGTTGTGTGGGGTTTTTCTGCCTGCTATTGCATGTTCAATTGATTCAGCAAAGACCAGAGGGATTTTTCATGGAAGTGCAAATGTAACACCATATTTTATAGCTAAGGATATTTTATGAGATGAAGCTTTTTGTGCCTTAGTGGTGGAGCATGGGAGCCAGTTTTTAACACTAGCACTGCCAACTCTCAAACTGATGATCCAGACCTTTGTTTATGACATGTGAAGTTATTATTCATTATGTTAATGCAAAATAATGAACAAGATCAACAAAACTACTTAGAGAATTGAATAACAACAGTGTGTTTTCTAGAAAATAAAAAAAAAATTTAATCATTAGCCAAGGTCAAAGTGATATAAATATATCACCAATCTGACAGCTAAGGGAAAAAAATAACAGCTTAAAGACATCATAGAATAAGATTCAACAAGATTCAAGTTGCTTAACAATTTAAGCATAAGGATTTCTACCATTGAGTTGAGTTTATTTTCTATTTCATAGTTGTATAAAAGGATAAGTATATTGCTCTGTTGCAACTATAGGTCTAAATTGAAAAAATATTCATAAGTTTATTTTTATTTTTAAACTGTTTTTGAAAACAGGTCAGAGATCATATTAACTAAACACAGTAACAGATACCTGCCTACTGGTAAGCAGGAACTGATTTCCTGCCTATGGAAGCTAATGAAAACTGGTGGGAACAGGAAAGACATTTAATGTAAGATGTTGATATAAAATAAAGTTCACAAACTGCAGAAGAATCACAGAACCACTGAAATTGGAAGAGATCTCTTGAGAACACCGCTTTCAAGCCCGCACAGTTACAGTAGTATGCCCAGGACGATGAATTAGATTTTGAGTAACTACAGGCATTGAGACTCTTTGAGAAACCCACTCCAGTGTCTGACCATTTTAACAGCAAAGAAATACATTCATACATACATATATATATATATAATTTTGATCTTCAGGGAGATTTTATGTTTTTATTTGTGTTAATTTGTTCCCACTGCCTCTTGGCCTCCTGCAGATCATTACTGAGAAGAGTACATCTGCCTCTTCCTGTTTCTATCCCATCATTTATTTTTAAACATAAATAGAATCACCTCGATTTTCTCTTATCTAGGTCTAGCAGTCTTAGCTCAATCAGCCTCTCCTCATATGACAGATTCATCAGTTTCCTTACTAACTTTGTGATCGTTTGCTAGGTTTACTCTATGTCCAGATCTCTCTTCTCCATCATCTACAAACTTTGCTCCATCACTCAGGCCATTAATGAAGGGGTTGAACAGTGTTACATCCAACATAAAACCCTAGAATTCGCATCTAGTGACTGGCTTCCAGCTAAACTTTGTGCCACTGATTCCAAATCTCTGTCCCCATATTTCAGCCAGTTTTTAGTCCATCTCACTGTCCTCGTTGTCAGTTCATTTATAAGGAAGTTATGGGATAGACAAACCTCACAAAAAGCCTTACTTAAGTCAAGGTAAGCAACATTCTTCATCTTTCCTCATCCACCAAGCTAATCATCTCATTTTGCAAGACAATTATGGTGTTTATGTAAAGTGTCGCCATCATAACATCATCTTTAGGTTGACTTCTGATCACATTCTTGTCCCTCATGTGATTGGAACTGATTTCCATTATTAGTTGCTCCACCCCCTTCCCAATGATGGGGTGAATAACCTCTAATTTCCTAGATCTTCAATACTGTCCTTGAAGATATGAGTGACATTTGCTTTTTTTTCTTTCTGTCCTCAGAAACCTCTTCACATCACTACATCCTTTCAGAGATAATCAGGAATGGCTTCAAAATGACATCACCCATCTCCCTCAACATTCATGGGCATATCCCATCATCCCATCACAATGTGCCCATGTACAGTCAATTTATTTAAGTGCTCCCTAAGCAGGTCCTTCTCCACAAAGGGTAAGTTTTCCTTCCTCTGAAGTCTAAACTTCTCCTGTGGCTTCAAGGGTCTGGAATTCATGGATACAGGAAACCAAAAGGTAATTGGGTAATGCTGTCATTAATGTGCTTCAACTTTTGGTCAGCACTGAGATGGCCAGACAATTAGACTAGATTATTTGAAGTACTTCCCCTACAAGGACAACTGAGTGAGGTGAGGCTCTCCACCCTAGAGAAGAGAAGGCTCTGGGGGAACCTTATAGTGACTTTCCAATTCCTGAAAGGGAGCCTACTGGAAAGCTGGAGAGGGACTTTTTGTAAGGGCAGGTAGAGACAGGAAGAGGGGAAATGACTTTAAACTGGAAGGGGTAGATCTAGACTAGATAGTAGGAAGAAATTATTTGTTGTGAGGGTAGTATGACACTGGACCAGGTTGCCAGAGATTTGAAGCACCTCCCCTACAGAGACAGACTGAGTGACTTTGGGCTCTTCACCCTGGAGAAGAGAAGATCGATCAGAGAGATTTTGGATGTTTCCACCCTGGAGATGCTCAAGGGCAGGCTGGATGGGGCAACACGATCTAGAAGCAGGTGTTCCTGCCTATAGCAGGGAGGTTGGAACTAGGTGATCTTGAAGATCCCATCCAACACAAACCATTCTATGATTCTATGATGATTCTATGACCATTGAAGGTATTTGAATAACTGAACTATTCTATTTGCTTCTTGGACTGTTCTTAAGAGTAAAGATCAAGGCAAAGAAAATGTTAAATACTGTGGCATTTTTCAGGTCCTTTATTACCAATTCCCCTTCTTTCAATAGCGGGCCCATATTTGTCCTAGTCTTCCTTCTACAGTGGATGTACTTGTAAAATTTCTTGTCCTTCACATTCCTCACCAGATTTACCCTCCATGTGGGCTCTGACTTTCCTAACTCCATTTTTGCAGAAATGAACAGAATACATGTCCTATAGTTTTGCTAAATATATCAACATTGACATATCAAATTTGAATTTCAGATAACTTGTTTATGAATTCTGCATATTTATGCATATAGACAGGTAAAACATGGAGTTCAAAGCTTAAGTAAATATGCGTAAAGTCTTAGTACTTACCTTCTGAAATACAGTACAGAGCATAACAGACTGAACATTCCAGCCTATTTCCTGGATAGACTGGATCAATGGGCCAAGATTAACTATGAGTTTCAATAGGACCAAGTGTTGGGTCCTGCATTTTGGTCACAACAACCCCAGGCAACCCTACAGGCTTGCAGAGAAGTGGCTGGAAAGCTGCCTGACAGAAAGGGACCTTGGTGTTCTGATGGACAGTTGGCTGAATATGAGCCAGCAGTGTACCCAGGTGGCCAAGAAGGCCAGTGGCATCCTGGTTTGTGTCAGGAATGTTGTAGTGAGCAGGACTAAGGAAGCAATCCCGCCCCTGTACTCGGCATTGGTGAGGCCTCACCTTGAGTACTGTGTTCAGTTTCGGGCACCTCAGTACAGAAAGGACATTGAGGTCCAAAGAAGGGCAACAAGTCTGGTGAAGGGCTTGGAGAATATGCCCTATGAGGAGCAACTGAAGGAACTGGGGCAGTTTAGCCTGGGGAAAAGGAGGCTGAGGGGAGACCTTATTGCTCTCTACCAGTATCTGAAAGGTGCTTACAGTGAGAGCGGGGTTGGTCTCTTCTCACTGGTGACAGGTGACAGAACAAGGGGAAATGGCCTCAAGTTGCATCAGGGTAAGTTTAGGTTGGATATCAGGGAACACTTCTTTACAGTAAGGGTTGTTAAGCACTGGAATAAGCTCCCCTGCCAGGTGGTTGAGTCACCACCCCTGGATGTGTTCAAAAACCATTTGGATGCTGTGCTCAGATTTAGCAGAGAGTTGTTAGTAGTTTGGTTAGGTTGTGGTTGGACTCGATGATCTTTAAGGTCCTTTCCAAACTGAGCAATTCTATGATTCTATGACTCTATGATTTCATCTTTAAGCTGAGAAGAAAAAAAAATATATTGCAGGAAAAGAAAACAAACAGGAATCTTCAGCTTTTTATCTTACCCAAAGAGAAACTCAGCCTTCAGCTGAACAGAACATTGGTTTTTAACTTTCTAGTTCTCATTGGAAGTAACATTATATGGTTCTTCACTTAGAATCATAGAATCATAAAATCGCAAGTTTGGAAAAGACCTACAAGATCATCTCGTCCAACTGTCCTCCCACTACCATTGCTACCACAAACCACTAAACAGTATCTGGTAGCTCCTCATCCAGACGCCTCTTGAACACTGCCAGGGACGGCGACTCCACCACCTCCCTGGGCAGCCATTCCAGTGTCTGACCACTCTCTGAGAAAAAAAGTTCTTACTTATATCTAACCTAAATCTCCTCTGGTACAACTTGCAGTCATTTCCACTGGAACTGTTTGTTGCCTGGGAGAAGGGGCCAAACCCCTCCTAATCACAAACATCCCTTCAGGAAGTTGTAGAGTGCAATGAGGTCTCCTCTGAGCCTCCTCTTCTCCAGACTAAACAATCCCAGGTCCCTGAGCCGCTCCTCATAAGACTTGTGCTCCATACCCCTCACCAGTTTTGTTGCCCTTCTCTGGACAAGTTCCAGGGCCTCAATGTTTTTTTTTGCAGTGAGGGGCCCAAAACTGAACACAGTACTCAAGGTGCAGCCTCACCAGTGCTGCGTACATAGGGATGATTACCTCTGCTCCTGCTGGCCACACTATTTCTAATGCAAATTCTAGTGACCAGCTTTTAGCTCTGCAATGCTGGAGCAATATATAGAGAAGTAATTCCTAAATAGTGTTAGAGAAATAATTCCTAAATAGTGTTTTATGATTTGTTCTGCCTATTCTGAATGAAGAGAAAAAAATGAATACTTGGCTGAAATATTGTTTGATGCAGTTATGCTAATATTTAGCATTAAACAAAATTGTCAGTCTGAAACAGAGAAAAATCTGGAAACTGCTGATACAGTCTTCATGAGTTTTAGTTATGCAGACCTTACAAGCATCCCCAAAAAGGATAACATTAATATAATTCGTTTCCTAAGTATTAAGAGATCAGAATAGTCCAAGAAGATCAAGTGTCTCTATCAATTAATTCCCAACAGTGATGTTTTTTTTTCCATTTCTCCTATCATAGATTGTGACAGAAAATTTTTGTACCTAAAAGAATTTCCTTAAACTCATGTCTAATTCCAGATACATTCTAGTATGAACTGAAGTTATTCTAATTTGTACTAATTGTTTTTCAGTATTTCATTTTGCACAGTTCTACATTTAAAGCAAGAAACGAAAGTGTTGTATAAAGTACTGATTTCTATTTCTATCCTGATAGTTATAAACAATAACAATCAGAAAATGACTTGGATTTGAGAGATTTTTCTTTATAATGTTATGCTCTGGAATTCTCCTTTTTTTTCAGAACTAAAACATGAAGTAACATATGAGAACAGGAGTAATACACTAGTTTACTAGTTTATGTTTACTAGTTTATATGTCATAATACACAGCAAATCACAGTATTGTTCTGAAAAAAAATATATCTCCAAGTCGGAAATTAATTTAGATTGCAAAGAAAATACTTTTCTCTGAGAGTCAACTGCATACACTAACTTCCTTTTGAATTAACTAACTTTTTATTTGTCAGAACAAATGAAAGTAAATGAAAATAAGAAGCACATTTTTTCATAATGAAACAGCTCACATCGGTGTCAACGGTTTATGGGCTGGTTCGGCCCAGTTCTGTGACTAGCGGAGCAGCAGGATTTCACAAAATCCACGCCTCCAAAAAAGGGGAACAGGGGACCCCAAAATAATTAAAAACAGTGGCAACGATCTGAGGAGAAACAAACTAATTTACTAAATATAGTATTGGAATGCAAGATAACACACCATAATACAATATAATCAGAATTGAAACTAATAAATCAAATATAATGAGAGAATGTCTGAAAGGTGGATAGGCCTCACCATAATGCTGAGGTGAGATGTGCAGTCCGGTTGAGCAGCAGGGAGACGAAAAAGAGACAACAAAGAAGAGTGGATGAAAAAGAGCACATCAGGTGACCTTGCCAGGAGTTATATCTCCTCTCTGACTGCAAAGTCTGTTGGGGAATGTAGTTCTTCTCTTCTGGGAAGGTACCCAGAACTTGAGCATTAACAGTTAAACTCCCAGTGCCCCACATGATGTTATGATGTGGAATGCCAGGAACCAATCAGTATCTTGCAGATTAAATTATTTGCAAGAAAATGTCATGTGGATCTTCATTTGACTGGTCATGGTCATAATAGCATGGAGCTCCCCAAGGAAACCAAAAGCCCTTTTGACTTCAAGCAAACATGAAACCAAATGCAAAATGCAGTGACATCAATGGTCTATAAAACTATGACCTTCAACTTGATGGATTTAGAGTAATAAAAGGCCTCAACAGCAGCTGATATATAAACATAAAAAGAAGTTGTAAGGAAAACCCACTTTGTTGTATAACAAGTAAGAAATTTAATATTATGTTTACAGAATCTACAGTCTTTGTTGCTTTTCATTTGAGCACATTTCTAAATCCAAGAGACAGGATATCAAGGACAGGATGGGGAGTGAGAAATTTGAATTACTTGGATGTAAAATTGGGAAGAAGAATGATGTTTAAAAAGTAACAGCTGAAGGCAACTGTGGGAAGGGTAGATGGAAAAGATATATTTCCAAGAAAATTCTTATATATCACAAGAAAGATTTTGCAGACAAACTTTCCTGATAGTAGCTTGTGGGCTTTTAACTATTGGTTTAAAAATGTTTTTCTAGATTACAGATGTTGATCTTTTCTGTGAAATAAAGCTAATAAAGTAATTTCACTGAAGCAGTGAGACAATGAAGGTACAGTGCTTACAAAAAGATCATCAGTCAGCTGTCCACTCCTGTAACACTAGTAAATTGTTTGAGCTCCCCAAAATATAAAAATTGACAAGAGGGGGCAGCAACATGTTGAGTCATGGAAACTCTGCTTCCTCCAATGAGAATCCATGGAAATCAGGATACAAGACCGAATTCACTTTGAAGATCTTTGCTTAATTGGGGCTGAACTTGATAAGACAGTCTGAAGCTAGCAGTATTACAGAAAAAGGGGGAAAAAACAACTGTAGCTCCCACTGTTTAAGAGGACCTATCTGATTTTCTAGGAATTCTTCAGGGGGAGTATAAACAAAAGGTCTGAATATAAGAAGTTTTTTTAAAACATTCAGTACCATTACACGTTACAAAATCCTATACTTTTTACTTTTACTTACTATTTTTAAGTCATGGTAATATGTCATTTGCTATCTAAAATTTCGAATAATGATGAGATGAATGTTTATTACATATAGTTTAGTTTAAGTGTATGATAAACAACATGATAGCATCTGAGTGCATAGAAATCATTAGTTCTGCATGCATTTTAAATACATACATCTGCAAATCATGTTTAGATCTGTGTTTGATTTACGCATAAAAATTCAATACCTTGTCCACTGACAAATTCTGACTATGTGACTCCTGCTTGTCTTTGAGTCCTTCACATATGCAAGATTTCTAAATTTAAAGATATTTGCATGCAGGGGATATATTCCTACAGTTCCACTATCACACTATGCTTTTCCAAACCTTTCATCTACCTATATAGGTTCTTATGTAATCACCACCTTCACAGTATCTAAGGGGTCTAATGACTCCTTGTTCTGCCAGGTTTGCACTTAGAGCTTTTTATTGCCACTCTTTAGAAAGGTGTTTGAACTGTGGCAGGTAGGACAAACCAAAGACAGATCTCATTTCAAAGTACTCTGAAGGGAATAGCTAGTAAAGAAGAGTAATGATTGATGCAATAGAAGACATGAGAGGATTTTCCTTTTTCTTTTTAGTTTTTTTTTTCCAGCTACAGAAAAGTCTAGACTCCCTACTTCAAACTTGAAGTGTTAAAGGGGACTCTTAGATCTGATCTCAAAGCCTCTAATCTATGCAAAAAGTGGGCATTGATGTAAAAATAGTGCATGTATGAACAACTCAGAAGTGCAGTTGGAGTGCTATGTATATTTGTGGGTCGCAGTGCTTTGAAAATGTTTGTTGCTGCCTGTGTGACTGGCAGAAGGTGAGAACAGTCAAAGATCCATTCTGTGAGAATTTAGCCTTTTTGTTTTCCTACATTGCTTACTATTTTTTCCTTCTATATTAGAAAATTAAAATTGGAGAGGTGGGTGAAAAATAGATAATTTCCTTGCAAAGTGCATCTAGCTTTCTGCAGTACAGTAAGTTACATAATTTTTATTTAACGCTGTTTTAACTATTCAGCTCTAAGAGTGTTGAAAGAATGCTTTCCACTGTTCTGATCACAATTAGCTCTGTTTAAGTACATTCCTCTCTTAAGTAGATAGCTGCCTGACTTTTATTTTCATGTGTGTACCTGATTCAAGTACTTATGTGACCAGAAAATCAGACCTTTAGTTGCGTAGGTGACATTTTGATAGAAGAAACATTTAGTCTTCACCTTCTATTACTTTAAAGCACAAGTTATTAGAAAAATAATGTGTCACTATTCCCCCCAAGAACTGAAATCAAAGGGAATATTCTTGGTCAGCATTTCTAAGGTACAATCATCGTTACATTGAAAGGCATTTTCTCCCACGCCTTCATGATTAGATGGGTCAGTGGAGGCATAGTACAAAGAGTAACAAGTTGGTAAAAAAATCTTTTTTTTTTTTTTTTCAAAGTTAACAAAATACTAATTCCCAGTAAAAAAAAAATTCTCAAATCTTGAATGTATGATTGTCCAGCAAGCTGATGCCAGGATTCTGAAAAACAATTACACTACATCTCATTATACGAACATTTGTAGTTTTGTAAATTTTCAGGTAATTGAACCACTGCATTGTAAGTTTCATCTTTACATTAATGGATGTATTATAATTCATAGTATTTTTTCCAACAAAGCTGAAATCTTCAAAGAATGAATGTTGTCCTATATAGATGTGTAAAGAATTGAAGCATGTAACTGCAATATTAAACCATACATGAAAAAATGCAAGATCACTTAATGTTTTTTATTTTTTTTTCAGAACCAGAACTTTCTATATGGTAAAAGTAAAATAAAATAAGGGTGAAATAAAATAAATAAATAAATTGCATATTTCTGCACAGCTGTAATTTCTTCTATACTGCATCTCAATCCCAGGATTACTTTCCTGCATATATCATTACACTGTGGATATATTCAGAATGAGCCAGGAAACTCTGTAAGACACAATCAATTCAGAGTGTAATACAGTAGCTAGAAACATATTTAAAAAAAAAATAAAATCAAACCATGATCTTAAAATTAAAAAGAACATGCTCAGCATTTTTCTCTGGATGGTAGCCTAAATGTAATTAGTCTGTTTCATTGGTTTCTTTTTATTATTTGTCTATTTGAAAAGCCATAATAAAAATGGATAGAGATCAGGGACTGTAGCAATACACATGGTTTTAAACTCAAAGAAAGTAAATTTAGATTATGTTTTAGGAAGAAATACTTCACTATGATTGTGCTGAGGCAGAGGAACAGGTTTCCTGATGAAGCTGTGGATATCTCATCCCTGGAGATGTTCAGTGATTGGGCTTTGACTAAACTGGACTAGTGCAAATTGTCTTTGCCCATGGCAGGGGGATTGGAACTAGGTGAATCAAAAGTTTCTCCCATCACAAAAGATTCTATAAAAGAGTATGATTCTATATATTGTTAACTATATAACTATATGACCATTGTCAATTGGATATATTTTCTGATTATCTAACTATATATCTAAATATATGCAGCTACAAAAAAAATATATACACATACATTATAATGATCAGGATATCAATGATGTAATGATCAGCTTTTACAACAGTTCAAGGATTTTATAGAGTTACCTACAATAAATGGTTTGCTCATAATTCCTCTTCATGTGCAAATCATATAAACAGTACCTTCTAAATAAATGTGTGTTTCTATGTATAATAACAGGAAAATCTTGTTTGTGATTTGTATCATGATCTGGGTTATTGTATTTCTCTGGTTCTTCACTTGTTGGATTCTTGGCTATCTGAAATGGCATGAAATTCATGTTGCAAGTTTTTGATATTGAGGGTGGAGAATGCAAGGGCAGCTTCTCTGAGAAGAGACCATGGTTGTCCCTTGTCAGACAAAGCCATTGGCATCTAGATTAAAGATGGATTTACTGCTGGCCAAAGCTGAGCCCTTAAGTGTGACTGGTAGCTCCTTTGTCACAGCACAGTAAGGGAAAAATATGCTGTGCAGCAGCTCTGAATGGGAGGCGTAAGAGAGAAGAGAAACAATTCTGTACATACCAAGGTCAGTGATCGAGGGGGAGAAGTGCTCCAGGCAGAAATTCCTGTGCAGCCTATGGAGAAGCCCTCTGCAGCCCTCTGCAGATTGTACTACATCAGAGCACACATCCACACTACTGCGTATGGGGGACCCCACTTAATAGCAGGTAGATATGATCTCAAGCTGCAGACCATGGAGAGACACACAGAAGCAGACAGGTGGTGAGGTCCCATGGGCAACCTATGCCAGACCAGTCTGTACCTGAAGGATTGAACCCTGTGGTGCAGACTCATGTTGGAACAGTTCTTGAAGAACTGCAGCCAGTGGAGAGAACCCATGAATGCAGTTCATGAATGACTATTTTGTGGGAGGACCTACACTCCGGAGCATAGGAAGAGTGTAAGGAAGCAATAGCAGCAGAGATGAAATGCTGTAAACTGAACATAACTCCCAACTCCCATTCCTGTGTGCTACTCAGAGGAAGGAGGTCAAAGTGTCAAGTGTGAAGCTGAATCTGGGAAGAGAGGGAGTTTTGCTTTTATTTCTTACTGTCCTAATCTGTTATTAATTGAAATTAAATTAATATTTTCCAAGTTAAGTCTACTTTTCCTGTGGTATTTGTTAAGCAATCTCTCTATAATTATCTTGACCCATGAATTTTTCATTGCATTTTCTACCTCTGTCCTATTGAGAAGGGGAAGTTAGAGTGTGTCATGATGGGCACACAGCACCCAGTTAATCAGCCATATAAATGTACTGTGATGTAACTGTCCTTTGCCACTAGTTATACAATAAAAAAGCTGTAAAGCCAAAAATGACATCCTACACATAAAGAGGAAGCTGCAAATACAAGGAAGTCAAAGATATATTCATGAGTGGACCAATCCTGCTAGAACAAATAGTTGGAAAGCAAGTTGGTAAATCATTAATGAAACTGATAGTGCTCAGTTTAGTCTCAAGTCTACATAGAGCAGGAGTCATTGTAGACTCATGTAGAGTCATGGCATTGTCTCAGATATAAAGAAGAAAACCTAAAAATTCTGGGCTGTGGTTGGTTACTCGCTGTAAGCCCAGTGTTCATTTCACAGTACTGGAGGAAATATTTCTCCCATAATTTAGTGGTTTCACAGTTGGTCAGGAGTTCATGTGAGTGTTATGATAGAGTCACAGTTCATAAAAACAGTTGTATTTCCTGATGCTAAAATAAAATATTCTTGAGATCTGCACTGTTATTTCTTTAACTATTAATTGGAAACACATTTGTTGGGTCATCCTGTGCACCAATAACAAACAGAGCTTCATGGGTTGATTATTTTCTGTAGATAATTCATCTTCATTGGATTCTTGCTTTCTACATGAATCTTCATTGTGTTCAGTTGTTAAATTGAAATTTTAGTCTAAAAAACATTTTCTCTCTCCTGCTCATTGAAAGACAAGCTGCTCAGTGTCTGTAATAATCAGGTTTTCTCTACAGACTCAGTCACATCTATGATACAAACAGATGTATTTATGATGGAATCATTTTAGATGGCTTCATTCAGTGACTACTGTTTGCTGGCACCTAAAATTTGCATTTTCCTCATCCCTTCCCTTTTTCTCCCCTCTTCTCTGCCCTTCTCAACCATTCCCTTACTGTTATTATATTGGTCTGTTACACTAGAGCGATGTGAAAAGGAATACTCATAAAGAGATTCGTCATCCAAACTGAAAATCTGATGAGTCAGATCCATCACTGTACAATCAGTAAATCATGTATCTGTTTATCTGAATAATATAGGTTTCTTGAAGTTTATGGTACTACTCCAATTTAAAGTAGTGCTACACTAATTTATACTATTTTAATTCACAGAAGATCTGATAGAGACTAATTTCCAGTGATCACTGGAATGGCTGATATATTACAGCTATTTCTTTTGTAAGCATAAGGTCATTTGTGAACTCAGATTCTATTACTGTCTTATATGTGTTGGGAAATACTGACTTTTTAACAGCAAATAGTCACTTCAAGAAATTTAAAATTGGCATTTGTTTTTGGCTAGTTATGCTCCTATTGCCTAAGGCTAGATCTTGTTCTCATTTCAGTCAAATGGAAACTAGTCAGTTCCATTTTTCAAATTGGCCTGCATTAACACAGAGCTGCAATGTTTGGATTGGAGATGAACAAAGGAACTATTATGGAAAAGGAATATGGCCTCCTCTTTTTATTTAGAGAAATGCTAATTAAAATATTTTCCCTGGAAGTATTTTTGAAATTCTAAATTTTGTGACAAATTAATTTGTTTTATCATCCATAAAGTGACTGTACAATATTTTCTAAACAATCTTTGCTTTGCTGCTATGCTTGAAAAAGTTCATAAGATTTTTTTTCAGGAATGCTCGTTATTATATTCCAAATATTGCATGGGCAAGAGGTCACTCAATTATTCTACCTTTCCCTCTCCAAAGGCAAGTCTTATTGAAATCAGAGAAGCATGTAAAGGCATTCTAATTAAGTAATAGGCTGGGGGTATATGAGGCAAGGATTTTAGGGACATTTTCAATGCAGTTCAGGTATTTATGATGTAAACATCTATATATGAGCTACTTGTCTAAATTTAATTAAGTGGCAGTGTTCAGAAACAGGCACAACTAATGTGCAATTCCTCTGGCTTACATTTAATAGCTGCATTAGGACAAGACGAATGATATGAAGTGCTTGTTCCTCTCCATTGACTATATGGTGAATCTAAATGACACGCAGAAATGTAGACATTTATGCTGTACAAATCTATGTTTTCCAAAGAATAATCCTACTTTTGATGTTGATATGCTGCGTTGTAGGCTGTAGAAAAAGGTATCGATCTACTTGTCATTTGGCAAGTCAGTTCATCTTTCTGTTTTGAAGATGACATAACTATAAGGGACTTCAGAGAGGAAGTCTGACTTTCCAATGGTACTAACACAATGATTACCAGCACAAAAGATTTAAGCTGCCAAATCTCGTTTGTCGCAGTTTCTCACGGCGACTTAAGTTGCAGTCCGCCCGGCCCGCAGTGGCCCGACAGTCTCAGGCCCAGCGCCCAACTGAGTCGGTCCCACGCTAGGCCTGATCCATTCGCTCACTATTCAGCACACCAATATGATGAGCGGCAAGATGCAGTTTATTGCAAGCAACACACTCTTCTTATAGTTCTCCCTTATATCACAGTGCTACCAATCACCCTTCCTACAGCTATCTGTGCCCAATAGACGTGTGGCATGTCTTGTCTTGCCATGTCTCATCATGGTTTCTCATGAGTCAAGGAGCCCCCGCAGAGCCTGATGACTTCCACAGCCCCCCTTTTACCGTTTATTCCGTTAACCATGCAAGAGGCCCCCGCAGATCCTGTCACGCCTGGTGACCTTGACAGCCCCCGCTTTACGTATTTCGTTGACTACATCTCTAACTTGCGTATTTTGTTAACTATACTCGTTTTCTCACATACTGTTCTGCAACCTAGATCACTTCTCTTCTCTTTTGGGTACATACCCAGAGATAGAAAAAATGAAGCCTGCAAAATGGATTTAATTTTGTTGAGCTAGATCACCCAAATGATATAAATTACTGTGGTTCACATATACATATTATTGTGGAAGCTGTTATACATTTTTTCATTTAAGGAAAGCCGTGATCATACACTATGGCCCTGCTTTCAACTTCAAAAGAATCAAAGATAGAGATGGATTTGGTGTTAAGTTTACTACAGACTGTAACAGATATAGATATGTTAGAAATCTTTGGAGAGATATAAAATATTTTTTAACGTATCTAAAACAATTCTGCTGGCCAATATTTCTTCTTATTTCGACTAATGAATTTTGGTTATTTCTCTAAAAACAAACAAACAAAAAAGCAAGGAATTAGCTTAGGCCGTATGTCAATAGCCTGTTACCAGAATGTTTATATAAACAATTTCCAAGGGTGGAAGAAAATATGCCATTCACTTGGAAAAGTGCATTTATTTCAAACTGTGAGGACCTATATTTTATTATAGAACATATGCAATGGGAATTAGAACTCTGACACTTGAAAAAAAGCTGCATATCACTTTCAAGTAATTTGTAACAGTATTTAGTGCTACTTCAGGTAAAATCACGTCTTGATTTAAAAAGATATTTCTGAGTGAATATAAAAGTGAACAATCCTAAAACATTTTTTATGATCACACTACATTCTATAACCACTCATTAGAAGTCCATAATTCATAAGAATTTCTGCAATCATATTTGCCTGCCCTTATTTGCCAATTGTAGCTGCTGCAAGATTTTACTTAGTTTAGATATAAGTGGGTGCCAAAAGTGCCTACATGTCAGTGAAGACCCTGCCATACAGGATAACAACTAATATTCATTAAATTATTTTGCACAATTTATTGTAGAAAAAAAAATCACCTTGACTCTAAGAGAAAGAGATTCTAATTGTTCTCAATTATTCTGCTAGCATTATGTGGAAGTGTTCCTAATAAAATTGAAGAGCTGTCTACAATTGTCAATTATGAAAACAGAGCACAAACTGCCATTGTAACGTATGAAAACATAACCTTAATTATCTAAGTGTTTAAAAGTTTTCAAGAGCTCTCCATTTATGGATAAATCTTACTGGTTATGCCATACTGACAGAAGGAATTAGAAGTTCAATTTTGGCTGCTTTTCTCTCTTTATTTGCTTCTTGTTGATTTTGTTTTCTTTGGTTTTTTTTTGAATTTAAAAAAAAAAAAAAAACTGTCTAAAATGTGTATACGTTCTAAAGTAAGAAGCATATACGGAGTTTTCCCTTGAAAACCTCTTAATAAACATGTGTCCAGTAAGTATTGAATCTGTTCTAAAAATGGGGTAAATTGAGGCATTGAGAAGTTAAATGGATTGATCAAAATGACAGCAATGACAAGTAAATGACGATTTAGATATAAATGCTGTTGTATGCCCCAGTTCTTGCATTTGCTTGCATTTGCTGCTAGAATATTCTGCCAAAGGATATAGTAAGACAGACAGAGAAATTGATATCTGAACTACACTAAATTATTTCGAGAAACTAATTGGGTTCAAACTTTGGATGAAATCAAGATTTATTTTATTTAAACCTATTAATCCATTCTTAGCTGAAAAGTAGGTTGATAAAACATCTCACCTGAAATGATGTAAGCTGTAAATTAGTAAAGTTGAGATATATATTCTGTAGTTTCCAGAAAAAAAAATTCTCACATACTGCTTGGGCTAATGATCAATAACTTCATTACTATAAGGAATTAGAAATGTCTCTGAACGTGGTTATGTCATAGAGATGAAACAAAATATAACAGAACACAGATAATAGAACATTTCATCTGATGTTTCACAGTAGTTATCGTGTTGGAAGAAACTGTGAAGCTTGATTGAACAAAAGATAAAGTTAATACTACCTAATAAGTACAGACCATTATAGATCAGTGAAACTGCAAAACAGAATTATATGACAAGGGGCAAGCCACATTATCTAAATTAACATTTTTCCAGCATGAACAAGAAGGGCCAATGTAGGAAAACGAGAGCTAAATAGTGTGGCCTGCATTTAGTCAACCTGAAGTAATTATTAATTTATGGTTGTCTGTGATTTTAATGAAAATGAAAGCTGAGAGGAAAGAATTGAGAGAGATAATGTGCCGTGAAATTGAGTTTCGTTTATTTGGGGCCCTTTTTTTTCTTTTATTTCTTTTTCTCTTCTCATTTTTGTTCTTGCAAAAGGAAAAGAATTTAATGCAAAATGTCCATGTTAAATTTTCACCAAGATTATGTAACTGCATAGTTAAATGCTTCCATTGCTCTAACAACAGAAGATTAAAAATGACCAGAGACTGAACTAGCTGGTTTGTCCTGCTTCTAGCTGCAATGATCAAAGATGGTTTATTTTTAATTTTTTTCAGAACTACCACTTTTAAAAATCAGTATTGTGCAGCTGCAATTTTATGTCATCAGTATTCCAGACTTTCCTAATAATATTTACATTTTCAAAAACTGCTATAATGCTGTAATCTGGGATGCTGTCTTTAAAAACAAAGATATTGAGGAGAGCTGGCTACTCTTCAAGGATGCCTTCCAGAGAGCACAAGAGCTCTCCATCCCTCTGAATAAGAAAGCGGGCAGACGAGGTAGGAAACTGGCATGGCTTGCCAAGGACCTGCTGGGAATGCTGAGGGCAAAGAAAGGCGCGTACAAGCGCTGGAAACAAGGGTGTGTCACCTGGGAAGAATACAGGGATGCTGTCTTGACTTGCAGACGTGGGATCAGGAAAACCAAGGCACAGGCAGAACTGAACTTGGGAAGGGACGTGAAAAACAATAGGAAGACATTCTACAAGTACATTGGCCAGAAGAGACAGGCCAAAGCGAGTGTACCTCCTTTGGTAAATGTAAAAGGAGAACTGACTTCAGTGGATGAAGAGAAGGCTGAGGTACCAAATGAGTTCTTTGCCTCGGTTTTTGCTGGCAGCCAGGATTCTAGTACTTCTCACGTCCCTGAGCCCTGCATCCCTAAACCTCCAGGTGGAGACCAGGGCAATAACCCCCCCCCACTATGACGACAGAGCAAGTCCAAGACCGCCACATGAGACTGAATGTGTACAAGTCTATGGGGCTGTATGGTGTGCATTCCAGGGTTCTGAAGGAACTGGCTGAGGTGTTTGCTAAGCTGCTCTCCATATTTGAAAAGTCATGGCTGTCAGGTGAGGTCCTGCATGACTGGAGAAAGGGTCACGTCACTCCCATTTACAAGAAAGGGAGCAAGGAGGACCCAGGGAACTACAGGCTTGTGAGTCTCACCTCTGTATCATGGAATATCATGGAACAGATCCTCCTGGATGACATGCTTGATCACAGGAGGAATGAGCGTGTGATCTGAGACAGCCAGCACAGCTTCACCAGGGGAAGGTCATGCTTAACCAATCTGGTGGCCTTCTATGATGGAGTGACGGCATTGGTGGACAAGGGAAAGGCAAACAATGTCATTTACCTGGACTTGAGCAAGGCCTTTGACATTGTGCCCCACCATATCCTTATCTCCAAATTGGAGGGATGTGGCTTTGATGGGTGGACCACTCAATGGATAAGAAATTGGTTGAAAGGCCACGACAGAGGGTGGTCATCCATGGTCTTATGTCCAGTTGGAGGCCAGTAGGGAGTGGCATCCCCCAAGGGTCTGTCTTGGGACTGGTGCTCTTTAATATCTTTATCAGTGACATTGATGATAAAATTGACTGCACTCTCAGCAAGTTTGCTGATGACACCAAGCTGAGTGGTGCAGTTGACACGGTGGAAGGAAGGGATGCCATTCAGAGGGACCTCAAAAGGCTTGAAAGGTGGGCTGGGGTGAACCTAATGAGGTTCAACACAGCAAAGTACAAGGTTTTGCACTTGGGCTGGAGGAATCCCAGGCATCCATACAGACAGGAAGGAGCGGTCCTTGAGAGCAGCCCTGCACAGAAGGACCTGGGGGTCTTGATGGATGAAAAGCTTAACGTGAGCCAGCAGTGTGCTCTTGCAGCTCAGAAAGCAAATGGTATCCTGGGCTCCATCAAAAGAGAGGTGGCCAGCAGGGACAGGGAGGTGATTATCCCCCTCTACTCTGCTCTTGTGAGGCCCCATCTGGAGTACTGCGTCTAGCTCTGGAGGCCCCAGTACAAGAAAGACAAAGAGCTGTTGGAGAGGGTCCAGAGGACAGCCAAGGGGCTCAGGGGGCTGGAGCACCTCCGCTACGAAGACAGGCTGAGGAAGCTGGGCTTGTTCAGCCTGGAGAAAAGAAGGCTGTGGGGTGACCTCATTGCAGCCCTTCAGTACCTAAAGGGAGCCTACAAACAGGAGGGGAATCAAGTCTTTGAAAGGGTAGATAACAGCAGGACAAAGGGAAATTGGTAAGGCCTGGTAAGGCCTCATCTGGAGTACTGCGTCCAGTTCTGGGCTCCCCAGTACAAAAAAGACAGGGATCTATTGGAAAGAGTCCAGCGGAGGGCCACAAAGATGGTGAAGGGCCTGGAGCATCTCCCCTATGAAGAAAGGCTGAGTGAACTGGGTCTGTTTAGCCTTGAGAAAAGAAGACTGAGAGGGGACCTGATCCAGGTCTATAAATATCTAAGGTGAGGGGGGCAGAATGGCAATTCTTTTCAGTGGTGAGTGGAGACAGGACAAGGGGAAATGGCTGGAAACTGCAGCACAGGAAGTTCCACACAAATGTGTGCAAGAACTTCTTTACAGTGAGGGTGACGGAGCACTGGAACAGGCTGCCCAGGGAGGTGGTGGAGTCTCCTTCTCTGGAGATGTTCAAGACCCGCCTGGATGCCTACTTGTGCAACCTGGTGTAGGGAACCTGCTTTGGCAGGGGGGTTGGACTCGATGATCTCTGGAGGTCCCTTCCAACCCCTACAATTCTGTGATTCTGTGAAATGGTTTTAAGTTGAGGGAGGGAAGATTTAGGTTGGATGTCAGGGGGAAGTTCTTTAAAGAGAGTGGTGAGGTGCTGGAACAGGCTGCCCATAGAGGTTGTGGATGCCACGTCCCTGGAGGTGTTCAATGCTAGATTGGATGGGACCCTGGGCAGCCTGATCTATTATTAAATGGGGAGGTTTGTGGCCCTGCCTGTGACGGGGTTGGAGATTCATGATCTTTGAGGTTCCTTACAACCCTGGCCATTCTGTGATTCTGTGATAATCATGAACAAACCCTTGCAAAACTCTGGAACTCAAAAATAGTTGAAAATAATTTTCATACTCTCCTTTCCTGCTCAAAAATATTTTACATTGAAAAACATGTTCTGTTCTGAAAGCAGATAAGTCACACATTTTGCTTTAAAATTGACTAAGTTTTGGTTAAAAGAGACCTTAAGAGGCACAAAAAAGGCAATCTGATGATCTGCAATATCTAGTTTATTTTTTCTCCACTGTTTCTATAGAGGAAATTGTAGGAGGCATCTGGACAAATGCTGGAGCTAAGATGACCGAGTTCCCATTAAAGTAAACAGGGAGAAAATGGTTGAGATACCTTAGCATACATTTCTGGTGCCATTTGAGAGTCTCTAAACTCTTCTGTCAGGCCTTCTGCTACTCTTTTTACTTTGGAAAGGTGTGATTATCACCATGTGTTATTCCTGCCAACTCAACCAGTTTGGATTTCCTACGGTATCTTAAAAGGCACAAACCATCTCTGTTTACACAACAGAATCAACTTGCGAGTCATTCCCCCTTAACAATTTTGGTTAGCTGAATAGCTTTGTAGCGGTCTTGATTCATCCTGCACATCAACATCTCTAGCATATGAGAGATATATCCTAGAATGGCAAATCTGATACAATACTTGAGGGAAGTCTGTGTCCATCAGCAATAATAAAATTCAGCAACATTTCCCAGGCTATCCCAAAAGGCCCTAAATATCAGTGTATTATCAACTGATTCATGCGCTCTTGACCATACTAATTAGATTTCCATTCATTGTAACAGAAGACCCAAATCTCCTTGATTACCTCAAACTTCATAGATTTTGAAAGAAAAGACTTACACGAGAGAGACTCCTGCATTTAGGTATTAATCTTGCCCTTAATGTCTACTTTTCTGTGCAGAAAACTTGAATTACATGTTTAGTAAAAAGTGTAGTATTGAGAGGATAGGTCATCTCCACTCCAGTAACTCTGGAAAGAGAATTGTGTATTTTTTTATTCAGAGGATCAGCAAATTTAACAAATGCATACTGACTTAGAAACTGAAAATGTAATCATAATCATTTGAAGATGTCTTCAAAGTGGTGATAATTATACCTCACTTTTCCAAGATTATTTCTAATCTACCCAGTTTACAAGTTTTTCTAGCAATGGCTATCATGTTTTGTATTTCTTTTCAAATCAGCCACAGTTTCCTAGTACTATTGGGAAACAAATAACTAAATTAATTATTTAGTTAATAAAATTTAATCAATAAATTATTTCGTTAATTTAAAAAATGTAGCCATTATTACTGAAGAGTTTCAAGCTAATGCAACTTTTGGTACAAAATCTGAAATTTAGCACTGTTACTCAAAATTTCATATACAATCTTGTTTATAACAAAAAGCTAAACAAAGAAATCCTCCATTTGATATTAATTTCTTCTTTAGTGTAAGGATTCCTTAGAACACAATAAAACAGAAAGAAAGGGGGAAAAAAAAAAAAAAAAAAAAGCAATTAAAATAAAAACTTCTTACCTAAAAAACTGTGCAACAAATTTTTTGAGAAAAGTGGAATTTTCAATCTCCTATCATTCCTGTATGAATGGCTTTCTATAAAATGTCAGAGTATCATCGTTTTGTTTTACTAAATCTTGGCAGTTTATAGTTTGTTGAATCCAGAGATGTACTGTTTCACGTTTTATCAGGTTACAACCTTCCCCAGTATTTAAGAATCTATAAACCTTAAAAAATAACTTATGTTTCGTAGTTAATATATCACCATTGTACAGACAGATTAATTTGAGAAAAATATTAGTATGAAAGCCTGACTAAGGAGTCCACCTTGTGCTTATTTCTTTGATTACCTACCAGCAAAGTCGAAGTCCCAGTCACAGTTTAAATTCACAGTCGTGAACATTCATAAGAGATGGTTGTCATTACATTAGTAAGTAATTTGGTGCAAGAGCATATCAGTGGATCAAAGGAATTAAATCTGAATATCCTGCATTTACACAGTTCTCAAACTTTTGCTTCAGAGTATGGTTTGAAGCTGTCACCGTCAATGAACTTCAAAGCTTACCAAGGAACTTGGTCATTATTGTGCTGAATTCTCATATCTATTGCAGACACTAAGTAAGTGTCTTTGGCACAAAAATCAGAGTTTCAATTTTGGTTCTCCTCAAAAGGATTATAATCTTGTTAATTTAACCAAAATCAAACCTTGAATCAAAACAATGTGCAGTAATTTGGGACTATCAGGACATTCACTTATTGACAGTCACAGTGTTTTATGCCAAATTGCCAATTTAAGTGCAGCCAAGGCCTCCAGAGGGATATTCTCTGTACTCTAGTTTAATGTCCGATTTAATTAGATAGAACTTAGGGTCTTAATTTCCCTTTTCTGACTTCTGGTAACATTTTGGTGTTTAATGTAATGAGACTGGTTCCTAGGCAGTCAGCATTTTGATAGTAGCAAAGTACTTCTCTTAAGCAGATTGAATCTTAGCTGTACTATCTGCAAACTTTTGTTGACATAGAAGGATGAAGGACATACTTACATTTCAGTTTATTGCAGTTCTTGAACAGGCATGAATAGGACCTGCAATCCATGGCTGAGTCACAGAATAATAGCTTGAGACTCTCCTATGTGATGCCATGACACTGTCTCACTTTCAATGGCAATGAGAAACCCAAGTACCTTTGGTCATGCTTGCCTTTGCTGTTGGGAAAATAAACTGATGACTAAACAAACAGATAATGTTAGTGTTTTTACTGAAGTTTTGTATTAGTTCCAGCTGAGATGGAATTTTTTGTTCCAAAGTATCTGGTATGATGCTATGCTTTTGGTTCTAGGAGTAAAACAATTTGATAACACACTGATGTATATAGTTGCTGCTAAGCGGTGTTACACAAAGCCAAAGCCACTCCTAGTGAAGGGCCCAAGGAGCTGGGCAGGAACAGAATTAGAACAGCTGACCCAAACTGGCTAAAGGGACATTCCATACCATATGACATCATGCAGAAGAAGTTTTGAAGGGAGTGAAAGCTCATCTCTTCTTGTGCTCAAGTGGCTAGCGGGGCATCGATCAGGGGGTAGTGAGCAATTGCTTGTACATCACTTGTTATGTACAGTCATATATATATGGTGATAACTATTATCCTTGTTTTTTTCTCTACCTTAGTATGCAGTTTTATCTTAAAGCACAGATTATGCTTTTTTATTTTTTCCAATTCTCTTCCCCATCCCACTGGGAAGGGGATGAGTGAGTGAATGACTGTATGGTGCTTAGCCACATGCTAGGTTAAACCACAACAAGCCTAAATGGATTTCTGCAATGAGATCACTTCTGATGTTGATAAGCATGCTAGAAATACATTGGTTAGGTTACTACATTGACTGAAAACCTTTTAATTCTTCGATTATATTGCATTTGTATATTAACACAGTCACTAGCTTTCCAGATAAAAATAGACTAAAAATCTCATAAGCATTTTGCTCTGTCACTTTCTCATTAGCTGCTGCACTTCCTGACAAATATTGACCAGTAATTCTTTCATTCTGACAGAGTTAAGTGATATATGAACTGCACACAATATATACCATCTGTCAAATATGTTAGCTTCTGTTGAATTTCATATAAGTCCAAACTGCCTGCAATCAAGACATGTTGCATACTTCACACAAGTGTGAAAAATTTGCTTGTTCGTTATTTCTTCTGCCTAGTCCAAGTTAACTTAAATTTTCAAATAATAATTTTACACAAAGTTTATTATTCACAAATGTTCTCTATCCTGCCAAGTAGTACACTCCTAGTCTGCTTCTTCTAATCTGTTAATAAAAACTTAATTATTGATCTCTTAATTTTTCAAGTAAATTATTCTGTTTTTCAGCTTTCTAGATAATATGAAATATTTTCAAGTCGTCTACTTCACATGGTACTGGATAAAAATTCATTTCTGATTGAAATTTAGGATTTTATTGTCCTTAGATAGAATGCTACCAGCAGCTAATGTCTGTTATCTTAATTAGAAGTAGTGCTTTGACACTAAGTTATATTTCTACATTTCAGAAAGTGCATCTGAGTAGCAGGAGCCTGTGTTTGGTTTGCTGAAGAATTGCTAGTGGACTAAGCAGACATTCAGTACATTTCATGGCTGAAATGGTAGTAACCAACTAGGTCACCAGAGATGGTTTGGATTTAGATAAGTAATGTGGCTGCTTTGCGAGCTGAATTTGAAAGAGATCCAAAAATGTATATAATGAATACTTCAAAATGATGCTCAGAAAACATCAATGGGGAATCTAGATGAAGTTGTTTTGTTTCTGCTCTGCTAGTTAAGAGAAAATAAACCATGTCACATGGTTTCTTTCAAGCTTATTTCTTACATATTCTTCATATGAGATGGCCAAATTGATCTTTGGTCTATACACTTAGCTGTTCAATTATGAGGCACTATGGTCATGAAGACACCCATATTAGCATAGAACAGAACTTGAGCTATGAAGGTAAGGGAGGTAAAGCAAACACAGTTGACCATACCTATATCTCAGCTACAGGTACCCTTTAAACACTATTATGTGTTCTTTATACTTATTTCCAGTATGATGTTTTACCATATTTGAAAAATGATACTCATTTACACAAAAATGTATCAAAAGTATTCCATGTTACATCAGGATTTTCCAAGGAATTACTTATTAGAGAGTAAAGAACTTTGTGTAATATTACAGGAGGGACAACAGCCTGGAGTGTTACAGTAGGCACATGAAAATGAGAGTGAAAAGATATTTAGACATGGGTTTGCTAATGGCCTTTTTTATTGTTTTATTCTTCAAGTACCAGCTTGAACCTTCCAGTATCTGAATGCTCTTTAATGTCTGACCCAAGATCTTCAGAAATTTCTTTCAATAATGCAGATGATATTATACTGCATATGGTAAGTGAAGAAGTTCCATATTGAGTTGTTGTTTTTTTCTAATTAAAACTAAGATTTATAAATTATTTTTTATAATTGTGAATCCTTTCCTTACTTTTCTCAAACAAAAAATTCTTCACATCTTTCAGTTACTGGCACTGCAATAATATCCTGTAAAATATTAGTCAGGAAAAGATGTTAAGAATTAAGGAGATCTGACAAAAGCTTCTGGTTGGATTTTAAAGGACTTCATGCTTTCTAAATTGCCAGGTCATTGCTGAAAATTTCCTGTTAGCCAAGTATCTGCTCAGATCTCTCTTTAAATATTTAAAATATACTTTTGTATGTATTCTTTCTTTTCTCTACAGCCACATTTCACTTTATTCTTTATAAACATTAATCTGTCTATTCAGGTCTAAAAGTAATTTCTTTTGAAGTTCTGAATGTTGGTCTGAAGGAAGTATTACAGTTTCCCTTTATGTGTACTAACAATGGTGAAGTGAGATATCCACTACAGATAAAAATAGTCCATTAATAACAATAATACAGAGCACTTGTATGAGAGTTACTATCTGCAAAGCAATTTACAAACAATAACCAATTAATCTTCTCCAGTTACTCAGTGTAATCCATTCATCGCCTAGCGGATCACAGATCTTTAATGCAATATCAAACTTTCTAACAATGTTCCTGAGGCTACCATTTGCAGCTGAAACTTTCATTTTACTTATGGATATTATTGCTGAGCAGAAAGGAGTTTGGACAATTGCTTGGAGCTATATTCTGCGAAGCTCTACTCACAGAATCACAGAATCACAAGGTTGGAAACGACCTGCAAGATCATCTAGTCCAACCACCCTCCCATTCCTATTAGTACCACAAGCACTAAACCCTATTTCGTAGCTCCTCATCCAGGTGCCTCTTGAACACTACCAGGGACGGCGACTCCACCACCTCCCTGGGCAGCCATTCCAGTGCCTGACCACCCTTTGAGAGAAAACGTTTCTCCTAATATACAACCTAAACCTCCTCTGGTACAACTTCTGGCCGTTTCCTCGGGTCCTACTATTTGCCTGGGAGAAGAGGCCAGACCCTTTTACACCACAACCTCCCTTCAGGAAGTTGTAGAGTGCAATGAGGTCTCCCCTGAGCCTCCTCTTCTCCAGACTCAACAATCCCAGCTCCCTCAGCCGCTCCTCATAAGACTTGTGCTCCAGACCCCTCACCAGTTTCGTTGCCCTTCTCTGGATACGTTCCAGGGCCTCAGTGTCTTTCTTGTAGTGAGGGGCCCAAAACTGAACACAGTACTCAAAGTGAGGCCTCACCAGAGCTGAGTAGAGGGGGATGATCACCTTCCTGCTCCTGCTGGCCACACTATTTCTAATGCAGGCCAGGATGCCGTTGGCCCTCTTGGCCACCTGGGCACACTGTTGGCTCATGTTCAGCTCTCACTAATTTCAGCCCCTAGAGCAACAGGTACCTGATCATGACTTACTACAGCTCTAATCATAACTGTAAAATTATTAATAATGAAAGCAAAGGAATTCTACAAAGTGAAACTTTGGAGTAACTCAGGAAACTAAAATTATTTAATACTTCTGAACATCCTTATAAAAATAAAATATTCTTCAGATGCCTAGGCACTAAAAGTTAGAACTGGAAAATTTAAAAAAAAATAAATCCATGGAATCCAAGTTACAGAGGCTGTAACTGCATTCTTGTGATTTCATGGTATTTTAACTTTGTATGACCAAAATACAAATGAACACGTCTATGTAGATTGCTCCAAAAGTAATGCCTCCAATTTATTTCCATGGAACATATAAAGAGTATAATAATGCCGTTTGATAAGGAAAATTCTCAGCTGCAAAGCTTTCTTTTTCAGCATAGTCACAATGTATTTTCGCCAGTTTACATGTAGTACTTATAACAATATTGCTCAATGGCTGTCCAGAATGTAGCTTGTCTTTCAGGCTGGAAATCAGCACACATTACCATGCTCTGCTCATATCCACTCTGGTCTCCATAAACATTCTTCAAGCATCAATGAATGTCAGTGGGTGCCATTTTTTCCACACAGAGGAATTCAAGGACACATCCTTGCTTCATATGCAGTTCCACGTTAGATGCCATTTACTCAGTTTGCCTCTTCTGTCACCATCAGTCACATGGCAACAAAATGTAATGGAATATCAGATCTTTAAGGAAACCTTTCTGTGAGCACAAGAGCTCTTCACTCCCCAGCTGAAGAAATCAAGCAGAGAAGGCTGGCAACCGGCAAGGCTGAGCAAGGACCTGCAGCTTAAATTTTGGGAAAAGAGAGAAGTGTACAGGAAGTGGAAGCTTGGTTCTGTAGCCTGGGAAGAATACAGGAACGTCTGCATGTATAGAGAGATAACGTCAGGAAAGCCAAGGCACAGATGAAGCTGAACTTAGTGAGGGATGTGAAAAATAACAAGAAGGGGTTATATAGGTACATAGGCAGAAGGAGACAGACCAAGGAGAGTGTTCCCCCTCTGATAAATGAGGATGGAGAACTGGCTTCCTCAGATGGGAAAAACTCAGGTGTTCACTAAGCACTTTGCCTTGGTTTCCACTGGTGGTCAGACTTCCCACGTCTGCTGGGATCCCTTACCTCTAGGTGTGGGTGAGAGGAGCAAATTCTGTCCCACTGTTACAGTGGAACAAGTCCGAAACCTTCTCATGAAACTGAACACAAACATGTGCATGGGGCCAGATGATATCCATCCCAGGGTTCTCAGAGAGATGTCTTATGTGGTTGCTGAGCCGCTCTCCATCATATGTGAAAAATCATGGCTGTTGGGTGAGATCCCCAGGGGCAGGAAGAAGGGAAATATTACTCCCATTTTTAAGAAGGGGAGAAAGGAAGACCTGGGGAACTACAGGCCAGTAAACTCTATGCCTGGGAAGATTATGGAGCAGATCTTCCTTGTTACCATGTTAAGGCACGTTCTAGATAAAGATCCAAGACAGTCAGCATGGCTTCACCAAGGCAGATCTTGCCTGACCATTATGGTGGCCTTCTATAATAGAATGATGGCATTGATGGACAGGAGAAGGGCGAAGGACGTCATCTGCCTGAACTTCTGCACAGCCTTTGACATGATCCTTCACCATATCCTTCTCTGTAAATTGGAGAGGCATGGATTTGAAAGACGGACTGTTCTATGGATTAAGAATTCGTTGGCCAGTCACTGCCAAAGGGTTGTGATCAACAGTTCTATGTCTGGGTGGAAGCCGGTTACAAGTGATTCCCCATAGGGGCCGGTCTTGGGACTGGTGCTCTTCAACATCTTTATCGACAACAGAGACAATGGCACTGAGTGCACCCTCAGCAAATTTGCAGATGACACCAAGCTGAGCGGTGCAGTTGATACATTGGAGTGAAGGAAAACCATCCAGAGGGACCTGGATGGGCTGGAGAAGTGGGCCCATGAAAATCTGATGAAATTCAACAAGGCCAAGTGCAAGGTGTTGCACTTGGGTCAGGGCAATCCCAGGTGTCTATACAGACTAGGGGAAGATCTCCTTGAGAGCAGCCCTGCAGAGAAGGACTTGGGGGTCCTGGTGGATGAGAAGCTGGACAGGAGCCAGCAGTGTGCACCTGCAGCTCGGAAGGCCAACTGTGTTCTGGGCTGCCTTAAAAAAGGAGTGGCCAGCAAGGAGAGGGAGGTGATTGCCCCCCTCTTTTCAGCTTGTATGAAGCCCCATCTGGAGTACTACATACAGGCATGGAGCCTCCAGCACAATAAATACACTAAGCTCATGGAATGGGTCTAGAGGAGGGCCACTAAGATGATCAGAGGGCACCTCTCCTATGAAGAAAGGTTGAGGAAGCTGGGCTTATTTAGGTTGGAGAAGAGAAGGCTCCAGGGAGACCTCATTTTGGCCTTCCAATACTTGGAGGGAGCGTATCAGCAGGAGGGGGAGTGACTCTTCACATGGGTTGATAGTGATAGGACAAGGGGGTGTCATGGTTTTATGATTTTTGGTTATTAGTATTCCACATCATAACATCATGTAATGCACTGGGGGTTTGACTGCTGATGCTCAAGTTCCAGGTGCCTGTCCAGAGGAGAAGAACAACTACATTTCCCCATGGGGCTTTGCGGTCAGTAAGGAGATGTAACTCCTGGCAAGGTCACCTGATGCTCTCTTCTTCGCCTGCTCTTTTTCGCTTGCGCTTCTCCATCTGCTTTTCTTCATCGGCTCAACTGGACTGCACTTCTCACCTCAGTGTTGTGGTGAGGCCTATCCACCTTTCAGACACACTCTCATTATATTTTGCTGATACTATATTTAGTAAATTAGTTTGTTCCACCTCAGATCATTGCCGCTTTTTCCAGTTATTTTGGGGTCCCCTGTTTCCCTTTTCCGGAGGCACGGATCCGCGGATCCCTCTGCCCTGCTAGTCATGGAACTGAGCTGAACCAGCCCGTAAACCGTTGACAGAAGGAATGCTTTTAAACTATGACAAAGGAGATTTAGGTGAGATATTAGGAGGAAGCTTTTCACAAAGAGGTTGGTGACACACTGGAACAGTTTGCCCAAGGATGTTGTGAATTCTCTGTCCCTGGAGGCATTCAAGGCAAGGGTGGATGTGGCTCTGGGAAGCCTGTCTAGTTTTTGTTGACCCTACCCATGGCAAGGGGGTTGAAACTAGATGATCTTTGAGGTCCTTTTTAACTCAGGCCATTCTACAATTCTATGATTGGCAAGAAGGTTCAATCTCTACTTCTCATGCTTTGGGCCAACATAATAAAATAAGAGGCATTAATTTCAGAACATCCCTTATTTAATGAACTTTCTCTAAAGTAAACCAGGATAGTTAACTTTATAAATGCCATTCTTGGTAATGTCTGCGGCCTACACCACACCCTTCCATTCCTCAGAAGTGGTTTGTGGCAACATCTTCTGACAAGACATGAGGAATATGGAAAAATAGTTCTTCCTAACTTTAGCTTGCTGAGTTGGGAAGCTTGTATCTTAATTAGTCCATTTCGTCTTGCAGAAAATTCAATGTGGAAATCTATCCAGAATTCAGATTCCCAAAGAAAAGTTCATTGTGATGCTATCTATGTTGTCTGTCAGAGGGCAAAGATATCATACAGGACTTACAGAACATCTGCTGCATCTTCTTATAGCAGCAGATGGGACCTGGATGAAATATCTCCTCAGCCTTTAAAATGGCAGTTCCCTTTGTTTAGGAAAGCAAATGCTTTCTGTTATGTGTCTCCTGGCACGAGTGTCTAGTGAACCTCTTGTGCACCAAGGAAACAGAAAAATGCTTTTGCATGCACAGCCATGAGACTCCGACATTCATATAAATTTTCTAACACTTAAAAGCAGTAGCCGATCCTCTTACTGTGCATTGCTCACAGCTGCACATGCACTATCTTTATTTTCATTTTTTAGATTCCTCGAGTAATATTTGGCCCAAAATGTTTCACTTGAAATCTCTTACTGTTATTATTACTGCTGATCATTTTTTGTGATTTTTATAAGCAAGTATAAATCTACTCATTTTTCTACTTGTGGGAACATGTGTTATCTCATGATACAATGTCCCCACATGCAGTGATCTCATCTTTTATTCTCTTATACAATTCTTTCCAATGACTTCAGCTATCCCACCCCTCTGTCAATGCATTCCCTCAATGCTGCAAGAAAAAAAACATCAAACTCAAAGGCTTCCTCATTGTCCTGCAAAGTTATTCCTTTAGCTGGAGCTTTATATAGGAAGAGGGCAACGTATTCCTTAGCTACATTCCTCAGTTTGTGTTCATTATCACTTGGAGCCAGACTTGGTGTCTCAGAATACTCAGCATTCTTTGCTCAGATCAAGAAATAAATTTAAACCAAGCAGCTAACAGCTGAAAGGCCATGTCTCATTGCATGAAATAGTTCAGGCTTGAGAGAGTAAAACAATCTGAGGCTGTATTCCACACTTCTGTTTACTTGATTCCCTCCAAAAAATACAGATTCTCATTGTTAATTGTCATGAATAAAAACTTCCAAAAGACACAATTTAAAATACAAATCAGATGAAATACATGACCTATAGGTGAAAAACTCTGAAATTAAGGATTATTTGTTAGATGAATTATTACAGCTATGGACTTTGTTATCAAAAGGACAGAGTAAGTACTTTGTGCTAACTCATTATTTGTAGCAATATGAAGTAAATAATAAGAAAAAAAATACACTAAAATGTTGTATACCTTCCGGACTTCACACTGAATCAATTACTTTGTTGAAAGATTATATAACACTTTTATCGGATTACAAACACATGTTTTTTTACAATCTACTCAAAGTTTTTATCCTGTCATTTTTGATTGAAGAGTTTCTAAAAGACTTGCTATCCAACATTTTTTGCTTGTTTGCTTTTATTTTGCCTAGGAGATTCTGAAAATTAAAAAAGTAATAAGAAAGTTAATCAGTGTTTGATATATAGCTGTTTCTGATGACCAAGATTCACACTTATTTCATTCTATGTATGTATTTTAAAACAAATACCCACCGACAAAATGCAGCATAATGTCAGATAACACAGTAACAAAATTAGTCTTGATAGCAACGATAAAGGCCCTAGACCTGCCCCTTAAATCCAGGTAGCTTACTTATACAAGTATTTCTGATCAGTTGATTTTTCCGCTTTGAGTGAACAATTTATTCATGTTGAATACAATTCATATACATTTGTTGGAATTTATAACAAAAAGTGTGGCTTTAAAACAATTGAGAACTGTTCTTTTTAATATAAAGTTGAGTTTTTCTCATAGTATAGTCTTCCATCTTCCCTCTCAGTTGCTGTTGAATTGTATTCCTGCATTCCTGATGCGCAAATATCTTTCATTTTCCTTTACGTGATACATGCAGTGATGTTCCCAAATTCAACTGACTGTATTTTATGTATTTTACAATGCTTGTAGAAATAACCAAAAGATGTATCACTTTGCATAAAATGACAGCCATTGGGTAGGCTTTCACAACTCAATAACTAACTAGATCATATAAAAAACTATATACCTTTCTCAAGTTGTACTAGTAGCTTCTGGGGCTCAGCTGAGTTGCCCAAAGACAGCTAGTAGCATCCAAAATACTCTAGATATTGAAGCCATCAGTATAAGATGACAGATATAACACAAGATCTATGGGACATGAGCTGCTTTGAACTACTTACTGGAATACAGTAGGAATACGCAAAGGCTCCCCAAAAGGCACACATGGCTATAATGGACAGCTGAGCTGGGACCTTGTTTAGCATTAGACATTCAAGATATTAGATATCTCAGTCTCAAATACTTCTCCATCTTCAGTGCTAACTTTCATTATATAGTACAGAGATGTTGGAGAGAGACTGGATCCACCAAGCATCTTTTTTGTTTGGTTGGTTGGTTTTTGTTTAGAGATTAATAAAAGACCACAGTTGTCTAGGCTAAGGATAGTTTTTTCTCTTCCTGTGCACTCTTAATATAGTACAGGTGTACAACCTGATTCATAAGATCTTCATGAAGCATAAAAGGAGAGTGTTTGGTAGTTTCTAATATTGCTTAGTTGCTGACACTTCTACACACTTAATGACACTGCTTTAACCAAGAATATAACCTCGATCAGGCCAATATTACATCTCCCTTTGTTCACTCTGAGATGCTGATAGGTCTCTTAATCATTATGTTGCCATTGGTTCCTTCTTTGTCATCCTTTCTCTACCATCATTTATACCCTTGAGGTCTTATTGATTTATGTTCATCTAATTACAATATAGTTTACAGTCTATGGATTGACCTCTACTCTTTATACAGTCTGTATGAACAGAATTAGAACCTGGAATGACTGTATGATACAAGTCATTATTTGACATTTTTGTAATTTTACACAGCAGACAACTAAGCAACACACAGCCATTTACTCACTATCCCACAGTGGGATGGAGAGATAACTGAACCAGGTAAACATGCAAGAACACATTAATTGAGATAAGGACAGTTTAATAAGAAAGAAAAAAGTAAATAATATTTTAAAATAAAATTATCGAAAGATTATAATAATAATAATAGTAATATGTAAAATGTTCATCACTAACCAATAGATGCCCAGCCAATCCTTGAACAAAGGCAGCCCCTCCAGCCAGCTTTCCCAGTTTTATTGTTCAGTACAATGCCATATGATTATAGAATCATAGAATCACCAAGGTTGGAAAAGACCCACAGGATCACCCAGTCCAACCATCTGCTGATTTCCAATAATTCTCACTAAATCATGTCTTTCAACACAATGTTCAAATGTTCCTTGAACACCCTTAGGGTCAGTGACTCCACCACCTCCTTGGGCAGCCCATTCCAGTGCCTGACCACTCCTTCAGAGAAGTAGTATTTCCTAATGTCCAGCCTGAATCTCCCCTGGTGCAGCTTGAAGCCATTCCCTCTAGTTCTATCACTGGTTACACGAGAGAAGAGGCCGACCCCCAGTTCACTACAGAGAACAATAAGGTCTCCCCTGAGCCTCCTCTTTTCCAGACAATCCCAGCTCTTTCAGCCACTCCTCATAAGTTCTGTGCTCCAGACTCCTCACCAGCTTTGTTGCTCTTCTTTGAACATGCTCCAAGGCCTCAATGTCTTTCTTGCAGTGAGGGGCCCAAAACTGGACACAGTACTTGAGGTGCGGCCTCACCAGTGCTGAGTACAGGGGAACAATCACCTCTCTGCTCCTGCTTGCAACGCTGTTTCTGATGCAAGCCAAGATGCCATTGGCCTTCTTGGCCACCTGGGCACACTGTCGGCTCATGTTCAGCCGAGCATCAATCAATACCCCCAGGTCCATTTCCTCTACGCAGTCCTCCAGCCACACCGCCCCCGTCCAGCAATTCCAGTCTGTGCAGATCCCTCTGTAGGGCCTCGCTATCCCCAGGCAGATCAACACTTCCAGCCAATTTGGTGTCATCTGCAAATGTACTGAGGATGCACTCAACGCCCTCATCCAGGTCATCAATAAAGATATTGAAGAGGACAGGCCCCAGCACCCACTCCTGGGGAACACCACTTGTGACCAGTTGCCAGCTGGCTTTAGCTCCATTCACCACCACTCTCTGGGCCCAGCCTTCCAGCCAGTTCCTTACCCAGCCAAGAGTGTACCTGCCCAAGCCATGGGCTGCCAGCTTCTGCAGAATACTGTGGGAGGCAGTGTTAAAGGCTTTGCTGAAGTCTAGGTAGCCTACATCAACAGCCTTTCCCTTGTTCACCAGATGGGTCACTAGATCATAGGAGATCAGATTGATCAAGAAGGACTTGCCCTTCATGAACCCGTGCTGGCTAGGCCTGATCCCCCAGTTGTCCCACACATACCGTGTGATCTCTCTCAAGACAATCTGCCCCATAACCTTCCCTGACACCAAGGTCAGGCTTAGAGGCCTGTAGTTCCCCAGATCCTCCTTACAACCCTTCTTGTAGATGGGAGTCACATTGGCAAGCCTCCAGTCTTCTGGGACCTCAACAGTCAACAAGGAGCGCTGATAGATAATGGAAAGTGGCTCTATCACTTCTCTCTATCACTTCTGCTAGTTCCCTCAGCACCGTTGGGTGAATCTTATCTGGACCCATGGACTTGTGGCAGTCCAGTTGGAGTAGTAGGTCTCTCTCTGTTTCCTCTTGAATCGTGGGGGTTTAGTCCGCTCCCTAGTTGAGACTACCAGGTCAGAGAGTGGAGTTCCCTGAGGATAACTCATCTGACTTTTAAAGACAGACGTAAAGAAGGCATTCAGAACCTCTGTCTTCTCCTTATCCTCAGTAGACACATTCCCAGCCTCATCCAGTAAATAATGAAGATTCTTCTTGACCCTCCTCTTACTGCTGATGTATTTATAAAAGAGTTTCTTGTTCCTTTTTATCCCAGTGGCCAGGTTGAGTTCAAGCTGGGCTTTCACCTTTCTGATTTTCTCTCTACACATTTTAACAACTATTTTGTCTTCTTTCTGAGTTGCCTGTTCTTTCACAGGAGGTAGATTCTCCTTTTTTCCTGGAGCCTCAAGAATAGCTCCCTTATTCATCCACGCCGTCTTCTTTTCTGCCGACTCATTTTGCGGCTCAGGGAACAGCCTGCTCCTGCACTTTCAAGACTTCCTTCTTGAAAAGCAACCAGCTGTCTTGGACCCCTTTACTCTCTAAGACTGAATCCCAGGGGACTCCCCCTGCTAGTCTTCTGAACAATTCAAAGTCCGCCCTCAAGAAGTCCAAGGTAGCAGTTTTGCTGTTCCCCCTCCTGGCTCCACCAAGAATCGAGAACTCTACCATTTCATGGTCACTCTGTCCAAGACAGCCCCAGACCTCTGTTTGTGAACAGCACGTCTAACGGGGCACCTCCTCTTGTAGGCACTCTCACCAGCTGCATCAGAAAGTTATCCTCCATATACTCAGAAACCTCCTAGACTGACAACTATATTGTATTCCCAGCATATTTCAGGGAAGTTGAAGTCCCCCATGAGGACAAGGGCTGGCGATTGTGCAGCTTCTGCCAGCTGCTCATAGAACACCTCATCTGTCTTTTCATCCTGGCTCAGCAGACTGTAACAGACACCCACCGGGATGTCTGCCTTGTCAACCCTTCCCCTGATCTTTACCCGTAGGGATTCAACCTTATCATCCCCAGCCACAAGCTGAGTAACATTAAAGCGCTTTCTGTCATAGAGAGCCATGCTGCCACCCCTCCTTTCTTGCCTATTCTTCCTGAAGAGTTTGTAGCCAGCCATTGCAGCACTCCAGTCATGGGAGCGATCCCACCATGTTTCCATAATGGCAACTAGGTCATAGTTAGCCTGCCGCACAATGGCTTCCAACTCTTCTTGTTTGTTGACCATGCTGCGTGCATTGGTGTAGATGCACTTCAGCTGAGACCGTCGCCGCACTCCTAATCCCATTACTGCTCCCCTAGGCTCATCTCTAGCAGGCCTGGTTTTATCCCCTTCCCCTCTCATACCTAGTTTAAAGCCCTCTCTACAAGTCCCGCCAGCTCCTGGGCAAAGATCCATTTCCCCCTTTGGGATAGGTGATACCCATCAGCAGACCTCATGCCAGCTGCTGAGTAGACAGCTCCATGATCAAAGAACCCCAAATTCTTGCGTTTGCACCAGCCTCTCAACCATGTGTTTATAAGATGGGTTTTCCTTGCCGTCTCAGTGTCCTTCCCCGCCACAGTGGGAATACAGGCAAATACTACTTGTATGCCTGCTCCATCAACTAACCTCTGCAGCCTCCTAAAATAATTTTTTATAGTCCTTTATAGTCCTCAGGCTTCTGTTAGTGACCTCATCACTGCCAGCCTGAACTATCAATAAAGGATAATAATCAGAGGGGTGGATCAGAATGGGAAGTTTTCTAGAGATATCCCTGACCCAGGCCCCAGGAGGCAGCACACCTCCCTACAGGTAGGGTCAGGCCAACACATTGGGCCCTCTGTTCCTCTCAGAAGGAAGTCACCTATGACTATCACTCTCCTTTCTTTACTGGAGGAGGCAGTCTTCAGGCATGGAGATGACTGCCTCACCTTAGAGGAGCTTGGAGGCAGTCCTCCCATGTCATCCCCATTCACCTCTCCCTCAGGTTTCAGAAATTCAAACCTATTACATAGAGGCACCTGGGGAACTGAGGTCAGGATGAAGGTTGCCTGTGTCGCTGAGCTGGGACCTGCTGCTCTCCTCTAAAGTTGGCTCTCTGCTTGACTATGGCAAGGGAGAGATTCCACTACAGTTTGGGGGGTGCAATCTCTGCATCTTTATCAGAGAGCCTCACTCCACCAGTCGATCTCCTTCTCGCACTCTCTGATGGTTCTAAATCTCTTTACCTCCTCCCTAACCTCTACCACCACAATGAGTAGCTCATCCACCTGCTTGGAACTCATGCAGGTGGTGTCCTTCCCATCCTACCCTGGCAGCAGCAGGCTCAGGCATTCCCTGCAGCCACAGACCCAAATCGCCACATTTCTGGGCAGGCCCTCTATCTGGGTCACCACAATCTTCTTGGGGCAAGCCTGCTATCTGGTAGAGACCATGTTTGAACCTGCGGTCTCAGAGTCTGTCAGTAGGAGAGCCGATCTCCTGAGCAAAGACAAAAGCACTCACGTGTTCTTCCACAAGACCCACCTCCCACACCTTCTGCTGCAGTAATGTATGGGCAGTGTGGGCTGTGCTCACACTATGACTTCCCTCCCTGTTGTCAGTGGACAATAACACCTTTTTCTCACCTGCTGCGCTATGTGGGTGGAAGGTTCTGCCCTCCCAAGGGCTGCCTTTAGCCTCACAGCAAAGGGCCAAACTCAAGCTCAAGAGATAAGAGTGGACAGTGCCAGTTCCACCCCTGCTGGCTCAGCAGCCCACCCACAAGCTGCCAGCCCCCCAGCACCGGTGCAGTGCTTTTGCTGGCTTCAAAAAAGTCATAAAAAGAGCTTTTTGGTTGGCCTAATGATATGGGATATCCTTTTAGTTAGCTGTCCTGGCTATTCCCCTCCCAGTTACTAGTGCACGTCAAGAATCCTCTCTGGCAGGGGATCATGAGAAGTAGAAAATTACCTGACTTAGTGTAAGTACTGTTTAGCAAAAGCTGTTAGTTATCAATGTTATTTTCATCCTAAATCTAAAACACAGCATCATACCAGCAACTGTGAAGAAAATTAACTATATTCCAGCAGAAACCAAAACAGACTCACTGACATTTTCAATTGTTGTGGTTTGGTGACTTTTTTGTTATCAGTATTCCACATCAGAACATCATGTGGACTAGTGGGAGTTAATGAATTGATGTTCTAGTTCCATTTACTGCCTTTTATGGGCACTTTGAGTATACTGATGGGAGGGGAGGGGGCGGCATCCCCAGAGGACCTGGCGGGAAGAGGAAGTGGGGCGGAGCTCCGGACAAGGCCAGAGCGTCTGCCTCTCTCCCTCTGGCCTCGGCTCAGCTGTGTCAGCTCACCGTGAAGAAAAGCACGTGCTTTCCTTGCACTGTTGTGGTTTGTCTCATAATTTGGGTACTCTTGTCTCTCTCATTTTGTTTGATTTGCTTAAATTTAGTAAATTACCGTTCCTCCTCAGATCGTTGCCACTGTGTTTTCTCTCTGTTAAAACTATCTGCTGGCTCTCTGTCCTTCTCCATCTCCCAGAGTGGGCATGGCCTGGGGCCAGCTGGGTCGCATGGCAAACCATCAGTACCCCTTCCTTTTTTTTTTGTTTTTTTTTTTCCTGGGGTCTGTGCCCCTTATGCCTAGGGATATCCCTGTGATATTAGTGAAAGTGAAATCTCTAATTTTTACTTTCCCTGTATATTTAATTTCATTATCTTTAAATAGTAATGCCTAAGGAGACTTTGTTTTGTTGTTTTTATGGCTATTTTCAAAAGAAATAAGTCATTTGATATTCTCATATCCATCTGAATCCGGAACTGCATTTGAGATGAGCAAATATACTTGCATGTACTTCCTGGATTTCAGACTTTCATATTTTTAACAAGCCAGCATGAGAATATTGTTTTGCTAACTGAAGTTATTTCTACCATTCCCTTCATCCTCCTCTTTGCAATTTCCCTTTACCTTTCCTTACTTCCTTTTTCATGTCATGTCATTTCTCTGATCTCTCAAATCAGACTTTGAATTCAAGAACATTGCAGGTTATTCAATCAGGTTGAATCATTCAGAAAGAAAGCTAGAGATATTCTAATTAAACCAAAGCATATGACCATCAAGTTAGAAGCTGGAAGCTGGTTTGATATAATACAGTGATGCCTACCCTGAATAAACACAAAACCAAACCCAACATTTTTCTATTACAGCTTTTTTTTTTTTTTTTTTTTTTTTTTACTTTTAAAACTGTCAGAGAAAGACAAAGAATATGAATATTCCCCAAATAAATGACAAATAAGTGATTGGGCAACTTTTGCAAAACCAAACAATTTCAGTAATGTTGCCATATGTCGCAGTGCTAAGCTACTGTATTTTGGCCAGTTCTTATTTAAAATAAAGTTCATGTCTCTAGGTGTGTTCTTCAACTAGTTTTAACAAAGTTCCCGTCAGTGTTCTCTGATTTTACAGTTCCTCAGCTATAAACGTATGAACCACTTTATGGTTTCTCAGGGTTTGGCTTGCAGCTTAAGATATATTTTCATCTCTAAGTTGAATAGTTTTTCGAGTCTCTAAAAAAATTTCTGACACTTTATACAAGGGATGAGAACGGCCTTAATGACACATAAGAATTTGTAAGTTGGGAGCTCAGCCACTGAAAGAAGAGCATATATTCAGAAGTTGTGAAAAAAAATCAGCAGATTTGGTTATTTGGTAGCCTTATCAAAACTGTACTAATAGAGAATATTTTGAGAACATTTTATGATATAATTTTAAATGTACATTTACTATTTCTGAAAAAAAAAAACCCGAGATCTTTCTTCAGTCTTTTTTTTCCCCCAAGTTTAATACTTTAATGAAGCTTGTATCAAGACAGAAAAAACATTTAATGCTTCATCACATTTATCAGATGCATCTTCAAAAAGGTGAAGAATTTTTTAAAAGGGGAAGGGGGGGGGGGGAAGATTACATGACAATTTTTATATGAACTGATGTCAAGAGAAAACTCAACTTAGTTGAAACTACCCTTTAAAGTACCACAATATTTACTTCTAGTCTTCTTTTTTCCCCCACAGTATTAATACTGTCAAAGTTTTTTTCATTGTTGCTGTATGTAGTCAGCAATTTATGCCCAAGCAGTTTCACCATTCGAGTCAGATAGAATCTCTTTTCTAATATACATATAAATAATGAAATAAAGGAAATAATATACATGAAAATTTGGACCATTTAAAGTTATTTGGAGATTTTCCATTGAAGTTACATTTAATTATGCTATGAAATTAAATACATTTACTTTAAAATACTATTACATAGCAGTAGATGAAAATATATAGAGTAAGTGAGAGGAGAATCAGTGTGCCCGTAGCTTTTGTTTTGACTGTAACAACTGTTGTTCAGAGATGGATCTCACAGGCATGAGAGAGGTTGCGTATATCGAAGGAAAAATACAGCACACAAGCAAAAGATATAACCTGATAGGATTAGTTGGTGTTCAACAACATGACAATCTATTTTTAATGGAACACCTAGATTACGAAATGTAATTTGCTTAGGTTTATGTACTTCCTGACAGAATATGGCTGTCTTACCCGAAAGATGTAATTGTTTTTTTGTTGCTTTCTGTTTCATGCTTGATAGAATTTTCAAGCAGAAAAGGAATAAGGTGAAAACATACTAAGTTTTTTCACATTGAAAGTGCACATTTAGAGACACATTTTTCAGTTCGTAACATGGTTAAAAAAAAATTTGTAGTGTGCATAACAATAATGAATACCAATATGTACTAATTCCTATAATTAACTCCCATGTTAAAGTGCTTCACATATATTTCTTTGTATCTTTGCATCAAGTATATACCTATGAGTACAGTAAATGTATTCATTGTAGTCACACACAATAAAATCACCAAATTCTTACTCTCCTCTAGAATCATTCTGATGATAGGCACTGAAATACATATTCCTACCATTCTTACCCATGGTTGCTATTTCACAAACAAGCAGAAAGATACAGAAGGCAAACTTTCTGATTCCATATAATTGTATCATGACAACCAATCAGCTTTTATGCATCTGCTGCTGCTGCTAATGAAGCAGATTAATGAAAGAAAATCACCAAAGTAGTGCTTTGAGAAGAAGCTGCTCTACCAAATTTCTCTGAGAATCTTCTGGAATTCTTTTGCATGGGAAAAAAAAAAAAAAAAAAAAAAAATTGTATTGCCAAAGGATGGGGATAGGTAGGATCAAAATTGTGTGCATTGTACTGTATTTACAAAAGATGAAATTGCATAACATATCTGTTTATAAGTGTATTAAAAATCCAAAATGAATGCCACCGATTCTTAGATTTGTTGTCTACAGAAGCTGTCCCTTACACCAATTTAAAACTGAAATACACAATTATTAACGGAAATAGTTTGTAGTCATAAGGTAACTCAAAAGCAATTTGTGTGCAAAAATGAAGAGGGCTGTTTTTCCTCAAAAGTACATTCTTAAATAAGAGTTGGAAATAAAAGGGAAACTGCACCTTGAAGTGAAAGAACAGGAGCAGATGTCCTTTAGCTGTGTGCTTTATTGATTTATAAACACTCAGTCAGGCTACCTCATCTCTGCAGAGTAATTTAGATATGGGAAAATATCTGTGAAATATATTGATTGCATTATTGATTGAAAAGCCAATTGCTGTTGCACTCCTGTTTTACCATTTAAGTCCTGACACATTTTGACATATGAGCCAGCTGCGACTATTGCCTCGATACTGCAATGAGATAATGTGAAAGCTGTCATAACCACTTCTGTGTCAGCCTCAAGAATTTACAGTGTACTAGTGCTGCTATTTAGCTTGTTTCTTAACCACCTGAATAATTAGTGTTTGTTAAAGCTATTGTTGTTGCACATTTGTTTTATATATGTGCTGTTTTTACATTTCTTTTCACACTAGATTGATACATCAGGAACAAAAGAAATGCATAAAACGGTGTATTATTATTCAAAGCTTATACATGTGGGGATGATTGTTTCTGCTCAAATATTTTTCTCCTCTCCATAAGGAATTTGGATTTTAGAGGATTTCGCTGGGGAATACTCACTTGTTTCCAGATCAGTTTACATCAGCAGCAATAAATCAACAGAGGACAGGAAAAAATCCTCCACAGCCTATTAACAACACTGTCATTTATTTTGAAATTTTAAACTGGGAAAAATGCAGCAGAAGGAAAAACTTAAACCAATATATGCACATTTAATATCTTATTAAAAATACTTTCTATTTATTTATCTGTCTGTGGTTGAAATTAAAATGGATGAAGATTTTTTTTTAATCCTGGTGCCATAAATAAAGATCTCATAAAATACATCACTGGAGAACAAAAGAAAAAAATTACCAGCTCCACAGTTTAGCATGACACAGACTGAACCAGTTTAATCACCTGCATTCCTACTCTTATGACTGAAATGTTTGAAATGAAACTTCATGACAGTTTTAATTATTCAATGATGTAGTTTATATACATTTTTTTCCAAAGGAGGCTGATTATACAGTTCATTCATGCCATCTCTTGTTTATGATCTTTTATGATCTTTTATTTATGATCTTTTGACCAGATCCAGACCTTCAAGTGTAATCCCTGATGGACTTCCCCTGTGCCCTGGCAGAATGGCATTGATTTAGACGGATTCTGTACATGCTCTGTATTGCACCTTGGTTGATGTCACAGAAGGATTGAACTATAGCTTACATATTTTTCATCAAAATATGTGTATTTATCTCCAGAATACTGGATGAACAGTCAACAGTCCCTAAACCTGCTATTTGGAAGGACTTCTGCATTTTTTTTAATGTAAGTGCCTATTTCTGATAATGAGATTTGACCAAAGTGATATTCCATATTTTCCTTAGATGAAACATGCAGAACACACTAAATTTTCTTGCTTCATTTAAATAATCAGATGAAAATGCCTTATCAGATTAGACCTGTATTGATTATTTAGCATCTGGAAATGGCCCATATGATGAGTCTGTGGAGAAAGTTTCTTGTGCTTTCATTAGAAATTAGTGTAGATTATTGTGTTATGTGATGGGTGGCCATGTGTTTCATATGGTAGAATACATATATGGAAAAAATCTTTTAAAGACAATAAAAACAGAAATAATAATCATAATTACTGGGTGAATTGTTTTCGTTTGTTTGACTGCTTATATTTTCTGGTGTCAAATGGTAGTTCTGCATCATTTATAAGTAATAGTATTTCCTACAATTTTCATACTGAAGTAAAATAGAACTACAATACATAGTGAAAACAGAAAGATTTCCATTAATTACAACTTGACATTGTTATTCAGAATACAATTTCAGCTCAGAATTACATTTGACCAAAAAGAAAAAAAAAAAAAGGAAATCTACAAGCAGTTTTTGGTTTCTCTTTGATTTTCAAGGAACAGTTTCCATATACAGGAACAATTATTAATTCTCATTGCTAAATGCACTATTTTTCTTTGCTGCCTTATTCTAGGTAATATAGGTTTGGTACTGTTTTGCAGTATGGTGGCTTGAAATCAACCACTAGTGAAACATCCACTATGACTCTCACTCTCTCCCCTCTAATATGACACTGGGAGAAGTAGAAGGGAGCCTAGTAGATGCATGGATAAAGATAATGACTATTTAATAGGAAAAGCGAAAGTGCACACACAAGCAAAGCTAAGGGAGGAATTCACTCACTACATATTATCAGCATGTCCAACCACTTTCTGTGAAGCAGGGTCTTAGTACATATAGTAGATGCTTGGGAAGATGAACACCATAACCGTAACTGTCTTTCCCTTTCTCCTTGAGTTTTTATTTCTGAGAAGTATATCATACAGTATGGAATATCAGTTTTGGTCTATTTGGATCAGCTGTACCATCTATGACCTCCCCCAGATTCTTCCCCAGCCCCAGCCTGCATGCTTTTGTGTGGGGGAGGAAGGAGTGGCCGTGATACTGAGCATACTCCTCATCAACAGCCAGAACACTGGTGTATTATCAACACTGCTTTAACTACAAATGCGAAACACTCTGCCATACAGTCTGCTATGAAGAAAGTCATCTCCATTCTAGCCAGATGTAGTGTATGCAGTAAGATTTTTCCCATGGGCTGGTTGATAGGTTTTCCCTTCTAGTGCAGTAATGAAAAGGAAAGCATCTATAGCATCAATAAGAAGCTACGAAAAGATAACAGTCGTTTAATTATGAAACTGTAACAAAGGAAGCCTGGTATAAATTTTACTAGAAACAATTATAACATGATTAAGCCATGTGTGATCTAGTGCTGTTTGGAGCTGATTTGATACTGGGATCCCAAATGTTGACAGGTTATGAAAGGGGATAAGTCACTAAACTTGGGGGTACTGGTGGATGGTAAGTTAGACATGAGCCAGCAATGTGATGTCACAGACCGGAAAGCCAACTGGATCCTGGGATACATTAAAGGAAGTGTGGTCAGCAGAACAAGGGAGGTGATCCTACCCCTCTACTCTGTGCTGGTGAAATCTGATCTGGAGTACTGCGTCCTAGTGTGGAGTCCTCACTACAGTAGAAACATGAACCAGTTAGAGGACATCCAGAGGAGGGCCACCAAATGATCCAAAGGATGGAACTGATCTCCTATGATAACAGGCTGAGAGAGCTAGGGCTGTTCAGCCTGGAAAAGTGAAGGCTCCAGGGAAACCTGAGAGCAGCCTTTCAGTAGCTAAAGGGAGGCTGAAAGAAAGAAAGGGACAGACTCTTTAGCAGGATCTGCTGTGGTAGGACAAGGGGAAGTTGAATATAAGGAAAAAGTTTTTTAAAATAAGGGTGGTGAGGCACTTGAACAGGTTGCTCATTGATGTGGTAGAGACTGTGTCTCTGAAGACATTCAAGGTAAGACTGGATGGGGCTCTGAGCAGCCTGATCTAGATGTAGATGTCCTGTTCATTGCAGGGGAGTTGGACGAGATGACCTTTAAGGGTCCCTTCCAACTCAAAAGACTATATGATTCCATTCTATGATTGTAAATGCTATTTGCTAGTATGGATCAGAAAAGACAGTATTAATGGACTGTGCAGCTTTGTGTACAGAAGGTCCTTCTAAGAGTATTGTCATGATTCTGCAGCATTACTTCTTCCTTTTCATTGTTAATTTTCTGCTATTTCAGCCTCTGTTTTCACTACACTAAGACTATTTCTGAATTTTTGAAAGAACTGTCCTACAGGGAATAATCCTCTAGATAGTTTTTGATTAGTACCTCAATATCTCAGGCCTAAGACAGGCATCTATAAATGCTTTAATACAAAAAAATCTAATATTTCAATCTTCAGATTGCCTTGCCATGGAGTAACCTGAAGCACAGTAAATTTTCATTCTATTGGATACTTAAACATTGCTTCTAGCCTCTCTTAGAAAATCCTTCTGTGCATCCTTCACAGAGCACATAGTCAGCAACCTCTGAGTTAAGGACAATCATGGTCTATAATGTGAGCAATCTACCATCTTTGCCATCTAGATAGAAGAATTTGGTCAAAGAACATAATGCTCTTAAACAGCAAGTTACATCTATCTTATATTGCTTTCTAACTGATTATCAGCTTGTCCTTTTAATACAAACTACCCCAGATCCATATTAAGATTCATCTTTAATGTAAAGCACATATTATGGACCTGATTAATCTTAACTACATTAACACCTAAATACTGTGAGAAAAATAATATCTGTAAGTATTTTCATTAGTGAAAGGCACCTCCAGAAAGCAAATTAGATGGAAGAAGCTTTGTTTCTGAAGGTTACCTTTTATCTTTCCATCTCCTTTTAGCAGTATAAACAGTCTAGTACAGCTTTATTCCTACATTAAATAATTAACTCTTGTGGCAGAAATTCAGACTTGCATGTCCACAACTGTTGGTTCAATCACAAATGTTTGTTGTAGGGAACTGTATGTTGAACAGTGAGAATAAGGAGAGTCTCTTGACAAGCTGAACTCATGTTAGAACAAGGAGAGGATTGTACTTCAGAGGTGTATATCTAAGGCACTCTACCTCTTGGGAAGATACAGACTACATACTATCTTTTGCTGAAGGCTGTGCCTAGAGGCATGATGAAGTCCTGAGAGACTGAATATAATCTAAATTACAACAATTGTAAAAGGCCTGACTCTCATAGCCTTTCCACAAGTCTGAGTGTTTTTAGTGGATTATATTGGAAAAATGTGAATAAAAATCTGCCTCTGGAATAAAACTGAAGATATATTACTTATAGTTACTAATTTGATAAGTGATAATGGAAGTATGATAACTCTTAAAAATAGATATTTTAAAGCCTGAAATATTTTTAAAATGTCTATTCTTTCATACAAAGTAATCTTTCAATATCCTAGAAATATATGCAGGCAAATACAGGATGTGCATTAACATATGTATAATAAATAATAAAGTGTACTAAAAGTAATTGAGAATATCTATGGACACATATATATATAATCTATATATACATAATAAGTAGATAGATAGATAGATAGATAGATAGATGGATAGATAGATAATACCAATTCATTTGATTAATTTAATGAATATTAGTACAGGATGAAATACTTGTTCCTACATTTCTTTGGGGATTTGTAAACAGAGTAATACAGTATATTTCAAAAGTGATTACAACAGGACTTCAAGTATCATGACAATAGTCTGTGCAGCCAGATGATGAAGGCCCAGTGTCCACATCTATTTAAAATCAGATTGATCAGTAATACCCAGGGAAATCTCGACATGTGTTTTTTACCATTTCAGAAGAGTTCGTCTAGAACAACCAGAAGTCAGTAATCAATTGAAAGCCACCAGTGCCATATCCCATTTTAAACAGTACATCATGTAGCGGATTTCTTCATAAACTTCACTTCTACATAAACCCAATAGCTTTTGTTATGAAGATGAAATACTTATTAATTCATTAGACATTTTCATCAGATTCTAAGTTCATTTATTGTCATTTGTAATACAGTCTTCCAAAGAAAATTCTTCCAAAAGCTTTCTGTTACTTTCGAAAGTTGACATTGTTGAATTCTGCAATTGGAAAGTCATGAAAAGCTTGTTACCATTTGACTCAATCAAGTAACAGTCAAAGATTGATTTATTAGGATTCACAGTTATTCCGAACAGGAACAATAAAACTAAATTGATAGGATATTTTCTTAAAAACAAAATTTCCTATGCAATAGATTTAAATGTGTATTGTTTAAATATATTTAGAACTCATGAATTACACTTGTGCGAAGGTAAATGTGTCCATACGAATTTAACGACAGCATTTAACTACAGCATGAGAAGAGAAGACTGAGAGGGGACCTGATCCAGGTCTATAAATATCTAAGCTTTGGGGGGCAGAGTGGTGAGGCCAGACTGTTTTCAGCAGTGTGTGGAGACAGGACAAGGGGAAACGGCCAGAAACTGCAGCATAGGAAGTTCCACATAAATGTGCGCAAGAACTTCTTTACAGTGAGGTGACGGAGCACTGGAACAGGCTGCCCAGGGGGGCTGTGGAGTCTCCTTCTCTGGAGATGTTCAAGACCTGCCTGGATGCCTACCTGTGTGACCTGCTGTAGGGAAC
>NW_024962262.1:23726939-23729315 GCF_019238085.1 Lagopus leucura
TCTGGATCAGGATGACACACTGCTGAAATGACATTACTCTCTTTTCCACAGATTTCTACAACTATTTGTTATAGAAATAGAGAGCCCTAAGCTGAAGGAATCAAATCTATTCGGAATAAAGCCATTTGCAGCTGATGGAAAAAGGAACTTAGGAAGAATGTTCTCAAACCTGAGAACAGAACTGTATGAAAAACCAAACTAAGTATAAATGAACTTTGATTTTTGATCTACAGAGAGTTACACCAACTTAACAAACAATAATAATAATAATAATAAAACCTGAGGTGAGAGATAAATAAATAATAACTAACTAACTAAATAAATAAGCACACAAAAAAAATGCACAGGAACTTTATTCCCTTACAATATGAATGCTAATAGCTCCTGACTAAGAATATGGTGATTTTAAATAACTCTGAAGTTAAATTTTAAAGCAATATGGCTCAGTATTGATATCAACAGTAGGAGATGAAATTAAGTGCATAATATTTTTTTGTTTTTACAAAGTTAATGTAACTCTGCTAGTACCGTATCTGTAACAACATACAAATCAAAATGCACTAATTGATTACGCTGTTCCAAAAGGGACCTGAGATGATTCATGCAAATCCCACTTTCTTCGCACTGAAAAAGAACAAAGGCTATGATGAGCAGTAATTTCCTACTAAGTTATACAGAACTTCTTAAACTTCCTCAACTAATTGCTCAATAAGATACAATTAATTTACAATCTTCAGTGCTAATTTGATCATGCTCTTAGTCTACTTGGAGAATTCCACCATTATATTTTGAATAAACGACATTATTAATTCTACACCGCAATCCAGTTTTTTCTTTCTGTGCCTTTCTTTTACCATAAGGTAAACCAGAAATGCATTTTTTACACATGACAAAATGAAAATACTTACTGTAATAAAATTAAACATTTAAATGGATTCTTGTTGATGAAGATGTATTTTGCCTGTTATTAAACCTGATTTCATCCAGCACAATCCAGATTTTTCTGTCCCATCATCTATCTTTTCTTGACTCAGGAATGTAAAAGTAATAGGACTTCAGTCAGACTCCCAATAAGTGTGTACCATCAGACACTTTCCTGAATATTGATAAAGATCATTTAAAGTAGTAGAGGTAATTAGGCAAATAACATATTTGTTTGCACTTGTGTGTATGCTCGTATGTGCCAACTGCAGATGCTAAAATATCTTCAGTTGGAGGTTTTCCTGGAAATTTGACTAGATCAAGATCCCGACTTTATTGAAGGCTTGTACATCAGCCAACATTTAGCATCCAAAATATTGAGTGTAATTCCATTGCTCTTTCTGTAGCAAATACAGTGTCTTTTAGTATAACAACTTCTTCTCAGTAGCCGAGGTCTGCTGCTCTGAATCTGGCACAGCCGGAGCCGCAACAAACCCGGGAGAGGAGAGTGACCTGGCAGCGGCCACCAGCTATCATGAGAAAGGCTGACATGGAGTGGGCATTGCCAAGGAAACAGCAGTCACACCCACGCCCTCACCAAAAGCCTTAGGGAGAGCCACCATGCATCGCTGCGCAGCAGGCATGGAGAGGAGGGGTTGGTGTATGTGTATTACGTGGGTCATTCAAACGTGGAGAAACCATAAGCCACCCATTCATGTGATTACACAGCAAGGAGGCATCAGCCTGGTAAATCTTCAGCTGTGGGCTAAGCGTGGTCTGTCCTACACAACCCTGTGGGGTTGTGTGTTCCGGAGTTGCTGAAGGCTATTTAAACGTGGAACAACTGTTTGCCACTCATTCATGGGACTGCATAGTGAGAAGGCTTGTTATCTCACTGTGCAGCGATTGATAAGTGCAGAGGTACCTGTTAACAAGCTGATAACTTAGCATGGGCAGAGCCAACACTGCCGGTACAGGGCAGAGCAGATCAGTCACTCCCCATTATGGCTACCCTAATAGTGCTGGTGAGTCTGCTGGTTTGCCATGGCTGCATGCCAGCGGAAGGCTATTGGCAGGAAAAATGACTGCATGCTGCTCTTGTAAAAATCTGCACCAGTGGAGGTGACCCACTGTTTCACAGCTGCTGTAGTGAAGCCATTGCTAGGAAAATGTTGCCCACATAAGTCAATCTTTCATTGGCTGAACAGATGTAAGTCAGAAGGTGACAAATCTGAACTATGTGATGTGTGCAATAGGACAGTCCTGACTGTCTACTGATTGACAGAGATGAACTGATCAAGACGTTCTTCATGGTGTGACAGTTGTGCCATTCCCACCTCGATCTTTTGACTGATCCATTCACAAAAGGAAAACGGTAAAAACAAATTCCTTCTCTTCTGTCCCTATGAAGAAAGAAAGAAAGAAAGAAAGAAAGAAAGAAAGAAAGAAAGAAAG
>NW_024962262.1:23729938-23842438 GCF_019238085.1 Lagopus leucura
GAAAGAAAGAAAGAAAGAAAGAAAGAAAGAAAGAAAGAAAGAAAGAAAGAAAGAAAGAAAGAAAGAAAGAAAGAAAGAAAGGAAAGAAAGGAAAGAAAGGAAGAAAGGAAGAAAGGAAGAAAGGAAGAAAGAAAGAAAGAAAGAAAGAAAGAAGCACACTAGGATAGGGACAAACAACAGATAAAAATAAACCAGAAAACGTCAAGCTTCAACAATTTGAGGTAGAAAGACCGGGGCAAATTTAGGCTTTGATCTTCTGAAGTACATGAAAGAAGTGAATTAAAAGCATGAATGGAAGTACTTTCTTTCAACAGTTAGTAGTAGGAATTATGCATACAAGTTTAAAAAAAAAAAAAAAAAAAAAAGAGCATAACAGATTATGTACATTTTCATCAATCTGTGCACATCGCTTTAGGATTTGTCCTTAAAAACTGATATGCCTGGGGCTTTGGATCATAAACTTCATCCAGTAATCTTAACTTTTTTTAAACCATGTTGATACGATTTGCAGCATTGCAACTTCAGATGCATGGTATTTAACAATAATAAAAAATATATATTATGTTTATTCCTTTACATATATATTGGGGGGGCTGAGGAAGGAAAAGTAATCAGACATGATTTCGGATGAAGTCTTCTCTGCTTAAAAGAGCAATCTATGCTTACCCTTTATTAGAGCGTATCTATTGAAAGAAATCTTCACTGTTAGAAATCCTGTCTGTATGTCAGAGTCCTATGAAGCACTATACTTCTTGCTCCACGACTTCAATTTATGTCACTGCTTAGACCACCTAGAAGGATTTGGTTACTTTTTGGGTCATGTAAAGTATAACACTCCAGTACTTTGTCTAACAGGTTCTTGTGCTGTCTAATGGACTAAGAGAATTATCATCATTGTTAGGTGCACAGGAGAGTAAGCTGACTGATACACACTGTTAGTCTGATACCCTCTCTGATGATAGTTTATGGTTCACCAGCTTGGTTAAACAGCACATCAGCAGCAGTGATGGGTGATCAATCTCATTCCCTATAGAATTGCTCCCCAAAGTATCATTATTGAGAAATAAATCCAGGGAAGACCATCAGAAGGAATCATCAGACCTTTTGTTTAAGTTCAGGGCTATGAGAGAAGCAAAGGAGGAAAAAGAGAAGTTTTTTTTCCCCTATGTTTTTTTCTTTCTTTTTTAAATCTATGTGAAATATGGAAAAATATTATTTAAATTCACAGTAAATATCTACTACAAATCATAATGCCTATGCTTTATATAATGTTATCATATCTACCCAAATGGTTTCAAGAATAACTTTTTTTTAACCCTCAGACAGTTTTCTCTTTTTGGTTATGGGCACAGGATTGAATTCTGCAACTGTGCTGAAGAGTATATTGCACTACATAACTGACATGACTTTGACTATCTAGGGAGACACTGGGGTGCTAAACTTCAGTTCTGATTATTTAAATTCAATATTCTTTCTTCACTAATTAGCCACACAAAAATACATAATATAATATTTATCTATTTGCACGCTGATTAATTGCCACTACAACAGTGGAGGAATTGGAAAAGACTTGTACTTTCAACCACTCTAAGCACCTTTCAATTAGGAAAACAAATAACCGTAAGAAAACAAAGAAAAGTATTTTGGACAGAAAATGATTGTTGGCCAGATATTCATTCTACCCACATACTTGACAGCATCAGAAAAACATTATTAGCAGTCATTAAAGTTGAGAACTTCTAATATTACTTGAAATCAGTAATTCCTTAATATGAAATACTGCTTACCTAGTCTAATCATGTCCTTGAAGTTGTTCAGATAATTTCTTCTTTAGGAAGTAAGGGAAATTATCCTATGAAGTACTTTTAACCCCAAATACACCCACACCTTAACTATCGAGGCAGTAGTCAGAAATCGTTACATTCTGCCATAATCCATGGAGATCTATGTTGTCACTCAGTGTTCAACATTACATAGCATTACTATAAAATACGATTTCCTTTTTGAGTACACTGGTTAAATTAGAGGATCTGGTGATATTCCTAGCAATACCAGCCATCAAGCTCTTTTATGGTTTCTAAGACTAAGAGTGTTTACAGTTCTCAGAGACATGTCATGGGGGCCTTGGTGGAGCATTCATGCAGAAAGATGCTCAGGGAAATGACAGGATATTAGCATAAGGCAACAGAACACTGCACATGCCAGAGAGTAACTTTTCTATCTTCAAAAATAAGCTGTCTGGTGTTATTTTGTGCTTTGAACACAGTGGGGATGAGAAGTATTTGCAATTTTCTAATTGATACTCAAAAGACAGAAAATGTAGTTATTCTTCTTCAAGATGCTTTATGATTTTACTGAAACTTCCATAGCCTGAGGGAGTGAAGAAGTGTAATACTCTATTATACTCATCACCTAGCAATGAACTTCTCTAAATGTAACAGTTTTAAGCATATTTTCCAATAGAGCAATTAGTAATCAATTGTTTGGTAGGATGATAAGCTAGAAAGACTTGAGCTTTAAGATGTTTTTGCTTTCTGCATATCATTACTGGTTTGTTTTTAATTTAGACTTTTGAGGGGAAAAAAAAAAAAGCTGTACAATAACATTCAGTTACTAAAATTAAGAGAAAAAAACAGCAAGCAGGATTGATGGTACCACTCAGACAGTAACTAATATTACAAGTTTACTTTTTTATTATTTAGAAACTTGAAGTTTTGTATGAGGATTTGTATATTAAAATTTTTATCCAATAGTTTATTTATTAAGGTAGTTTTATGAATCATATTTTTTGCATTATTTTGTATTCTTTCTGCTTGAAACTGATACAGATAGGTAAAGGTAGACAACAGTGAAACAAGTTCTTCCTCTATCTTGATAACTCCAGATTCCTGGTTAATTTCATTAAACAAAGCTTCTTTGTAGTATATACTATATTTAAAAAATGCTCAATATGCTTCTAATTAAGATGGGCCAATACTTAGTTAATAAAAAGTTATGTAGAAATAAAGTTATTATATTCATGCCTAATAAATGTAATTTAACTAGTCTTTTAAGGTAGTCCGTAAGGAGAGAGGTGTAAAATTTAGCAGTATCACATACAAAAAACAAAGCTTTTTTTGATTCATCTGAAGAATTTGTATGTGTGTTATTTTGGTATGTTATGCTGATAGCAAAGTATTTCAACAAAAGAATATATATATGTATAAAAAGAGATGCATTTCTTTATTTTTGGACCATCATGGTTACTATTATCATTCTAACATTTCAGATCATCAAATTTCAGGTCTTTTGGTAGAACAAGATGGCTTACTTTTTTGTACAGTCCAAGTTTTAAAGGTGAAATAAAAATTGAAACGAAATTATCATAGAGTCATAGAATGGTTTGGATTGGATGGGACCTTAAAGGTCATCTAGTTCTATCTTCATACTACGAGCAAGGACAGTTCCAACTATAACAGTTCCAACTATAACAAAAACCCCATCAAACTGGCCTTGAACTCCTCCAGGGATGGGGCATCCATAGCTTCTCTGGGCAATCTATTCCAGCGCCTCACCACCCTCTGAGTAAAAAAATGCATTTAGTATTTAATGCAAATCAACCTTATTTCACTTTATAGCAATTCCCAGTTGACTTACCACTGCACTCTACTGCACTGATAAAGAGTATTTCTCCAACTCTTTTATAGACCCCTGTCTGGTACTATAAGTCTACTAAGAGATCTTCTTGGAGCCTTCTCTTCTCCAGACTGAACAACACTCACTGCCTATCTTCAAGGCTCTCCTCTGGATTCACTCCATCAGAAGAGCGGTGTATCATTCCTTTGACCTGCTAGTTATGCTTCCTTTGATGCACCCAGAATAGAGCTGGCTTTTTATGCTGCAAGCATCTTTGGCTCATGTTACATTTTCCATCAACCAGCATTCCCAAATTCTTCTCTACAGGACTACTCTCAATCCATTCTCCGTCTAGTCTGTATTTGTTCTTGGGATTGCCCCACCCAAGTGCAGGACCTTGCACTTGGTTGTGTTGAACTTCAGAAAAGTTTAGATGATCCCAACTCTCAAGCCTGTCAAGGTTTCTCTGGATGGCTTCCCTTCCATTTATTGTGTCAATCACTCCACACAACTTTGTGCCATCCACAGACTTGCTAAGGGTGCATAAAGTCCAAAACTTCTGCATAAGAAGTTCATGTTGCAGTTTTGTCATAACAGATTTGTTATTCTTTTAACGATGGATAGAAATACATACTTTGACACTGCAATTAAATTTCTCCACACATCATAGGTATAGAATCATAGAATGATTTAAGTTGGAAGGGATCTTTAAGATTATCTAGTTCTAAACCCTATATTATAGGCAGGGACACTTCCCACTAGACTCAAGGCCTGACTTTGAATACTTCTAGGGTGGGGGCATTTACAACCTCGCTAGTATTTGTTTGATTCTTGGATACAGTTAATAGCTTCTGTTCAACATCAAGACACTTAGAAGATGTGTTGAAAGCCTCTACATAAAGTAATTTCATATCATACGTGTCATTCATCCATCTGGAAAACCCTTCATTTACCTGTAAAACTAAAAGTCTAAACATTCTGAATTGAGGAGATGGTTATTTTTTTTTCTTTTTCTGTTTTAGTGATACCATAAGTCCTTCAGTTTTAGTAAGAATGACATCTCAGCAATGTTGCTCAGATAAAGGAATGAAGAAAAAAAGTGTTTTTTTTTTTTTTTTTTTTTAATTTATTGGCTGTTTGGTTTTTTTTTTATGACAAACTTTTTCGTTGCAAGAAGACAACACCTTAAGATGTAGATGGTACTGCATTTTTTCCAGTTTTTCCAATTTTTTCTGGTCTTCTAGAGAAAAGCAGGAAAATTACAAGGCAGACCATATCTCAAATACACAAGAATAAATATGAGCACTGTAGGGCAACTTCAGTAAGAAATTACAGGACAGAAAGTAATGCCATGATCAGAAAAAGATACAAATGACTTTTAAATTTTCGTGAACTGGTAAAAAATACATTTCCACTCAGAAACAGATGCAACAGCAAGCATTACTGCAAAATTAGTGCCAATCTCTTCACTGAACCATTAAGTGTCACGAAGTATTCATCAGATGTGAATTACACTCTCATCATATTGCCTGAAGGAACAGACACAGGGATTTTCATGTTCTAAACGCGCTCTCCTATTAGTATCAAAGCAGTCCATTGAAGGATACCTCAACCCCTGAAGATATGAAATGAACAAGAATTCTACGGTACTCAACCATTATTCCAAAGTACAATCTCTAGAAATTAAAGGCAATATACAGTAGGCTTGACTCCCTATTCCCTTAGACTCCATTATAATCACCCTTATGATGAGCCACACCTCATTATAATAACAGTCAAATTGCTTGGCTCCCAAGGGCAGACTAACAGTCAGGGTGGATTGTACTTGTACTGAAAATAACCAAGAATAATCAAGACAAGTCTCTCAGCTTGACAATATATGACCACTTTTGCATAACTAATGGTGTTCTAAGATGAATAAAATGCTTCAGATTAAGCAAAACAATTAATCCAGTTTAATATTGACTGGATGCAAGCATAAGTAATGTATCAGCATATTTATTACAGTTATGATAACATCTATTTTCTAGATAAAAAGTTAATTTCTTTAGATGTCCAAAGGAAACTTAAAATCTTGTATATCATCTGTATAAACCTTGCCTATTTCTACAATGAAAACATACAGTATTGCATCATTTTTGTTCTTTTTAATTTGGGTCAATGGCAAGTATTGTTTATTGATTAACAAAGAAAATAATGAAGTATTTGCTCACTGTGAACTTAGTGGAGTGCTGTCAGTGAATATTTGCTCCATAGCATTCTATCATTTCAAACTAGTAACAATTATGTTCAAGATGTTTGTATCAAAACCCAACACCATGTGAAACTCTTATGGAACTGTGTTTCATTACAAATGCCAAACATAAATGAGGTTCATGAAAAGGTTTCTAAAGGTTCTTGAGTTTAAAACAAACTTTGAATTAAAACTGTGGCTGATTGTTTTGTATTGAAGCTGTACAAAATTTTCTTAGTTCATATGAAAAACCAGAGGAAGCACTGAAGGTTCTTATTTTTTTCTTCATACTTTGATGGGGGCAATCATTAAGTCACGAGAGTCACTTCACTTGGAGACGGGTCTCATGTAAATAACTCTGAGAAGGTAAGGAATAAATCCAAAACAACTGAAAAAAAAATAAAATAAGATAATATAAATAAAATGCTAGCCAAAAATCCTGAAAGTGGTATATTGCACAGACTTGATTTACAAGTAATTTTCATCAGATTTTCATTAGGCAGCACTTTTTAGTGCTTGTTTGAGATAACATATATTGATCATCGTTTCTTTAATCTTTTCTTAATTCATACAAACCCATATCTTTCTGAAAGACAAAATATTCATGGAAAATTAATGTTTTCAGTCAACAGTTTTTACAGAATTTTTTGGGGGGGTCACCTACTAGTTTCAATTGAAAAAGGTTTTGGTTTGTACCTTTAAACAATGTCTCTGTTCATTTTAACGAATAAATCTATAAATCCATTGAACTTAATGCTTATGTATAACACAGAATGGAAGGTGAAAGAGGCAAGTAAGGAAAACACTCTTTACTCTAATTTTATTTTTGTAAGACATTTCGAATATGTATTATTGTTATTCACAAATAGCTGAAAAACACCTACTGTATGATTCAGAATAGTAATTAATTGGCATAGTTTGAGTATAGTTTAATTACTGTATCCGTGAACTGATTTTGAAGATGCTGAAAGAACACTGACCATGTGCATGGGATGCACAGATCTTATAAGTAGTCACCTTAATGCCAAATTATGCTTAGAGATCTGTGTTTCTAAGGCTTTCTTGTATTAAGATGTATATATTTCACGTTGTGACTATATTTCATGGCAAATCTGTTCTGTGTAATAAATGAATAGATAGCTCAGAGAATTATTCTGATTCTTGTTGGTTTAAGGCAAGGCTTGAACTCCTTGTAGCTGATTTGAAATGTTTTGAAAGGTCAGGCTTGATTTTCTGCTTGCTTTTCTGCTTGTAGTAAGATAATCTGAGAATGGAGTGAAATAGATTATATCTTTCAAAAGTCAGTTTCCAGCAGACCTTGTGGCTTTTTCCTGATAACAGAATATATGATATACTATCTATAGTCTATCTGGATAAACTATCTGGTTTACCAAGTAATTTTAAGCAGGGTAACAATCAGAGGATGAAAGAGATGGCATGAGTATGCCAAAGATTAGAACACGAAAACAAAAACCTAAGTTAGATTGGTTGTTGCAGACTACTCATAGGAAGTGTTCTAAGCTATTTTCTGTTGAGTTCAGCCATCTCATACAGTGAATTGGCAACACTGTATTTGAAGATACTTACTTCACATGGTAGTAGCACTTCATGGCTGAAAAGAGATAAAAATTATATGTTTTTTCTATGCAAAGGCTTCTGAATCCTTGGTACACTATAGAGAATAAAGGTATTCTTTAAGTGAATTATACTAGAAAAACAATATAAAACTTGTGAGTTTCCCTCTTTACATCATTTCAATTTGTGCAGGAAGCACACCACAGTGTACTTTTGCTTCCCTCTAGAACTATGTTCCTTAGGCTCTGAAAGGAAAGAGAATTTACCTCTAAGTTCACTGGATCATGATTTGGAATGGAAGCTGTGAGCATCAGCTTCTGTGTCAGCTCAGGGTTTAGACAGGCTCGTGAAAAAGAAAGGGAGGTGGAGGGAAATTACTCCTGGCAAGATCAATTTCACTCATTTTCACCATCAAAATGGCGTTGTGCTTGGAAACTGAAGTGTGTGTATGTGTGTGTGAATATTACAGCAGATGGAAAAGATAGAAGTCAAAAGGTAAATCTCACTTCCTACTACACTCTTTTTTTAATCATCTGCATTCTCACAATGCAATCAGCAGTATTCACACATAGCTATATTCACACACAGAAGACAGAGGTCTGGAGCCTGGGAATTAAGTCTTAAGAGATAGAGTACATCACAAATAAAAGAAGAATAAAATTCCTTTTGTTATCTGATGTTTTCTCTCTGTTGAGGAGAATGCATCAAGGCTAGAAGTTACAGACAAAATGAATTGCAGAGTTCATCCTGAAAGTTCTAAAGGTAGTAGATTATATTTTCATGTATAAATCATCAGTTATTTAATTATCTAGATACAAAAAATAACAGATATAGTGGAAATCTAAACTTTTATGATTTCTTTAATGCAAATTGATGTAGCCCACATTTCCATAGTGCTTAAGACTTTGGAACTTTGAGACTTTGAGCAAAGTGAATAACTGCAATTCATTGAACTGAAAAAGCAGTGAGAAGTTTGATGAGTCCAGTACGTAAACAAAAAAGATGGGAAAAAAATAAAATTTTTGAATTTTTACCTTTTTGCTATTTACACACATTAGAAAATTATGAAATGAATGTACTAATATGTACACTCATACCTTAGCATAAAGGAGGTGTCAATTCTCTGGAGATTAGAGGGGCCCCGCAGAAAGATTCTGACAGAGTAGAGGCAATCACCAGTCATGTGAAATTCAGCAAGAGCAATGCTGCACTTGAGTTAAGGCAAAGTGTTCACACTGAGGGACAGAAAAGGATCTAGAAGTTTTAGTGCTTGCCCCATTTGGATAACACACTTAGACATATAGTTTAATTTTTTTAGGAAGTCCTTTGTGGAGCCAGGATTGGATTTGATTATACTTGTGGATTCCTTCTAACTCAAGATATTCTGTTTCTCTATGGTTCTATTTCCCGTGAAGGAGCTACCATTATATGAGAAAGACAGAACTATTTCCTGTCCCATTGAACACATTCACTTTCTCATCTAGAGCACAATGCATTCAGCAAATCAGGATGTTGGACATTTCAATGAGAGAAGTTGCAACTCATCTCTCTTTGTTTTGATCTGTCTATCTGTCCACCACCTTCAGTTATTTTAACAATTGCTTGAAGTCAATCATTCATACTATGTGACATTACACATCTCCACTACAAATTGTGAGAAACATTTTGCCTTCCAAAATGCAAGCAAAATCCCATTATCTATGAATAGAAATGAGTACTGGCACTAGAGAGCGACTACTTACAACAGATATTTTAACATAAAGGACAAAGTTTCATTTCTTATAAGGTAACTGAGAAAGATAAAATGTATCAAAAATACCAAATAAGTTTATCATTCATGTTGTCAGCTCATCAAGTTTAGTCAAATAATTCATAGGCTGATTATGTGAAAAGTCAGTGAATCATGTAACTAAATATTTTTCAGTGGTTTTATGAATGATAGTGTTAATGAATATTCTACCTGAACAGAGTTAATCTTGAAGTGCTATTGCAAATAACCAAAACCACATAACCTTAAATAAATAGGAAGTTATAGACTCTATGATCAAGTAATTCTGCGTAAAAGAGTAGCTAAAAGAAAGGCTACTCACTGTTTTAGAAAGAAAGCATAAGTAAGATATTTCAATCCAAAAGCCAGTTTTATAGGGAATGGTACCATTTCAAGAATATTACAATGGGGGGTGGATGTCTTGTCTCAAGAGCATCGAAAGTACAGGATTACTTCCACGTCGAAATGTAAACTGGATAACATTCTTAAATATAGCAAGACTGTAATAGATGTATAGAAAAATTAAAAAAAAAAAAAAAACATTCAATATAAACATAATTAGAAATGTGTAGTGTATATTGGCAACCGAAAATTTTGATTATGCTATTATTACTTGTTCCTGTTGACATTTATAGAAATTCTTTCCACTAAAACAATCCAGTAGTCTTTCACACACTTCCAGATCATCAAATTTAAAGAATAATAAATAAATAAAAGTTCAAGAGACTTAATACCTAAGGAAGTAGTTTTCTGAAAGTAGTTGACTAAATTAACTGTATAGCCCAAGGGGAAAAAAAAAAAAAAAACACAAAAAAACAACAGCCTTTGATAGTCTCAGGGAGCAATCTTGGCCACTTATATTCACATTCTTAAGTTGAGCAATCAAGACTTTCCTCTAAAAGTATTTCAGGAATACTTCCCTTAAATACAGGTTCAGTGTTTTAGGAACATTGGTGGAAACTAGATTGCTATGGTATCTTCATCATTTTCTCTTGCTTCTACCTTATGTTGTAAAAAATTCCTATATGGAGAAAAGCCTTGGCAAGAGTAATGTATAAACATGGCACTGACATTTTAAAATCTAAAACATCTGACTTATAAAAAATGCAAAACAGTGAAAACTAATTTAAATCTTGTATAAATAAATTCTTCCAATTGTACCAAAGTCCTCAAAGAAACTTAACTGAATAATTGAGATGCAATTGAATTCTAATTCCCACTTCTGTGTCCCTCAGATTTTGCATGGCAGTTAAAGAAAAAACCCACAATTCATTAACATAAGCAATATAAAGAAACTTCCAGAGCATATATGGGTTAATTACTGCTTGTCACACTAGGTGTTGCACCCTGGTTGAGGCATTCCAGACGTGCAGAGACTGGGAGAAGAGCTCCTTCTGAGCATGAAAGGACTTAGCGTTCCTGGTAGACAAAAAGTTTGATGGAACCAAGCAATGTGCTTTTGCAGTCCAGAAGGCCAGCTGTATCCTGTGTTGCCTTAATAAATGAAATATGGCCAGCAGGGCAAGGGAGGTTATTGTCCCCCTCTGCTCTCTCTTCACAAGGCTCAACATGTGATCAGGGGCGCACAGCACAAGGACATGGAGCTGTTGAAATGGATCCAGTGAGGGCCTCAAAAATACTGAGAAGGCTGGATCATCTCTCCTATGGAGTAAGGCTGACAAAGATGGGCTTCTTCAGCTTGAAGAAAAGAAGGCTCTGGGGAGACCTCGTTGCAGGTTCATTATTTGACGCTTATTTGTTCATTATTTGAAGCTTAAAAACAAGATGGAGACCAACATTTTACACAGTCTGATAGTAATAGGGTTTAAACTGAAAGAGAGGAGATTTTGTTTAGATGTTAAGAGGAAATTTTTCACTCAGAGAAAGCTGAGGCACTGGAACTGGCTGCCCAGGGAAGCTGTGGATATATTGTCTCTGGTGGTGTGCAAGGCCAGGTTAGATGGGGCTCTGGGAGGACTGACCTAGCAGGTGGCAACCCTGTCTATGGCAGGAAGATGAAAACTAGATCTTTAAGTTCCTTTCCAAGTTGTTGTAAGGCTATGGCTATAAATGCAGCTGATTGGAAATTCTGGAAGACATTTGACTTGGTTTTGTTTGGTTTGGTTTGGTTTGGTTTGGTGGAACTGGCTAGGAAAATCAAAGTTTTTTGCAATACTTGTATAGTCAACATCCAGGCAAAACTATGTAATTTGCCATTGTTTTTGGCTAAAATATATCTCTTAATTGCCTAATAAAGACAAATAGGCATTTTCACAAGTGATCTATCTAACCCTTAAATATTTAGCCAAGGGTAGTGATAAAGTATTTCTTCCTTTGAGGTATGTATTTTGTATGTTAATAGGTTCTATAAATTCGTTCAAAATATGTAGCTCAAATCTAACTTTTAGCTATCCCAATTTAAGGGTAATAAATTTCATAGTCTGTCTCCAGAGTTGATCCATGTAAATTTTAACAAGTTGCAATTAATTTTTAACAAATGATTATACAAACCACTGAGATTTAAATTCAAAGCATGTTGGTCTCAGTCATGGTTTGAATAGCACAAAGAAAATCTAATAACTTGCAGTCAAACAGAAGTAAAATTCCAGGGCTTCTTTGATCCTGAATTTCAAGAAGTTTTCTTAAAAGTGTAAATACTCATTATTTAGGTCAGTTTAGATGTTACTGTGACTGGTATATCAAAACTAACTCTTAATTAAATCCATAGTATGATCAATTAGAAGTAAAGAAGTAAACCAAGGAATAAGCAGAAGAATATCTGAAGACAAAATGAATATAATAGAATAGTTATTCAGAAATATTTTCTTGCCCAATTAACTGTACAAATAAAAAATAACAAAGGATAGTAGAATGGAGACTTACCAACATAAGTTGCATATCCAAAATGAATGCAGTCAAAGCTGGCATGGTTTCAAAATCTGCAAAATATTCATTATTTAGTTTTGTACTCCTCTTTTATAATTAATTCACAATTAAACAAGTTGTAATTATAATTCATATACTAACAAAATAAATTCTGTGGTGTTAACCATTGATAGATTTGTAAACAAAAACAGCTGGACTGGAATTTCTTCAAGGAAATATTACATGCCAACAGTTTATCAAACTGAAAGTCTGTAGATAAATCTACTCATGGCATTATGTTAATGACGATAGCAACCATGATTCATATTCTTAGTTGTAGTTGCTTTGTATTGCTACAGCTGTAAAAGAATAAAACCTGGAAGAAAAAAGGATAAGGAGGCAGGTCTAAGGTTTAACTCCCCTACCTCATTTCAAGGTTAGAACATATGTTACATTACACCGGAAATGATGATTAACTATAGGGCCATTTTCCAAAATTGTTTCACCTCTAGAGCCCAGAGTTCTGGAGATATGTAATTGATGTAGGATGCAACTAAGGACTTAGGGTTTTACAAAAGCACAAGTACCCACTGAAATTTTAAATGGATATTTGTGCAGTTTGAAAGTCTCAGTACCTACCAAGCCATATATTTGACAGTCTAAGCATGTATGTTTTTATTAAATGTTCTTACTGTTTCAGTACCAGGAGAATTAGCTTTAAAAAATTCTGTCCACCTGTTTTCTATTCCAAGATATCATTTTGCATGCCATTACCCACATCTTGGAGTCACACCCTACAGAACGTATGTTCTTATAAAGGACATGTTCCAATCAACAGTCACTTGACAACCTTCTGGAAGTAACTGATATATGGCTATTACTCTCACCGTAGAGCGTCTCAAGAGTTCAAAACAGGACTCATGCACACACAAAGAGAAAATATATTAGAAAGACATGAATATTTGAAAAAAAACCCCAAACATATGAAGGCAGGAGGTTTCATGAACTTAACTGAGAGTTCTGTCTGTTTTATAGTAAAATAAAGATGTAATCTCTCACAGAAAATTCAGCTCATCTTAACACTTAAAGCTTTTTCTACATCAGTGATTCAGGACTTTTTTTTTTTTTTTTTGTCTTAACAGTGAAATAAAGTTAGAGGATTCCATTCCTTACTGAGACTGAAATATTCCTTTGCTCCCCCTGCAAGTCCTTGCAAGCAACACTGAAGCATAGTGAATTGGGAATGTTGCTCATCAACAAAGAAAGAAAGATAATTCTTGTTCTAGCCTGATTAGATAAAGCAAGTCAGTGATTTTAAACACTGTCAGGTTAGGGATGAATCTTTCTTCCTTTCCCTTCCAGATAAACCTTCTTCCGGTGAGTAACTGAATAATGGGGTAGTTGGTGGAGGAGAGTTTGGAAATATTAGAGTAAATCACAGTGGGGGTGAATTGAGGATGACTTGAGCTAAATGGGGGCAATGGAATTTGAATATGATGGGGCTAAGAGGGTTTTGGGATATTACATGAATAGTAAGTCATGTGTAGGTAGTATAGTTAAATAAGATAATTACTGGTGTATTAAATATGATCACTAAAGTCTAGGAGCCATGAGTCCAAGCAGTATAAAACAGTCTTTATATGTGACACTCTCACTCCTTGAAATGAAGTTGACTGTTCTTGTAACTATCTTCTGGATCTGATCAATGCTGCTTACTGCACCAAATCTAGAATTGCCAGCAGCAGAGTCCTTTTAACAGCGCAGCAGCATGAATGATCAGCATTGCCATGACTTAGAAACTTCCAGCTTTCGATTTTCTGGTGGATATAACATAAAATCCTAAAATAATCATGTTTTTTGTTCATTTTCACAATGTTTTGTTAGGATTGAAGAAGGGCTGTGTTGTATAGACATGTCCTAGAATGTCCTTCTGTGTATGTTCAGGATGCTTACCTTGAGTGGGTATTAAATAATTTAAGTGTTCCAAAGAACTCCAGCTTACTGAATATTTAAGGGACTGTGGTTTTGCATATGCTCAGTTGTCAACGGTTTATGGGATAGTTTGGCCTGTGTCTTGCAGGGTGCGGGGACCCACAGACCCATGCCCCAGGAAAGGGAAAAGGGGAAAAAGATAGGGAGATAGGCCTAAAAACGAAACAGTGGCAATGATCTGAGAAGAAACAAACTAATTTACTAAATAAGACATCAGAATGCAAGATAACAACTATACTACAATGTAATACAATACAATTAGAATTGAAGCTAATAAATAAAATGAGAGTGTCTGAAAACTGAAGGCTTCAGTGTAGTGCTGATGTGAGACGATCTAGTCAGACCAAGTAGAAAAGAGTGAGGATCAAGTATCTACAAATGGAGGGGGAAACCTTCTGAGTGGAAATGGTAACAGAACAGCAAACAGTCCTCTGGGAGATGAAGTTCTTTGCTTCTGGGACAGGCACCCAGAACTGGAGCAATAACTCTTTAACTCCCAGTGCACTACACGATGTTATGATGTGGAACACTGATAACAAAAAATCATAAAACCATGACATCAGTAAAATCAGCGTCTTCTGAAGTACAAGCGAAGGTTTCTACATGTAGACTCTTTGTTTTTTTGCAGATGCTGGATTTATTGCATACATAAAGAAGAACAACAGGGAAAGTATAGGCAGCAGGTAAAGCAGTGACTCAGAGAAAGATGAAAGGTGGGATCAGCTGCAGCTGCTGCTAAAATGATTCCCACAGTCATTTCTAGTTCCTGATTACTGCACTGCCAAAACCTAAACAAATGTGAGCAATCACATAATATTTGTGGTTTATTTTGTAAAATATACTGATTAAGAAAAAAAAAATCATCAAGTTAAATGAACAAAAAAGAAAAAAATTGTTGGAATTTGAGCACAATTGGAAGGAAAAAATATTTAAGAAAAATAAAACTATGAAAACTCTTCATAGTACACAAAGTGCAGTTTTCAAAGATGTCCCTAGGTATTGTTGTTCCTGATTGCCAGAAGATGACTTGCCATGGGCAAATGCTTGCTCATTCAAGCACCCCACCAACAGTTCACACAATAATTTAAATTGAACTTTGCCAGCATAGATTAGAAATTACTTAAATTGAAAAAGGAATAAACTTTGCTCACAATGCAGTTTGCTCTTTCTGCCCCAAATTAAATACAGAGGAAATGGCACTCTCTTTAATGACCACCACTTAGAAGAATTCGCAGCATTTCTTGAAAGGCAGAAGTATCTTTAAACTTGAATATAATATGCAACTACAGACTATTAGAAAAATGTGTATTAAAACTCATCTACCCACACAAGCATAATAGAAATGTCTAGGGTCAGTAGAAGTTCTAAGGTAGGTGTCTATTGTTCTCACAAAAAATACTGGTTGATACAGTACCGAATATAATCTTTATGCATGCTGATAGTGACTTAGTATTTTTTTAAAAAACCTAACATTGCATATTATTATCATGATCAAATAACATCTGATGGGAAAAAAAAATTGAATTACATTCACAACCTCCTTGGGCAATCTGTTCCAATGTGACACCACCCTCTGTGTGAAAAACTTCCTCCTAATATCTAATCTAAACCTCCCCTGTCTCAGTTTAAAAGCATTCCTTCTTGTTCTATAACTGTCCATCCTTGTAAACAGCCATTCCCCTTCCTGTTTATATGCTCCCTTCAAGTACTGGAAGGCTGCAGTGAGGTCTCCCTAGAGCCTTCTCTTCTCCAAGCTAAACAAGCCCAGTTCCCTCAACCTTTCTCATAGGAGAGGTGCTCCAGCCCTCTGATGATCTTAGTGGCCCTCCTCTGGACCCACTCCAAGAGCTCCACCTCCTTTCCTCCTGGACACAGTACTCGAGATGGGGCCTCACAAGAGCTGAGTAGAGGAGGACAATCACCTCCCTCTCCCTGGTGGCCACCCCTTTTTTAATGCAGGAAACTGTATCCTGGGCTGCATCAAAAGAAGCATGGTCAGCAGGTTGAGGGAGATAATCCTGCCTCTCTACTCTGTGCTGGTGAGACGTCATCTGTATTACTGCATGCAAATGCGTAGAGATATGGACCTGTTGGAGCACATCCAGAGGAGGGGTACAAAAATGATCCAAGGGATGTTCAGCCTGGAGAACCATAGAATCTCATACTTAGAAGTACTGTCCATCAGAGACAGTTCTGAGGTGACTTGATAGTAGCCTTTCAGTATATGAACATGGACTATAAACTTTAGCAGGGTCTGTTGTGATAGGACCAGGGATTTCCCCTTGTTTCAAACTAAAAGAGGTGAGATTTAGATTGGATGTGAGAGAGAAGTTTTTTACATTAAGGGTTGTGAGGCACTGGAACAAGTCGTGTAGAGATGTAGTATATTCCTCATCCCTGGAGACATTCAAGATCAGGCTGGACGAGACTCTGAGCAACCTGATCTGTCTGTTGATGTCCCTGTTCACTTCAGGGGATTTGGACTCAATGATTTTTAAGGGTCCCTTCCAACTCAAATGATTCTTTAAACCTAGGAGTTTATGAATTTGATCTTCTCCTACAGCTGGCAAGTCTTCATTCTCTCAGTCCCTGCTTTTGCCTTCTGCAGCTTGAGTGATGTGGCTAGAGAACTTGCTGGTGAAAACCAATGCAAGAAAGTCACTGAGTATTTCAGCCTCCATATCCTGGATAACCAGGTCTTCTGTTTCCTCCTGGAGAGGGTCTACATTTTCTCTGCTCTCCGAGACCTACTTACAGAGGCCTTTCTCATTCCCTTGGCATCCTCTGGCCAGATTTAATTCTATAAGGGTTTTAAATTTCTGAGCTTGATCTCTGGCTGTATTCCTCCCTAGTACCCTGTCCTTGCTTCCACAGTATATAGGCTTTCTTTTGTTTTTGTCCAAGAGCTCCTTTTTTATTCAAGCATGGCTCCTGTTGTTTTTTGTGTGTCTTTCTCTTTGTTAGAATGAATCACTATTGTGCTTGGAGAAGGTGACTCTTTCTTGGGTCCTTCTTCAGGACTGTATCTTGCAGCAATCTACAAAGCAGATCCCAAATAAGCCAATATATGCTCTCTTTAAAACTAGGGTAATGAGAAGTCATGCCTTCATATCACTGCCCTTATGACCTCAAATTCCACCATTTTATAATTGTCATAGTGGACCAGATTTCTCAATGTGTGTCCCATATCAAATCCTTAGCTGTAATACCAGCACTGTAACTGTTTGTTGACTGATGGATTTGACTGGCTGTTTCAAATCCCTTTCCTTTGTCTGGGATGAAGCTCCACACTCCCTTACCACCACTCCCAGGGCTCTGCAGTACTTCTTCATACGCCTTTATCTGCTTAGTTATTATAATTTTGAATTAGGCACATGGAAGCCATTGGAATTCCTTTTTAGGCTTTTTGAATTCTGAAATCTTTGGACTAATTTTGTATTAAAATCAGTTCCATTTAACTTTTCTTATATCATTTTTCTATATATCATACTTTTCACAGGGATTTTATTTTCAACCCTTACTCTTCCTCTAGTCCTGTCTTCTTACTGGATAACATACATTCACTTACAGTGTTGTAGAGGTATAAGTCTAAGGTAGATAGGACAATATCTCACCTGAAAGAAACCAAGAATTTGAGCTTTACTATTATTTACTATATTTGTAAGTTCTCTGTATGGTGGCATCTGTGAACTTGTTCAGCTTCCACACTGAAATAGCTTCTAAGGGTAATACTAGCATCTGTTTCCCAGAGGTGTTCTTGTTATTGATTAGCTCACAAAGAAGGTAATACTTTATCTCTGTCCTCTTCAATTGTTAAATTGAGTTCAGATTGTTCAAAAGATCCATGTGGAAACTTATTTCTGGCTTCCAATATATGATCTCATCACTGAAAGCCAGATTCTGCAACATCAGTTTGGTAACAGTGAAAGGAAGCCAAATGGTTATTAGCTGCTTCTGAATGGAACAGAAAACAATGTCTGCTTTCCCAGGAGGTTACCAAAGTTGTTTGCTGCACCTGTATCTTACCAGATCTTTCTAAAAAATATAATTAGAGCCCACTTTCCTCTTACTGCATCACTGTTTAGCTCCATTTTGGAAGCTGAAATACATTCTTTTCGATCATTCTTAACTCCTGTGCAAAAATCTGTTGCGGTCTTGAACTGACAGTACAGTTTTCTAATCACAACTTTATTTTAATCTCTTAATATTTGATCTCCACTTTGTGATTCACTCAGTATTCAGCACTGCCAAAACAAAAACACCTATTTACCTATAAAATCCTTCAATACCAAGCCCGAGCTAAACACACATGTACCACATTTGCTTCACAAATACAGATATTCTGAAGCCCAGTGACATCCTATTTGTCTCTCAAGTTCTAAAATGTCAAGTTTACCCTTCCTATACTTCAGCTCCCTCGTTGCATGGTAGCACCTACTTGACAGAAAAGTCAACAAACCGAGTTCACTGTTTCAAAGTCTTCTGTATCTTGGAGATAAACAATCCATAAAATTACAAAATAGCTGGTTGTCTTGCAGCACAAACCAGTTTCAAGGAAGCAATTTGAAAAAAAGTAAAGGAAGCATACTTTAAAAAGAAGGATCTGTTCCAACTAAAAATTCCTGTTTTTCCCTCAGGCTATCTGGTCAATGCATTCAATAAGAAATGAATGTGAAAAAACATATTTCATCCAGTTACTTTCTTTATCCCATACACCTGTTATTTTTGTTATTAGACATATTATTAGTCCACTTGCCTTTTAGATTTTTATTGCTATAAAGTCAGTCTGAGAGCCAACTGACTTCCACTCTTATTATTTAAATATATCTGCACTAGAAAAAGTTCTTTTTATATCTTTCTATATCTTCTCTTTATTCACTTTGTGTATCTACTTTCACATCTTGTTGATAGTGCAGCTCATTCTGATATAGACAATCAAAAAACTGTGGATCCTTAAGCATATTAGAACAATTGATATTCTAGATCTGATAACTGCTATTTATAGGAGAAAATTTTGCTTCTTGTTGAACTGCATATAAAATGTTATGCCTACAAGGATATAACTTATGCAAGTTTTGTATCTCCAGAACAATACAAACTGGGGTTGAAAGGGACCTTAGAAAGTCATTTATAGTAACTTGCATTAGACTGGGAAAAGATGGGTTTCTTGGGGACTTGCACACCTCGGTTTTGAAAATTTCCAAAAACAGGGATCCCAGAACTTCTTTGGGAAAACTGTTTCAGTGCTTCTCTCTCATTTTGATTTCTATTCCCCATCTCCATAGTCAGTTTCCTTTGTTGTGACTATTATTCTATGATCTCTTTCCTCCTTCTCTTTTTCTGTGCACAGTAGACGTAAGTCAGGCTTTACCTTTATGATCCAAATTTAGGGGATCGGTTAACTAGTTCATTGGACAATGGCAAGGACTGTTACAATACTATGAATGAAGAAATCATGTTTATCCACACACTGTGCAGTGCAAATTCTTCTGAACTGATTTTGTATTTTAATGAACATTTCCAGAGGTTCCGAATACTCTGGATAACTTTTTATTATTATTATTATTTCTAACTGAATGCATTTTTAAGAGCGTGAATTTCAGCAAGTTGTTGAGGCTTCTGCTTTAGGTGATAGACAGTGGAGGGTGACATTGACCATGGTGACCAGGCTTATTGAAGGCACACTAGTAAATACCCTGTTATCTTTGGGATGAGTTAGATGGTAGCTGCTGAAGAAATAAGTTTCACAGAACCTTTGAGCTAGAGTATTTTATTTTAGAAATAGTATTGAAATTAGAAATTTGGCTGACAAAACTTCGAGTGTCTCACTTGAAAATTTTGGCCTTGAGTTTTGCTTATTGAACAGTCTTCTGTCAAATACCATGTAAACAAATAACATGAGCAATTTTCAAGAACATGTAGCACCTTTAACAATTAAAGGGGTTTACCTTTCAGATAAAAAAAAACAAAACCAAAAAAACAAAAACACTTTAAATCTCTTTCCATAGTTTAAAAAAATGTATGTTTATTATTTAAATCTGACAAGTCTTTGGACATTCGAACTTTGACAGAGTTTAGTTTCATTGCAACAAGGAATATCAAAACATGATTGGCTATTAGCCCATCCAACCTCAGCCCTGTTAAATCTCAGCTTGCATTCAACTAATAAAACACTGATCTATTAGTGGAGCTATGGTGGAACCTACAGAAAAGCAGGTAAGGGCTAAGAAAATTACTAATCTGTTATACTAGAGATCATTCTGTCCTGAAAGGTGCATGGAGAGAGTGATGTTTATCTTTCATCTACTTTGACTGTGCCAAAGCTAATAGTGGAGGAGCTGGCTATGGCATAGCTAGGATGCTTACTAATGTATATGTGTAGATGTGCAGTACATTTTAATGTAGACAAAGGTGACTGTGATTGTCCTACAAAGACCAGGACAAAATCTTTATCAAGTAGTCAGCAATAAGAACCTGCTGGAATCCAAGAAGATTGTTGGCCTCACATGTGCAGTCCCCAACTTATCTGTGGAGTAAGAAATGGGTTGGCCCAGTAGAGTTGACCTATTTGTTTCCCAAAGACTGCTTCCTAAGGAAAGCAGAAGCATTCATGTAGGTATGGTTCAGAAGAGGAGGAGGAAAAGGAAGGAAAGGAAAAAGGGAATAGAAGGCAAGGCAAGACATACAGATAACAATCAGAGGGCTGGAGCACCTCACCTATGAAGAAAGGTTGAGGGAACTGGGCTTGTTCAGCTTGGAGAAGAGAAGGCTCTGGAGAGACCTCACTGCAGCCTTCCAGTACTTGAAGGGAGTATATAAACAGGAGTGGGAACAGCTGTTTACAAGGGTGGATAGTGATGGGACAAGGGGGAATGGTTTTAAACTGAGACAGTGGAAGTTTAAGTTAGATATTAGGAGGAAGTTTTTCACACAGAGGGTGGTGACACACTGGAACAGGTTGCCCAAGGAGGTTGTGGATGCCCCATCCCTGGAGGCATTCAAGGCCAGGCTGGATGTGGCTCTGGGCAGCCTGGTCTGCTGGTTGGTGACCCTGCACACAGCACGGGACTTGAAACTAGATCATCTTTGTGGTCCTTTTCAACCCAGGCCATTCTATGATTCTATGATTCTATAATACTTAAAATCAATCATACATCTCTGACTTTTGAATTTTCTGTCAAAAAAAAATCTTGCTTCTAGATTTGTTTTTAAATAACTATCTTTATCATTAAAAAACAAACAAACAAACAAACAAACTCTTAAAATGGCATTTAAAGATATGCTAAGGTAGAAATATTTCCTTCCAAATGCCTGTTTAAATGTTTAAATTCTTGCTGATTATTAAAAAAATGTGTTAGAATGTCAAAGTTTCTAAACATGTTTTATCAGATGAATGAAACTTGAGAGAAAAATAACAGGATTACCTTTTTTGGAGCTAGGGGAATTATATGTTTTGTTCCATCGAAGTGTCCACTTTACATTATTCAGCACAAAGCTTTCTGAAATAAGAATCATGGGAATATCACAATATAAAAGAAAAAGGTACAAATAACAGCTTCATAAACTGAGAAATGTACATAAATAAATCATGTAGATCTGGGCAGTTTGCTTAGCTGGCACAAAAAAAAAATGGAAAATCTGCTTGTTAAACAATAACCACGAAGTGTGCTTTTATGATGTTTTTCACCACAGTAATTCATATTAGAGATAGAAGCAGTTGCATGTTAAATAAAATCATTCGGCATTGTTCCCCTCACATTACAAAGAGCTGACTTGTGTTGTTTTTAGATGTCTCCCATTAGAAAGTAAATATTCCTCTGATGTTACGCATTTCAGAAAATTTAATAAAGATGAACTGTAAATGAAGTCACAGGGAGATTTCAGACAGTTTTATTAGCAGATTGTTGAAAAGAAAAGAAAATTAAATACAATAACAGTAAACGTGGTTCTCACATTGAAACCAGGCTCAAATAACTAGGCTACCATAGAAAAATTTCCAATTCTTGCATTATGATGTAAAAACAGATTTTTGTACAGATTTTGTACAACAAAATTCGTAATAACCTTTTTTTCATTTTTAGAAAACTTTAAATATATAGATAAAAATAGACAATTTTCATAGGTCCTACATGAAGATGAGTATGTTCTGTTCCAAGGGCTTGCATAGAGCGCAAATATGGTTATAATATAGAACAACTAGACATTAATATCTTTGATTACAAAAGCATATAAACAATAACATGAGCACAACTTTTCTTCATCATCTATGAAAACAAAACAAAACAAAACAAAATTTGAAATCAAAAACAAAATACCAACCCAAAACCTGCATAACTAAAGAGGGGCAAAAAATTCAACTTACGTTAACATCTCATGGTCTGTAATATTTACACTGTTTTTAGCAAGATACTTTCTAAACATCCAGCTTATAAATTGTTTCCCCCTTAAACTTTAACACTTCCATTTATGTACCAAGCCAAACAATGAGGCGTTCCCAAAGGTCTTGAAAGTATATACTGTAAAACTACTAAAACCTACTTACAGCTGACTCTATGCAAGGAGCAGAGCAATGGTAGATGCTACTACGTATTTCAGTTGTAGGCTTTTTATTCTCTTTCAGATATGAATGATTAAAAAGCTTGACACAAATCCACCTAACTTTACAGCTGTTAACCCTTTAAAGACTGTGTATGAAAAAACTGGAGTGCAGAATCTCCTAAGTGTTCAAGCAACTATGAAAATTACGAAAAAATCATGGTTAGAAAATAATGTCACTATAAAGTATTCGATAACAATATTTAATGAAAAATATTGCTTGGTATTTCTTTAAAAAAAATTACCATGATGTGAACTTTTATATACATATTTTCTGTTGTTGAAAAAGGATTGTGATGGAGTAAATATGAACTGCACAAAGTAAATGTGTACCAGTATTGCAAGGAAGACCTACTAACTATAGAAGCTCAGTGCTAGAGTTTACAAAACATTAGATTTTTTTTTTTTTTTGACAAAATAATATTAATATCCAATCAGAACTATTTTTAAAGAAACATTTGTTTTAAGTTAGGCATCTTAGACATTTAAGATTTTGATACGTTTCCATGTAATAAATAATATTTTATATGCATAAAACATGAAAGATGAAGAAAGCATAATCGCAAAACTTACAGTAATAGCACTGATTCACAAAATCAGTCTTTAAAGGGGTAACCCAAAAGTATGCAAAGCAAAGAAGATAATTGCTAGTTATGTAATAAGCACTGTGTTGCAGCTTACTTCCAGTTATCAGCACAAAAGTGAAAACACATATTGTAGCTTTTATAAAGACAGTGAAAGTAACACATAACCACCAGTCCCTATGACAAGGTGGGAGGGACAACAGACTTCAACTGTATCACTCAGTTCTACGTGGAATTGGACTGACACATCAAGTGTTTGTTAGGTTTTCTTTTTTTTAGCAACATTGACGTAATATGACATTAACATATAAAAATATTTCTGGCATTTTGACTTGCTGCTCAGCCACAGTCCATTCTTAAAAGTGCACTAATCAGGGCACTAACCAGGGCTCAATATACAAATAAAAGTGGCTGATACATAATTCTGACTTGTTACCAGATGCTTAAGATCTCATTCAGTAATACTGTGACTCCAGGACAAATATTTACATGCCTGCATGCGTTAAAACTAGAAAGGTGTCTTTCTGACCAACAGGGTGACAAAACAATATTATCTAAATTTTTTCATTTCCTAAACGCTAGATTTCTACTGTATACATAATACCTTCCTTGTGTGATTTGTGTTATATACTGTACATGTGACCAACAGTTTGATAAGAAGCAAAGTCATTTATTTCACAAACCCCTGCCAGTTTACAATGAGAAATTATTACTCTTTTAATTGTTTTTTTTTTTTTTTTTTTTTAAATTTATTTTAGGAAAAGAGACTTTGTGAATAGTAAAACAGTTTGTTTACATTCAGCATTTCTTTTCACTTACACAAAATTCCATTTTACTTAATGTAGATTTACATACATGTGTTGTGTTGGTCTCTCAGAAAGCATATGGAAAAATGTCTTTAGAAGAAAACCCACGATCATAGTCTGAAAACTGAATGTATCAATTCTTTTTTTCTTTTTACTTTTTTTCTCTTTTTTTTTCTTTTTCTTCTTTTTTTTTTTTTTTTTTTTTCTTTTTTTTTTTAATAAGAGTCCTCTTATGCCCTCTACGAGTTCATTTCTGAGCTGTCTTGCTGGTTTCGGTATGATATAACAGTCTGTAAGGTCTGTAAGTGTACTTTGACACCGCTGGAAGGATCATTTGATGTGCTCAAATATAGAATCATCAGAGGAGGACAGAGTCTGCATTCCTTGAAAAAGGGAATACTCAACCTTGTTCTGACCTGCCTGTAGTTTTGGTACAATAGTCCGGTGCACAGATGAAGATTTTCACTGTAAGAAGATTGCTAGTGTACATTTACAAACATTCTCTAGAGCTCTGGCTTGAGCTACAGGAGATAACCAAAGGAGGACACTCTTGCAGAATTCCTTACTCTTTTGAAGAACATTGGTAAATGAAGTTGAAAACATTTTGTTCCCACAGAACTCCATTCGGGTGAATGTCTTACTGCAAAGTTCTTTACCATAGCACAGGTATCTTCAGCAGGAAAAATTCAATACATGACAGTAGTTTTCAAATAAAGTCTTCCATCTAGAATATGAAAAACAAACATTTGTTTTAAAAATGTGTATCTGCAATTAATCAAAAAGAGAGGAAAAAGCTCAAGACTTAAAAACCATATAATTCTGTGAACTGCACCTACGGTACTGAATGCCTTAAATATTTATAAAAAAATCAAAAAGTCCAAACATCACCATTGTGATTTCATCTGAAAGTGGTCAAATTAAATCCATTAAAAATTATACACTTTTCAGGTTGTGAATACTGTACTACCTCCTAAAGCTTTAATATATGCTGCACTCATATCAGTGCTAGGGCACCAGGAATGTAGGTGGAGCCTCTGTGCATGTGTTTTTACTGATATGCAAACTTAAGCGAATAATGCTGAACAGCAATTATTCCCTTCATGGTTGCAGAGCAAAAATCTTCTTGCATGCAGTCGTTAGTACTCCCACCACTAAAGGCATAGCTCATACTTTTTGATTTAGCTGTGTTGTTAAATATACCATGTAATGTAACCATTGTGCACATTTGTAGCTATTTATATAGAACCCAGTATAGGATATTTAATCAGTATCAGTGAAGTATAGCCTCCTTCCCCCATAAATGAGATTAACTGAACAATTACTATGTTAAAGACGTGAACATGTCTCTCTCCTCGGTGTTTTTTCCAACCGAGAAGCATATATTTAAGTGAGAAGTGCATAATGGAGAGAGAACGTGAGAAACAGCCAGCTCACCCATCTAGTAACTGCTGATCTATAAAAACTTGAAGAGAACTTTCTGCTATAACATATTTTCACCTAATTTACAAATATAAAGCAAATCATTCTTCATGGGAAACATGAATATCTTCTGCTTACAGCAATACAAAGAGATATTTTTGAATAGTAAACAGACAGAAAAAAATAATACATGCTTATTTTGCTGACCTGTAAGATAGAAAGTATTTCTTCCTTGTGAGTAAGGCACATTGTGAAGCATATTAATCCTCCACAATGCACAAATGAAATGCTACTTATATTATAAACTATAATCCATCTGGAAATATAAGCAGTAACTCCTGACATCTGCATGAACCACTTCTAGACCAAGTAATTTGCATCAGCATATGTTCATAAGATATCAAGAGATTCTTGTTTCTGTTCTGGTTTTCTTAGTTTCATTGCTTACTCCCAACTGTTTTTTTTTTTTTTTAATTTATAGTAAGTACACAGATAGCAATTACTTGTGATGAACCTATATACACAATTGCTGGAATTTTTCAAAACATAGACTTTGATTAAAATATGGCTTCATTTCCTCAAGTTTTCTGTTGAGGGAAAGAAAAGTTTAACTAGAAAGTACAAGTTTGGAAAATACACCTCCTTTGCACACCACTTTCCCGTTTTTATTGTTTAATTTCTACTGTAACTGCACAAGAGAAAGAGGAAATAGTAGAATCTCTTCCTATGTTACATTGATTCTTATCCAGTATACCTCTAGTTTTCCTTTTCTACCTCTTGTTTTCTATTCCAATCTCTAAAACTGTTTAAAATGCTGGAGTATCTTTTTAGCCTACTGAAAATTGTTGATCCGTAGTGAAGTATCTCAAATTTAGTAACTTCTACATAGAGTATAAATCTCTTAGGAATTAAGCAAAAACATTAAACTGGGAAAATATTGCTATATTTCTAAATAGAACTGTGCATGATTAGCAGATTGTCATCTGTTTCAATTGCTCTTTTGCCAATAGTAGTGTTCAGCAAGATCACACAAGCTCATGCTAGTAACTAAAACTGAAAACACCGCTACTTCTAAATCTAATTTCTTTCTCTCTGTGGACTGATGTGACAGAAATTCTAGCCGGGGTGAGGGAGTATTTTTTTAGATTAACTCTTTTTAATTAAAACTCACTTTGAGGCTTTTGAATGAACATGCCCAAATAGTTATAAGGTCGTAAGTGTTATAGAAAACAAACGGATCTGCCATAAAAGTTTGCAATGCTGAAACAAATCACATTCCTTAAAATGCATTCCCACAGAGAAGTCAGCTGGAGACTGATTCACACTAATGTATGGGTGGACTGTAGTATATCTATGGGCCTAACAGTTTCTTATATTAAAAACATAAAACCACTCAAATACTATTCTTGTTAATATGAATTCTTGTGAAGTGATAAAAATCTACAATGAAATGTTGTGTGATTATAGTTGCAAACTAAATAATAATACATTAGATGATTACATGTATTTCTGTCATTCACTTCAAGTCACACTGGTTTATCATTCAGATACATTGTATTTTAGTTTGTATCCTGAGAGCTGCTTTAAAAAAACGAGCATAATGATAATCATAACTCTCATAAGTGCATATTACAGCCTTTAGTTTATAAAAATCTGCAAATCTTTGTCCAAAGTGTGGTGTCAGACCAGAGTTTAGTCAACTGCTATCATAAAAATTCCTTCTGAGGAAAACACTCCTTGGCAAAGTGAAAATGTTTGGAAAACAAAAGGAAAAAGAAAAAATCGTAGAAGATATGGTGGTATATTGTGGATTACTAATGAGAAAGAAAACCAGAGTTTTAGTGTTTTTTTTTTTTTTTTTTTTTTTTTTTCAAATAAAAAAATGATGTATAAGAACAAGAAAAAATATGAACAAAATCAGGGAACTCTGTTGGAGCTTCGTAAAGGTAGAATGTTATAGTTTGGATTTCTTGGTTGACTAGTTAATGAATTGCAGTATCTTTCTTTTTCATGTATGACCATAACTTGTGAGCCACAGAACAATAAATGCCAGTCCAAAATCCAGTAATGCTTATATTAAAGTAACCCAAATTTATTGTCACTACAGTTCCTAAAATACCTTTAACATGATTTTGTCAAATATACACAGGCCATTGATTGAGCTGATCTTCAATCAAAACAAGTCTTAGGGATATCTGAATGGTGGACCTACTCATCCATTTATGTTTTCAAAGTAAAGAACACACACCAAATTGATTTCTCTTTCATTAATAAGAACACAACTGAAAGAGAGAGGATAGGAACTGTATTCCCAGCTCAGACTCCTATGTGATCCGTGACTTCCCTGTTCTTCTGTGTCTTCCTCTAACTTTTCCCTATCTCTTCTTAGGTAACCAAGAATCACTGTGGTATTAGTTTCTCAGTCTGCTTTTTGTCATTTGCAGTGTTATTTACCGCATTAGCATGAAACACACACACACAAATTGAAATTATAGGTTCTTGGCTCAAAAAGTCAATTTGAAATCCTTTCCACTGCTGGTGACTGAGCCGACCTACATTCAGGAACTTTTTTTAAAACCTGATGTTGCAACACAAAAACTTCAGGACTAGCCAATGTGCTCACTAGAGACTGAAAAAACTTTGTTCTGAACCTCAACATATATAGACCATTCCCACAGCCCACAGCCATTCAAAAATTAACTCTCACTCTAGCAAGCTGATGCAGTGATGAAGCATTTCTGACTTTCCATACAAGAAGACATGCTATTGCAAGAAAATTTAGTAGCATGGTAAATGAGTAAAACACATATTTAATAATTTAAGAATCATAACAGTTCTCTTCCTAAACATTTTATAGTCTGTAATACTGGAGTGAAAAATATCATGATCTACCCTCTTCTTTTAATCCAACAGATTAAAATAAATAAATTATTTGAGACATAAAGTGAGGCTAACTACATCTAAATAAAAGAAAAGCTTCTCATTTGTGCTGAAGAACATAATAAATTGTATTTCCTGTTAGGAAGTAGTGTTATTGAAAATGGCAGCTATTTTCTCAGAAGTTATTTCCAGGCACCTGTAATCTAATGAGGTTTGTCCTTTTCAAAGAAAACTTGTGCATGCATGCCTGAATGCACACAACCTCTTCAGCCCAGAGCTGATAAAAGCATCTGCAAGCCATAGCTCAAGCACATTTAAATTATATAACTGGTTGGTTTATTTGTTTTAATAAGATGGGGCAAATGTGAATTACAGTGTACTTCTAACCTTTCATTCAACCTGATGTTTTAATCATTTGGAGGAAGAGAAACAAAACAAAAGAAAGGGATGGCAAACAAATGGCAATGATTCATGTGATATTTGATAAGAAAGCAACGGGAAGTCAAAATAAAAGCAAGCGTATTGCAACAGATGGAAGGGATCTTAGTTAAATTGTAGCCCTTCTTTGCAAAACTTAAAGGAAGCAGCTAATCAAGGAAGAAATCTATTTTTGTATACTCTTCATTTATTTTATTAAAAATAGAGACAAAAGAGGATTTATTTTCCACCAAGGCAGGAAGTTAAAAATGGGAGTCTACATTTTCAATCATAGGAAAATCATTTTTGATGCAGTTGATTCTCCTTCAGAGTTTGCAGAGTGCTACAGAGAATAAAAACCCCCATTTTTTATAAAATGTAGTCCTGATATTTTTACTGGTCAGTCACATACTGAGGAACATGATTGGATTCACTGTCTGCTTTCTTAGTAGAACTGTATTGGAGTAAAAGAGGTATGAGAAAGGCTGGACAAATTGTTGAGACTCTGAAATTAGAGTAACTGCATAGCTTTTTTTTTCCTTTAAAGAAAAAAAAAGTGCTTATCCATATTTTATGCAAAGATGGATGTTTTCACCATACATGTTCAATAAACTCATGCAAATAGGAAGTATGTAAACACATTTGACCAAACACTATCCTAATTTGCCCTTTGTATAACACCAATAAATTAGTTTCAAATTTGCATACTGTTATTAATCATACACCTTTCATTTCTCTACTTAACATTCATGTACAAATATATTTGTGTTAATACTCAGTGTAAATATTCAGGAAATGGAGATGGTTGTGCCTTTCCTTTCAAAATAATAATTTATACTTTGAAGATTTTAATTCTATATCTGAAGTTCTAGATATAAAATCAAACAACAGATTTAAAAAAAAAAAAGTCTAAACAATTTTTTTTTTCCCCAGCTATTTCAACTATTAACTATGGGGATTTTCTTTCAGTAACTTTATCATGTTTTTTAATCATGACTACATGTTTTCACTGCATCCCTGAATACTGTGGGTGCAAGCTAAAGAAATCTGGTCTTTAGTAAAGTGGCAAAGCAATGGACTGCATGAATATGTCATCCTCTATTATTTAGAGACCATGTAGAACAGAGAAAGCTTGCCATTTTGAGCACTGAAAAGATTGACCTGGCAAGGTGAGAAATTCTTTGGAAGAAATACGTTTTGAAAAATCACACTGTCTCTTATTGTTGCCTTGTGAACTTAGCCACCTTTGCTTCTATTTGTATAAACAGAATAAAAGCACATCCAGAAAAAAAAGACAATACAGCTGATTAGATTACTTAGAATCGCTGAACCTATGTCCTTTAGGAATTGTATTGCAGTCAATTCTATTGGTTAAAATAACATTAATGATTTTTTAAAAAGGAAAAAAAAATCAAAACACAACATCTTCAACTGAAGAACTGTATGTAAGATTGGTTAAAAGATGAAGTCACAGCTAAATACGATCAGCTTGGGAACTTTCACAGCTCACTGTATTCAGTTCTGTTTGTATCATGGTGTGGATAATACTGATCAATCTGTACTGTATTAAACAGTTTAAGATTCTGCATAAAGGTGTACTTTATTGCTACCATATTTTCAGAAACTTCAAGAGCGTTTCTCATATGTATATTTCCACAAGGCAATTAGAAAGAAACTTTGGATTTGATAGCATAAAATTGAGAAAGAGTTCTGAGCACTGGAACGTAGTTTCTGATGTATTTTCTGAGTTATACTTTTTTTTTCCTTCTCATAAAACCTTGATGGAAACAACATTTTATCTTCTATCTTTAGTTTTGATTTATCTTTTAGTCTGAGTTCTTCTTTCCAATTTTCTGCTAAAGTGTGACTTTTTAGTATTTTGCTGCAATGATTACTTTTATAGGATCACATGCATAATTATCAAAATAATCTTAAACAACAAATACCAGTTATAAGGCTAATACTGAAATAAGTTTTAAAAAATAAACAATTTCCTCCATGAAGAGGACAATATGATCATAAAATTAAATCTGAATAAAATACAATTGAACAACATTTGCTGGAGCTTTCAAGAACTTTTTTTGCCTCTAAATTGAAATCAAATTACAGAAAATATTTGTGTAAAAGCGTGTACAAATTAGTTCTTAAAAATTATCCCTTCCTTCATAAAGGACATACAGAAACACACAGAGACCTTCTCTGTCAGTTAACTGGAAGCTAAGTATTAACTTGACACAAGTGTTTACATTTAGAGAACACACAATGAAGTGCAGATTAATAAAGTTATTGGCTTTATAAACCTCTGGAAAGGTACTACTTTTAAGGTTTTTACTGCCAGAGATAGCTGAAGCCATGACTATGTTGTGGCCAATATTGTTTCCATCACAAGACTGTGTGATGTTTATGTACTTTAACATCTACAAATGATTTATGAAGATGAGTTCTTTCATAGTATTACCTTTTCTTCAGCTTTTCCCCAGACTTCTTTATAAAACACAATAAAGGGCTTATCTTATACCTTACCTACTGTATATATTACCTAATACTCCTGTGCAGTACATCTCATTTACAGAGTCACAAGCTTATCTTATCTCTTCCCTACAAACTACTTCTTCTCTGAACAAGTAACTTTAATTGGATATAATACCCCAATAACTAAAAAGTATAATAGTGGTCTGTCATTTTCAGGTTAGACTTAAAGCATAATTAATAAAAAAGTGATCCGGCTTGTCCTTAATTCCAGTTACTGAGATGTCATTTCAAATGCTGCAAAGGTTATTCCCCATTTCAATGGAAAGTAGAAGCTATTTAAAGAAATCATTTAGCTTTACTACTTATATTACCCTGCATACATCAATTACGTTACATGTGGAATTCCATTCCAGTATCAATATCACATTAACACCCCATTTTTCTTTAATATTCAACAACGCATATCCTCATCTAAAACAAAATTAGAGCCCAATGCAAACCATGAAGAAATAGTCAAATGTAGAACAAGAAGGAATGGGGTTGTAAAATACAAAGATCACAGTGGCAAGCTTATGGAAAATCTATTAAAGATGTGTGGGATGTCAAAACATACGTAACAAATGCTTGCCACTCTAAAGTAGTTTGTATGAAAGAAAGTTGATAGTAGTCAATGGCACTAAGCAGTCAGTTGAGAACAAGAGTCAAAAGTGATAGAAAACAAACCAGAAGTCATGACCTAAGTAATGAGCAGTCAACTGAACTCATATATAATCTTTACCGCTAAACAGAAATATGAATAGATCTTAATGAAGTTCCTGTGTCTTAGCATGAGCAACACAGCTACAAACACGAAGTATGATAGAAGCTTCAAGCTGAAAGATGCATATGGAATTTAACCTAGTAGCAAGCCATCAAGAAATACTTAAGCAAAATTCTTTTACTCTTGTAAACAATGAAAAATATTTGAACCAGAAGAGAACTCTGTTTCTCTGACAAATATTAATGCTGGATCGGATAAATTGGTTTTCAATTCACAATTCACAGTAATTGCTCTGACTGTAGACTTGTGTCTTGGGTTTATCTTCATGGATGCATTTAAGCACTCTGGTGACAAGACAACTTTTCCCATTCTCTCTCAGTGGTAACATAATTTCACATAGGTACTTCAAAATTATTACTCTTTCCCCCAGGAAAAACTCAATTAGCTTTAGGGCCAGGTGGTTTGAATCTGGCACCACTCCTGTGTCTTTGCCAATAGAGATTCCTTAGAAAAAGCAGCATGTCATGACAGACAGTGTCCTGGATGCACCCCTCTATAGAAATCCCAGACCATATGGAAGCAGCGTGCGCTCCCAGAGAGAACTTAGCACCACAGTCCATCATCAAAAACTAAGCATGAGAAAAAAGACTGGCTAAATTAAACACCAGAGCCATCTTAACCAATAACTCTGCAATCAGGAGACTACCTTGGAGTTAGAAAAACTGACCTGTACAGAACACCTGACCTGTACAGAACATCTGAAGTAAAATTGGATTTTGTCAAAACAGAGGAAATGAAAATGTTGATTGATAGTTGCTTTTTCTTTTTCTTACTTTTGCACTTCTACTGCCAATTTTCACTAGCAATATATTAATGGGTCATACATAGCACTTTACAGTAGCTCTCCTAGAACAATTTTTAGGAAGCTGGGCACACATGCTCAAGGTGAATTGAAAAAGGAATAATCTCAGACCAGTATGATGCAACAAAGTGAATCCACAGAATGGAAAAAAAAATTCCATTTATAGCCTTATCATAGGAAAAAAACTCTGAACATTCTTTGTAAATACATTAAGTACTAGATAGACATAAAACAGCTCTGTATTCTGCTGTAAGAACTGGGTTCTGTTGTAACCTTGTAAGATGAGAAAAGTATTAAAATGGTCTTTAAGATTGCAGTTGTGATATGATTGCTTTAAATTGCAGGCTTCAAATCCTATCTGTAATGCTATACCATTTTAGTAGGAAATGAGGAAAGAACTGAGAATATCCTGAATGTACTTACTGAAAATCTGGTCCAGTTAATTTCAGCTGGAAAATGTGAGAGAGTTGTAGGCTTTGTAAGAATATGGAAAACTCTAAAGGGAAACCTTAGCTTTCAATGCCTAAAATTAGGACACTTCCATATACTGAATGTTTAAGATCAAACTCTGGAACTACTACCCATTTGGAGCTGGAATAGAACTGATTTTTGCAGGTTTTATTAGTGTTTTATCATTTCAGTATTTTAGCACTGGCAACTTGATTGCTTACAATGGCATAGTTACTCCTGTGATAGTAACTGTGATAGTCATAACAAATGTGATGATAAGGTTGAAGATGGAACTGATTCTTTAGTCAATTATACTGCTTTTATGATGCTTCCAATACTGCCCATGAAGCCAAGGAGTGTGATCCAACCACAATATTTTTATTTTCAATTCATCAATGTGTAAACATACAGTACACTCTTCAATGACTGAGTATACAACTTTGAGTCACACTGTAAAGTTAAAAGTGAGTGTAAATTATTGCTGGTTTTTATTTTATGTTTGTTTTCAATATAATTTGATTACTTGAAAGGACTTGTAGCCAGCATATTGCAGTGCAAAACAATATCATGAAAAATACATATCTTCTAATGCAAGGTTTGCACTAAGAGTTTATCATAAGCAAAACTTGCAGAATCAACAGAGACTAAATAAACCAAGTCAAAACTTGAATTATCTAAAATAGCACTGTACATTTTTAACAATATACATTATAATTTCATGAACATAAACTAGCACAGCAAATTTCTTGGTCCTGACTTTGTAACACTTTGTTTCCAACGCCAGCTATAGCACTTAGTGATCCATCCTTTCCAACATCTGTGATAAATACACTATTATGCTACTGCTGCTTTTCCTAATTAGAGGTTGCATAACTTAAAAAAAAAAAAATAAGGCTGGCAAGAATATAATAGAAAAAAAAATTTCTTTTACTATTACCAATATACGTTTTCTCAACAAAATGAAATCACATTCACATTATATATGCTGCTGTCTCTCATGATGTTCTTCTTGAACCTTGCAATGACCAAAAATACTTCTTGTGAAGTGTTGAGATGCTTGAGATTTCTTTTTAAAGCTGGCAGTCTATCCTATAGGAGAGATTTTCCTCCTTAGAAGTCCGCTTGCTGTTCACTGGAAGAATACTTATAGATATATGGTGGCAGAAGATTTTATCTATTGATGGAACATGATGCTGGCTAAGTATTCCTGCCAAATATATTAATTTTAGTTCTACTGCCTTTTTAGTTACTTTTTCTTAGTTGATTTATTTTTTTTTTTTCTATTCTATTCCTCTTTTATGGGAACTTGAGATACTAATAGAGATAGGTCATGTTACAAATCAAATTCCACTGGAAAGTTGAACGCTTGAATTCTACAAAGCCAAATTGTTTCATGCTATCATTCTTAATTTTGTAAAAATAAAAATAACCACACATTAAAAAACAAAACAAAATAAAACAAACAAAAAACAAAAAACAAAAAAACAAAAAACCACAATGTTTTTAGAATTAGAATAGATTTGGCATAATAGTTGTTACGCTTGTTTGCAATGAGGCAACATAACAGATATACCAAGAATTTTTTTTTAAATACAGTATTTCCTATTGCTAAAGTACATAAAAGTAAGTATTTCGTGCTTCACTCTAGCTGTTGTTCTCTGTTTTCATCATACTGGCAAAGAGAAATTATGAAAACTAAAATATTGGCCACTATAAAATTAAATTCTCAGCCCCTCAGTTGGTTCAAATGAACATATATTCAATGACAATGAGGTTGTCTTTACTTACATTTATGGCTATTAATTATTTCTTTACTAGATTTGGTAAAATATTTGTCTCCTTATATTCATATGCTAAATTTGAAACTTACTGATTAGTTTATGTTAGTTGTAAATTACTCTTTCTTGAATCATGTTTTTTGCCACTTTTTAATCCTTGAGTCTCTGATCAGTCACATTTAACATAAAAGCCAAAGTTAACAATACAAATGAATTTCAACTGTGCCTTCCATTCAAGATCCAGAACACTTAACCAACATTAATTAAGTTTCACAACACTCTTATGAGATACCAAAGCATTTGTGTTGCCAGTAAGAAATCAGTGCATAAAGACTGCATACAGATTTGATTTGGGCTTAAGGCATTGGTTGAAACAGCATTGAAGCACAAAAAATGAGCTGTTTCTTTACAAAAAAAAAATTAAACAGCAAAACACTGCTCTTAAACCAAATAAGCAACCCAAACAAATGCTGTCATTTTCATTCTGAAAACATTATCCACTTAATTCTTTCTTGCTGCAAAATGTGACATGAGAAGACAGTGATTCCTCAGTGTACACTTCTCAAGAGTGTGCCAATGCTACCTTTATCCTTTCCAATTAGATTATTTTGAGCCAAAACTACAATCCCAACTATAGAACAAATTTGTGGTACAGACAAAAAGTGTAAAATCCCAAAGTAGGAGGAAAAAAAAACAAAACAAAACACAACAAACAAACAACAGCAATAACTAAAAATAAGTTATTTTCTCAACTCCGGAAACTGAATTCAGCATTGCTAGAATGTGAATGGGCTTAAACAATTTGCTTGTAGATGTCTACAGCAGGGTATTTATGCTCCTCCCATAGACAAAGGTGATTTATAGATACCCACTTTATGAAGTGGTGAATTCTGTTTGAGATGTTTCTCTCCGCTTCCTCCACAGAAGATTGAGGGTGACAAGCACAAGTGTACGTGCCTGCACTGTTGACTTCTATGTTTCATCAAGTCATCCAACTTCATCTAACCCTAGCCTTGTTTGTAAGCAAAGTTATATTTAAATGGAGACCCATTAACTAGTTTTCCATTACAAATTAATAAGAATATAGTAATACTGTTGCAGTAATACAATGAAACTATATTAGTTATACCACTTTCTTATCCAGAATTCTGTGAGATGTCTTCTACCTTTCTTTTCTATTTCTGAATTCACATCTACTATTGCTCTTATTTCTGAAGATTTGGAGTGCTTCTTGTAACTTTTAACTTTTGCTTTTTGCAGTGGTAGCATCAAATTGAAATAAATGCTGAAAAGCTTCAGGGTTAATGTAGAATTGGATTTATCCTCTCTCCATTTGAAGATCTTGCTTTGTACAACTTTCAGAACTGTAATCAGGAATATTGTAATATTACAGAACTACATCAAGCAGATGAGAAACTGTCAGACACTGGTATTGTTCTAGAAGTGATGCACAGTTACTCACTTTCAACGCTGGCAGTTACAAAAACTGAAATTCATCTGCTTATGGTCTGTTTACTGTTACAAGCAATGCTGGTATTATGAGGCAAACAAAGAGGAAAATAAACAACCGAGGAGGTTCCTCACAATAACTTCCAACTCCAGCAATACAGACAGCTACATTTGAGATTCTTTTTCAGATTCCTATTGTATTCAAGGAAGTGACTTGTAAGACATGATTCATTTAATTCAAAGGCAGAGATACGTCTATTACTTTTCACTGACTCTAACAGGAGTCCAGCCAACAAACTCATAAACAGTCACCTACCCCACAAATGCGAAACATATTCATCCCTCTGATATTGCTTGGATATTTTATAGATAGTTGTGTTGTCTCAGCAGCTACTCCACAAGTTTCACACCTTCATAATACATAGCAGTATCTATAGCGCCTTTATGGCACCTGCTGAATTCCATGTATCTTATCAGTTGAAAAAAGCTAGGATAATGCAGTAAAACATGAGTTTTAAACAGTTTCAGTAACTTAAACCTCCTTTTATTTTAATTCTTTTGTACAAGTAGTGCTGTTGTATATAGCATGCTTAAACAGCTCCTACTTTTCCATCTCTGCTGGGTTGGCTTTCAAAGGTATTGCACATCTAAAATTAATTCAAAAACATTAATGTGTTTATAAACTCTCTTTGCAAGTATTTAAGCATGTGCAAGCATACTGAAAATGAGTACAAATCTCACTGCACTGTTTTATTGTGTAAATATAATTTCTATGCATTCTAAATCCCTAAGCATTTCCCTACTTCAAGTATACTTTTATTACTCCAATAATATTGTACTTATCCTTGAAAAAAAAAAAAAAGAAATTCAAATTCACAAATCCTATTTTGTACAGTATTAAATTTGTGTATAAAATCTTATTTTAACCCTACTTTAATATTCTTTCTTCACAGCTGTAATTCTCAACGATATTAAGTAGCTTATACATTACCTTGACATTCTAGATGGCCCCTCTTTAAGTAGCAGCCTTCAATTTTGTTTCTCAACACTTTTTTTTTTTTTTTAATGTAAAGAGTTCTCTGCAATGTGTTTTATTTCTTTACATTTCCTTTCACTTCTATATTCAAATTTCGCATAAAACTTTTTTTTTGTTTTTGTTTTTGTTTGTTTTCTGACTACGTACTCTCTTTCTGAATAGCTAGCTATTTTGGACACTCTCAGAATTTCTGATATCCTAACTATGTCCTCTGCAACTACCGCCCTTTGTAACTGTAACTGTCATCAGTCTTATTCTGTCCTCAGTCATTAAGTGTCAGATAGTAACTCACAAACTATTTTTCCTCAACTGTTAGTCTAGTATAGCATAAACTGGATACATATCGTGTATAAGCTCCTGCAGTATTTGTCTTTTTTTCTATGCCTAAAATTGGTTCAATAAAAGCTGTTGTCTATCACAGGGTGACAATGACAGGAGCTCCAAAAGGCTTATCTTCTTGTCTCTACTGGTAAAATAAATAAAAAAACCTCACAGATATTAACATGTAATTGAGGTAATTTAAAACTCTTTGAAAACTTTTTGTAAATTGATCAGGATTTTTAAAATTTTAAATGTTCCTGGTGTTAAAATGATGTGGAATGTGTAATAATGTATTTATTTTTCAGATATTGTAGGTCTGAAGAGATTTTTTGTATACTTCAATTATAAAAACATTTAAAACATACAAACTTGTGCAATTTTTATTTTAATGAAGATGAGAAGTTCATTAACGAAGATAAATATTTCATTAGATGTTAAATAAAACAAAGAGATTTTTTGGCTTCTCTCAGCACAAAATTCCTTTGAAAGATTAATTAATACATGCAAATTATGCAAATTAGACCCATGCAAATATTTTATGAAGACAATTAAGGGAACCATTAATTACTGCTTTTTTTGCTTCAGTGAGATTCATTCATTTAATTTTAATTTCACTTTAACTGTTTTGATGTATAATCTTGCAGCTAAGAACTTTATCTTTCCTAGTGGGTCACTTAAACTTATAAATTTCATCAAGTGAGCAGCAACAGAAATCTGTAAAGATATTCTCTGGGCTGTGTTTAGTATCAAGAGAAAATTTTGACACAATGCACTCCTAGAAACTGCAAAACTGGAAGGGAATGTGAGCTCATTCTTGGACAAGGTTCAACTGCTGGAAAAGCAATTAATTTGCTTTGGCTGTGCTAATATAGGGGAATTAGAAAGTGTGACACAAGACAAATAGAAATAATTAGTTCTCCAAAATGATGTTCTCATTAATATGGTTTGAACAGTAGAAATAAAAAACATTATTGTGGCATGTCTGCATTCTGTCCCTAGCCACAGGAGGTAGAACAATGCTAGATACAGCGTTTTTTCACCTTTGTAGTTTGTATGGTAGCATTATTTATTTTTATCTTTTTATTAAAGAAAAGCAAATTATGAACCTGATTCTTTTATCTAAAACCTATTGAGCTTTCAGAGAGCATTAGAGATCCCTAGACTTCTGAACTGTTTTCTTCCTAACAAAATATGAAAGCTTTTAACAAAAGGTGCAAAATCGATACTTTGATTTCGGTATACTTATTCATTTAAATAATATTTTATAATATGTAATATCCATATATACAATATATATAATGTAACTTAACCTTCTACAGCAAAAAATTGCTTTATCAAAAGAGTTTATGACATCCTCTCCAAATACAAAAGCATAAATTTTCTTTTTACATGAAGTGAATACACATGCATGTGTTGGAAAAAGTATACAGAAGTATATTTTCTGTTGCTCTCATTCTTAACACTTAGAGCAGAACAAATCACCTGCACTTTTCACAGAAAGAGACCTTCAGAAGGCTAAGAACACCTACACTCTATATTCTGTACCTTGTTGCAGAATTAAAAGTAACGTTATGTGGCATGCTCAATACATGAACTCAATCCATCAATAAGTGGTATGCCTTCCAGCCATCTACCACATTCAAACTGAAAGCAAATTCCTGTCAGAGTTTTCTTGTGTACATATGTTTTATCTCAAGTCAGGTAATAAATTGCAATGATTTGACTTATTTCTTCTTACAGTTAGGTAGCAAATATGCAGCACCTGACTGAAATTGAGATTTTTTTCATTAAATTTAAGAAGAAGGAAGAATATGTCTGTGCCTACCTCCTATTTTTTTAATACAGGATTATTGTCAGAAAGAAAATTCTGAAGCACATGTTTCACAGAAGTTAAGTGAAAACATCCAAGAAAATTTCTGGAAGTCACAGTTTAGTAGGCAATTCTGTGTAAGTATATCCCATCTTCAGGGACATTTATTGGAGGCCTTTAACTTGAAATTCACACCCTTGAAACTGTCCTATTTGAATGAAGAGTCATTTACTCTTTAACAATGTGAATAAACTACTACCATGTTCTTAGTTTGGTAAATACGTATGTGCCCATTAAACACATAGTTAAATGACCATAACACTTCCAAAATAGTGGGGAGCACTTTCTCCCCAGTTTTGTTGGCAGTCAGTTTGTTTGCAGACTTTTGTTAAATGTGACTGTCTCCAATGACTTTTTTCTAGTAAAATCTTGCAACTATCCATGTCTTACAAGTCCACAGTCAACCTCCTAGGCTTTTCTAGGTTAGCGTTTGAAATAAGTTTTTGATATTCACTCTTCTCTCTTTGCCAGGATCTTATTTTCCATCACCTGATTGATTAATCTCATTCTGTTTGATCTTCTTGGATTCTACTTCAACTTACTGTTTTAGTTTCTCAGGGCTGAGATCTTTCTCCCATTGTCTCTCTCTCCCTGAGCTTCATATCTCAGCAACCTAATCCACAAACAGAAATTCAGCTACCATATCTATGTTGAAAATTGACATAGGTTCTTTGTACTCCAGATCTATTCTACTTCCTCTTAACCCTCTTCCTGTTTTCCTGATACTCTGTATGAATGCTTAGGTCCTATGACTATCCATGGTTGGGAAAGCAGAGCTGGTAATCCTGCACCCCTTCAGAATCCTCCTCCTATTTGTCAGTATGACTCTTAGTTTCTGTGAATCACTCTTTTCATCTGGTCTGTAAGTTGAAGCGCAAAATCAAGGCATCTTGTTTGCTACTTCTGACTCTTCATTACAACCTGGTGTCTAAAATTCTTCTCATAAAAAGTCTCTGCCATTCACTTCTTGTCCTCTCTAGCTACAAATTCATATTCTGTTTCTCTTTATGTCTTGCCTGCTAGAGCTTACTTCTGTCTACACTGTATAAACAAAATCGTATGGCAAAAATATTTCCTAGACTGCTCCTTTGAATTGTCACTTGTTTTGAAGTTTTTTCACTGGCTCTTCCCTTTTAACAACTGGAAACACAGTAGTTGAAAGGCTTTGCCTTACCCTTCACATTGCACATTACTCTTCATCAAAATCTCACGAAGTGGAGATCCTTGCAGATTTTGTCATTAGTGTTCTGTTTTTTTATTCGCTTCAGTTAGGTAGTTTGATTTTTCCCCCTATTTCTCTCCACAGTTAAGAAGACTCTCATACAATGTTCATCTAACTAACTCATTATGACCCTTCAGGCTTGAAATCTGATTTTGTACAAGAGTCTGACAGCAAGACCTGAGATCCGGAACGGTAACTAAATTAGGACCGTGATCAGGAACACATGTAACTTCCCACATCATTCAAAGAAGAAATTTAACATCACAATTATTAACATAACATCATAGCATTAACATTACCTCACTCAAAATATTTGAGTGAAGCATTACAGGAAATGACATTAGCTATATTTCTTTATTAATTTTTGTTTTACTTGGTCAGGAATGGGGACAGCAATTTCAAGAATACAGTAGGTTGTATAGGATGAGAGTGGATGATCATATCAAAAGAATTAATATTATTGCACCATTATTGATGTTGGAGGTATTTATCTTATGTAAGAAAATAATTGAAAACTGAATATCTGTAAATAACTAAAAATGCCCTTGCTTCTTCTTGTTGTCATAGCATACATGAAGACAGCTTTGTATTTGAGGACTCAATTTTAATTAATGCTATATCTTACTGATTTGACCAAAACTTCAAAAGGAAAGCATGTATTAATGCATGCATGCTTAGTACTTAGCTCCTGACATACTGAAAGCTGATACTGGTTTATCTTCCCTTCTTTGTATTTAGTATAGCAGAGTATTGGACCTGTCTGAAAAGCAGGAAGTTGAAGAAAGAAATTCAGCAGAAGTTTGGGGTTAGGTATCTGGCAGAACCTTGATAAATAACCCATTCCTGATTAATTTACTCTAGCTTCAAATACTTTAAATATCATTATTAACATTATTTAACTAAACTGGTTATGTATACTTAGAAGTAACAGAATCTGGAGTTTATATCAGGTCTTTTTGCTGACAACAGAACACACAAGTCTAGATGAATATGTAAGGGGTAATTATATAGAATTTTTTAAAAATAATTAAATAATGCTAGGCAATATATGTTGTCACTGAACTTCAAAGCTATATCTAACAAAGAAGATCTGAACAGACTTATATCATATATACTATGTCATTACTCTGATATTCAGAGTCCAGCCATTGGTCTGAGAATGTGTAGAACAAGCATGAATTACATATTACTTGAATTCTGTTACTGTGAAGTCATGGAACATAAATTCCACGATCAATATTCAAGCTGGTAAATTCATTCTAGTTTTGCATATGTCCATATAGTGACACAGTAAACATGTGTGAAGGGAATATATGAACATAAAAGGGAAGGCAAAAATATGAAAGGTGGAATGAAAATTTAAGCTCATGCAATATTTAAATTCAGTCCCTGACCTACCACACATTTCTGACATAGCTTCGATCAAGATCCTTAGCCACTCTATAATTGCTTTGTTCTGCATCACAGGAATATTTTCTGTTGTGAAGATTAAATCCATTAAAGATTGGGCAAAGTTGTTCAGATATTACAAAGATAAGATTTCTACTAACTTTCCAGTTATTCCTGACATGGCTAAAAACAATTTATTGGAGACAGACCACAAATCTGCAAACAGCAACAATTATTGAAAAGAAAACGTAATTCTGTTTGCTATAACACGTACCCATGTAGAAACATTATATGATGGCTGCTTTGAAAGTAATGCCTCCTGTTTTATGTAAGTTGCTCAAAAATTAATGCCTCCTTTTCATTTCCGCAACAGCTACTAAGTGCACCATAACACTATTTGATGGAGCAAATTCACAAGACACTATCTTTCAACACAGCCATGCATTTTCACCAGCAATGAACCAGAGCCTGCATGCCGCACTCATAAAAGTCTGCACCAACAGAGATGACCCACTGTTTCACAACTGCTATGATAGTACCATTGGTAGACAAATGTTGCCCATGCAGTCCATCTTTCACTGGTCTGAAAAGACAGAAGTCAGAAGGCACCAGATCTACATTATACAATGGGTGTTTGGTAGAACAATCCAGTCAAGACTGGCAATGTGCTCCACAGCCTTCAAACTGGCAGGGACCTAGTGTTATGGTGTTGCAAGAGAATGGGTGTCTTCTTCTCTGGCCTGACTTAGGAAGTTTGAGCCTCTAGCTCACTCTGCATAGCGATGCAGCAGCCAGAGTTGATGGTTTGTGTAAGTTTCTGGAAATCCAGAAGGATCTCCTCATTCCTATTCCAAAAGACCATGCACATCACTTTACCCGTTGAGTGCTGAGTCTTGAATGTTTTCTTCCATTCACATGTTGCCAATTTGCCATTTTGACTTTTGCTCATAGTGGTGACACAACATCTCATCACTGGTAATGATGTGATCCAGGAATTTGTCTCCTTGAGCCTTGTTTGGTTCAGCAGGTCCTGACAGATTTGCATATAGTCTTCTTTCTTTTCCTGTATGAGCATTTGTGAGACTCACCTGAAATAAACTTTGTTGTATTCCAATGTTGCCACCATTGGCAATTTCCAACATATTGAAGCCAATATTCAGCTCCAAATACAGTCCCCTCCTTGTAATTCACTGATTCGTGCTGATGAGCTGATCAAGATGCATTTCAATTCATGGTGCAACAGCTGCACATGGCTGCCTGTAATGTGGCTTGTCTTTCACACTGCTTTTGCCACTGCTGAAATGCACCACCTACTGCCTCACTGTGTTCACATCCACTGTTTGGCCTTTATCAACCTTCAGAAGGTGTTCAGAAAGCTCAGAATGCCAATGGATGCAATGTTTTCCACATGAAGGAATTCAGTGACACCCCTTTGCTTCATACACACTTACATGTCAGACGCCATTTTGTCAGACTGCCCCTCTGCTGCCATCGGTCGCAAAGCAACAAAATTTAACATATTGGAATAATGGCGGGAAGGTTCTACCTCTATTTGCCATAGCACCATCACCTGCTTCTGACATTGTGAATCAGCTTAATAAAATAGGAGGCATTACTTTTGAACCAGTCCTTGTACAAACTAATCAACAAATAAAAAGATACAGAGAAATTATGCCACGAATATTCATATATTTCCAGTAAAAGTGTTGAAAGAAGAATCCTTTTGAAAACAGCACAATAATAAGTATCTTTTAAATAATAATATGAGGAGTAAACAAATTGCACTGTATATCACTCAAGTCATGAGTATAATATGTTTATAGGTGTTCTAAACAAGCCAAAAGGTCTTGATTCAACATCTGGTATCACCTGAGAATTCTGTGTATCTTCCAGTTGATGCTCCAGGCAGTACTGGATCTTTAATAGGTCTGATTAACCCTGTGTGGATGTCTCAGATGCCCTGAGGAATCTCGAATGGCATTAGTCATCTGATTGAATCATTTTTTAAACTGTCTAGGATTTGATATTAAGATAAGGGTATCTTATCTTCACTCTGAATATCTTTTTTCAGAGTTTCAGACTAGTAAGAATGAAGTGGAAAATTGATGATGACTTTCCTTGGTAGATTAAAAGCCTTCTACCACATGGCTTGCTAAAAATTTTTCTTCTTCTTTCAGTACAGGTGGTGTTTAACAGTGAAAAATGGACATTGAACAGGATAGTCGTTTTAAATCTGATTTAATTTAAATTCAAGATTTGAAATCTAATCCGGACTTGATGTTTCTTTTTACCTACCAAAGACGCAGTACCTTTCAGGAAGAAGAACTGGATCTCCTTGTCTAAAGATCTGTTCTCATGTGTTTTAAGAGAATGAAGTTAACTTACTGACTACTAGTTCATACTAGTAGCTTTCTAAAGCACATTCCTTTTAGTAGAACTGAACATTATTGCTGTTATTTTGACATAGGGATCATTTCATTTTTGCTTTGCATGAAAAGTTACGACAAGGAAAGCACAACTATTAGAAAAACCTCAAACTAGAAGTTTTGAGGTCTGTTGAAGTCTGTTGGTCTTAATGAATTCATAAAAGAACGCACTGCTACTTTTGACAGGAGTAGTTCTTTCATAAGTGGATGATACACAAACAAGAGGTGTTTTTTTTGATCTCTATGGCAGTTTAAAAACCAAATGCCAAGAAACAATCTCTATGACATACATTACAGCAGATATAATGCCACTTTCCTGCACTGGTCTAAAAAGCAGTAAACATGGCTGAGGGAAAAAAAAAAAAAAAAAAAGGAAAGAGAGAAAAAGGGTCAGCCCTCTACGCTGTGTAGAGACAAACGCTGACACACAAAGTTTACACTCAGCAAATCTAGCTCTAAAACAAATGGGTTTAGATTTCCATTGTGAATAATCTAGAAATACACTTTGTTTTCATCTGTTTTATGATAGTCTATAGAAAGACTATTTCACTGAAATGATGTTTAATTTTCTAAATCAGTTTTTCACCTTAGTTTAAAAAAAACTTATTTCAGCTCTTCCTTAAGAAGGGAAAAATGTGATTTCAGCTGAAGAGACTATGTTAGAAATGTATAATGTACTAGTCTGCTCAGTTTTCTGTTTATTTCTGAAAGTGAGAATGAAGGGAACATAAACAGGATAGCAGCTTGCAGTGTCCAACATTCCTAGGTAGCAAGACAACAGGGATGACATCAGAAGCCTATCTGTTAGGTAAGAATTCATCCATCTTATCTTACCTTTAAATAACATGAAATTGGACCAGAGAGGGAGTAAGAAATTAATGAAAATAAAATAGGTCAGTTCTACAATCTAGCTTTTCGGTCACTTTTTGGTCACTGTGTTTTACTTAATATCCTTATTGTTCTGAATTTTTCCACTTCACTCTGTTCTTGCTTTTTAATTAATTTTACACACAGCTTTTCAAAAAGTGCACTAGAGTACCACGTTGGAAAAAAGCCTCTGATTGATTAATCATTTATCTCAGTAGAAAAGCCATGAATATATTTATTTGATTTCTGGCACCTTTGCATATACACATCTATAAAATGAGATGTAAATTGCAAAAGATAGCAATTTCAAAGAAAACGTGAAAAAGTTTATGTGTGTGTTAAATGAGGGGGCTCTACAAGAATGTTTTGCAACATAAATGTAACTTTTTATTAACTCTGTGCACTCTCTTTGCCTTTTTGGCAATAAATAACAGTATTATGTAGCTCAAAGTTTAAAGGTGTAGCTAACAATGACCTATGAACACTATGAAACAGTTGTCTATTTATAGGTTACTGCCTGCAATCAATACCACCTTCTGTTTAAGTTAATCAATGTTGTCTTTAATTGATTAGCTTGGGTTGAAAACCTGCCAAAGCACTGAACTCCTAAACAGAGGGATAGAGAATATGCTTACTACTGTTTGGTTTCCATGCATTGTAAAATCATTTCAGTATTTATTCATGGTCACGGAAATATGAAGCAAAATAAATCTTCATTGAATACTTCCTCAGTGAGTATTCAGATGTAAACTATAAAAGGGAAACAAACAGCTAGAGATGTTGCAAATGTCTAACATACAATCTATGTTTAAAATCTGAACTGTCCTTCATTGTTTGCCAAATAAAAAAGAAAAAAAAAAATCAGGAAAAAATGTCTTTAAGACATTAAGCTGGTAAAGCAAGCAAAGCTTATTCTTCTCTGGGAAAATAAAATGAAATATATCGAGTACAGGGAGAGAGACCAGCACTTTCTGAAACGTACAAAAAATAAAGCAGTTATTTGCAGAGATATTCATTCTGCAAAGGTAATGAAATTCAAGGTGGTGCACACAGATTAATGTTATTTATTATTATGTATATAATTTCATTGAAGTGCATAGCACTGTACAGATGAATAATAAGTGCATGGCCCTGATGTCAATACAAGGAGCTACACTCTGCAGTCAAAATGCTACTAAAGTTTGAGGCACTACTCAGATGTAAAATGAAGCACTGTAAGCGTGCATGACTGCATGAAGGAACAAAGTTTAACAAACAAATATTTTAGGAAAACTGAGCAAAAATAAAATAGAATAGGGAGGGCTAATCAAATAGATTTAGTAAAGCAGCTCCATTACATGTCTCTGAGGGATAGTCAGTGAATTTCTAACAGCTCCCACCCCACTATATCTGAAAATATCTTTTTGTGAGCATAAGACAAAAGAGAAGAGCACTGCAGAAAGCACTCTATCCTTCAGCTTCTAAAATTAAATACTGCACATGCATACATTTTAACTAGTATATCAATTTGTTTGACAAACTCTGGCATGCAGAGAAAGATCAATAAAAAGACAGCAGACATCGCTACCTTGTAGGTCACTGTGACAGTTTTGCTCCATTCTGTTGCCTTTTTCACACTTCTTTGATAGCGCAGCTCACTACTCTTACCTAGAAGTGCTATAAAATTCCTCTCTTGTGAATGCAGTCACAACCAAAGCTATAGAGATACTGAAAGTGGTTGTCTTACTGAACTTCAGAAATCTTAAGAATATAAAGCTGAAGGAAGAAACCTGTCTTAAAAAAGCAGATCTCTCTGTCAGATTGTTGATACATTCTCGCACAATGGTGATATTTCATAAATGTAGACAAACCTTCTCGCTGTTTAATTCTAGGCTGAAAAATACCCCTTTCTCTGAGTTTTCCTTAATAGAATAAATGGAAATTGTAAGACATATTTTTTAAATGTGGCCTAACGAAATAGCAGCCTCAGTGGTCTGAAGACCGAGAATGACTTTCACAGAAAAGTTCTTTACAAAAAAAAGTCCACTGTGTTATTGAACCTTTTTACATTTCTGTAGTCAGTTGTTTGTTTCCATAAACAGCCTAACTAAATAGCAGATGTTTCCTTGGGCAGTTATTCAATATATCTAGGAAAAAAAAAAATCTCTTTGCCTTCCAGACTTCTGACAGCTTTGTTTCCAGCTCCTGACTACTTTTCCCTGCTGAAATGTTCAACCTTTATAGCAGGCCTTCACAACAGGTGGGCTGTGGGTCTCTTGCAACTTGAAAAAACATTTGTTTGGCCCATCAGCAGCTGAGAACCATCATGTACTGTTTGATTTGCTCAGCTGCCAAGATGATGGCAGCAACAAGATGATCAGCAGAAAATGCATATCTAGCTTATCACTGATCCCTCAGAATGCTTGTATCTCCCAGTCAGCCACCTAGCAAACCAGCAGATACATACCTCAAGTTCATACATACATATTGCCTCACCAGTCAAAGTGGAATAGTAAGAAAGATTTGGCATATTCACAAGTAATATCTGGGATAGAGGGTAGGGTTTGCATTTGGTTGAGAGGGAGAAGGAAAATGGGAAAATAATAATTTGAAGGGAACTGAAAAAATGTTGAATTGGGTCAGCAGAGAAGTAGGAATCACTTGGGAAAGTAAAATTCACTTCCATTCTGAAATGACCTGAAAATCCATTTGAAAATCCTGGCTCTCTAATAAACTCAAGCAACTTCCTGCTAGTAGTCCCATGCAATAATAAATGAGTAGCAACAAATCCATAGCACTTACTGAGCGGCAATAAAAATGGAACAACTCATGAACAAGTGTCAATTAAACCAAAATGCAGAATTCACAAGTTGATAGATAGATAGATAGACAGATAGATAGATAGATAGATAGAGCTATTTACATTTCTAAATCGGGTACTTTTCTTTTCTTGGGATTAATTCATTAAAACTATAGAGAACATATGATTGTTGGTTTACATGGAGAGTATGATGGACAAAAAGAAATAGACTTATACAGGCCATCATAGTCAATATCATGGGCAAAATAAATTAAAAAAAGCCTAACAGACATTTTATTTAAATACACTGCAGAGAGAACTGTTCTCCCAAGAAAAGAAAGATACGATGATACTGAAAACTATTTTTTTATGATTAGCTAATTTGAAAGTAGTCTTGTACCAGAATATGTTTCCTATCAGTAATTTTTAAACAATATTAATCTTCTTTAAGTCTAAAAACAAACTCATAAAGTTGAAGATCTAGAGAAATTAGAACAACAAGCCTGGTGCAGGTGGACTTGTAAACGAAGAGAGAAAATAGAACTACAGGGAGTGACTGAGACTGGTTGGACAAATGGACAGATATCAGGCACTGGAAAACACTGTGAAAGGAAGCTAGTAACAAGAAATGGTTGACTGACAGTAGCTGAGACCAAAGCCGGGGGACCACATGATTTGGATTCACTAGACAATAACAGGACCAGTGGTTGAAAACAGAAAGAAAGATGACAGAATGCAGTGCTACAAAGTCATGTTCAGTTTTCTGAAAAGAAGTCTCTCTGAGGGAGAAATCTTGACAAGTGTATATGGGGCATAAAGACAGACATCTGGGAATGTCTGGATCTTGCTTAAGAAGAGTATTAGGTTCAAGAAGTTAAGATATGAAGTTGGAATTACGACTGGAGAACTGGATATAAATAGAAATCTGGACAAGGATATTAGGACTGACACGAACGCAGGCCAGAGCTTGATGGAGACACTGTTAAAAGAACTGTGTGTTCCAAGAATAATGAAAGGAAGGATGAAATGTAATTCAGGGCTATCTTCATTTATCACAGAAAAGTCTGCAAAACCCTCATGTCAAAATGGTCATTCCTTAGAGCAGTGTGGACTGCACATAATCATGTATTACAGCTTACTGGCCACTTTGTTTGGTTTATCACTGTGAAAGTAAAGGTTCAAGTCCTAATATATCCACAAGGTCATTAGATATCTTTTCATAATGAAACTTTTAACTCTCTAGTTTACCTGTAAAGAAGTAAACCCTAAGAAATGATCACCTGTAATACTAGGACATTATTCAAAGCTAAGACAAAACATACAACTGTTAGGAAATTTCAAATTAAGATTTAACATATTAAAGAAATTGAGATAATCTTCCATACCTCTTCTGTAAAGGATGATGTCTAGTGACAAACATATTGTATATAAACCAGGTATTATTTAAAGCATGAGAATACACTCAGTACTGGAGATAAAGAAATATTGGATAGATATCCATTTATTCAACTCCATCCTCGTCCCTTAACTGAATTAGGTACTGTGCAAAATACAGTATCTAATCACATAATTAAAGATTATATCACAATGCATATACAAAGATGACAGAACAAAGATGCAGAAGACAACCTTAATTCTATCACTTCCTAATTTTGGAATGCTTGACTTTACAGTCTTGATAATGGCTTTTTCCAATAAAAGTTTTTGATCTCATAAGAAATATAATCACCTATTTAGACATGCTTTTGTCAAGATTTTTACATCAGACCCATGTACCCAAGGTTTATGGAATGACTGAAAGTTCCTTTTCAGTGTGGAAGTCCTTCAGATATCTATCTTTCAAACACTGCAAGAAAGCATCAAATATTATAATTCATTAAGATTATTACACTGATTTTACTTGTAGAAAAATAGATTAAACAAATCTCAAACCAATGCAGAGAACAATTTAGGTTAGGTTTTCAGACAAATAACTGAAGCTGTGTCTAAGCAATTGTTATTATCATTGAGGGCAGCTGCAGGGCAGCATTTTCCTATTACTTAGGCAGCAAAATGTGCCCTTTAGGTCCCTGGCATATGCAAAATTAAATCATAATTTCTTTCTCTTCATCTGTTGCCTTCATTGATTGTAAGAGTAATTTCAATAGAGGACTATGCAGTCAGTATGTGAGTTGCAGTAGCTCTCTTTGTTACTGGATCTGCTAAACATTTCCATTTCCTGACCTGTCCTTCCTGGGAGGGGGCAAGTACCTCTGTTTGCTGATGAGATGAACAGTTTGAGAAAGGCTGTGAATGGAGGAGAACAGATGGTCCTGGAAACTTTTCTGTGCATGGCAACTGAATGGCTTTTTCACAGGAACAGCAAGTAGTCTGAAGCCATTTAACTTTATACTTAACTGTATTCTTAATATCAGCCTACAGAAGAGTTGCAGAACTAGGATAATGGTGAGAAAAACCAGACTATGTGAAAGGACTTAGTAAAAGCTAATTTTACTAAGGGATGAAGAGAGTAAAGAGAAAGGCTGATAATCTGCTACAAAGTATATCTGCAGAGTATGAGGACTTCATGTATAAAATTTGATTGATGGAGAAAGGGAACTTTGGAAAGGACTAGAGAAGAGTCCATAGAAAGGGAAAAACTGAAATATTGGAATAGACAGGAGAACTTCAGAGAATACACAAAATGCAAAAGATCTCCTGAGATATCTGGGAAAAAAAACGCTGACAATAATAAGCGTGAGAATTCATGGGAACTGAGCAGGGTAAGAAATGGCTGTTAGCAGAGAATGAGGGATCTGGCTTTAGAAAAAGCTGCAGTAAGAGTATGAAGAATTTGGGAAAGAAAGCAGAAAAGCCATTGGATGAAGCACTCCCTAGAAAATAGGAAATAAATGAAGAAGATAAGCAAGACAACAATCTGAGACAGAGAACCTGGTTAAGCTTCCTGTTCTTATCAGAACAGTTTTGGGAAGAAAGCACTAAAATGGAAGAATTTGGAAAAAAATGTGAAAGAGACACCACACTAAAGAAATCATCAGAGCGGAAGACAGTGTAAAGCAGAACTTTTTTAGATGAGTTTAGACAATACGTAAAGAGAGCTGTGATTAAATAGAACAAAGATTACAAATGTATAGGATTTGTGAGGGAAATCATTAGGACATGGAAAAATGAATGTGGAATTTATACAGGGAAAGAAAAAAAATAACGTCGGCAAACAAATACACAATAGGTAAGGGGATGGGGAAGAAAAGAATCAGTGGAAAAAAAAAGGAAAGTAAGAGCAGCAGTAAATGTCATTGTTCTAAGTGCTTAGTAAGAGGTCTGTTAACAAACAGTATATAAAAGTAAACATTATCTTTGTATGGTACCTTTTTGTGTGGGATGAGGGGATCTTGGGAAACCGGATTGGGAGCTAGGCATAGGCATCTAGTGAACCTACAATATGTATGGAGAAGAGGATAATCTGCTTTATTATAAATTTAAACAAAAGCAAGAAAGAAAACATTTAAAACTAGTGTCTAAACCAGTTTGTAATAACTTAGTATCTGCATCTGTTAAAATATCTACGTATATTTGAGACTCACATTTGAGTTACTTATTATGATTACTTCTCAGTATTTTATGGATAGTCCAGCAAGATGTTGGCTATCCAATTTTTAAAAATAAATCAAAACAAAACAAAACCTAGAAAAAAACTATAGTATCTGTTATTGGTTCTTTCCACAGACTGATTTTCAAGCTCCTTTTTCTGAATATCTTTCCCATTTACAAGGCTTTATATGAACTAAAAGTGAATTTGAACACATTGAAAGGTGCTACAGGATGAAAAATAGAACATACCCCATTTGTTGATAAATGCAATTACCTTTTACACTTAAATTAGTCCTACTCCTTGCAAACAAAAGTGACCATTACAATATTAACATTAAACATAGATCCAAAATGAAGAAGAATCCTTTTATTTACAATAGAGTAGATAAGATCTTTGTTTTAAAATACTGTCGTCTTTGCCTAGTACTTTCTTAAATGCTGAAATTATACTTGATATTTCAATTATTTTACTTCCCCACAGAACACTGCAGCTGTATTTTGTTGCTTAGTTATAGAATTGCATAGCATGCTTAATACAATAAATTTTAAAAAATGTATTATGATTATGTATAAAGCTGTTATTACCCCAGATATGCTTTGATACAGGAAGATATAAACACAGATATTTTAGAGGAATATGAAAGGCATAAATACTTCCCTAGTAAGCATATTTTTCCAGAACCTGAAAGCATGAATGAAATATTACATTCTTTATTAGAGAATATACTACATATTCTATAGAATAATTCTTCTCTTGCACATACAGAAGTATAGTAAATATCATTATTAGATAAAATGTACAGAAGTAACTGAAATTTTCAAAAATTGGAAGGACATACTCTTTGTTATCCCTGTGAGAGTTAAAAAAAATTTCACCCACTGGAAGAAAGATTTTGTACAGTTTTGCATCTAAATTCTCCAAAGAGTCCATCTGTAGTGAGCATGCTTTTTCCTAGTGCTGAATGAAGTTCCTTCACTGAAACTCTCTATCCTTGTTTCTGCAAACTATTGTTCTGCTAAATATTGAAATAACAACAGAGAAATTGCTTTCCTTTTCTCTCAATTCTTGTCTTGCTGATACTAAGGAAGAGCTTGATGGGGAGGCAGGAGAAACTGAGAATAAATACTGAAAGACTTGCACCAAACAGAAAAGGCTGTTAACAGGGAATGTTAATAGAGTGCAGACTCTAAAAACCATTGGACAAAGGAGGAAGGCAACTAAAAGGGTCACATACAGGAGAAAGATTTTGCAATAGAAGAAATAATTAGGGTGGCATGAAACTTAGGTCAGAAGAGAACAATGGAAGAATGGGTTCCTAGGGAATGGAAAATTAGTGGAGGGGGGAGAAGAAGTGTTGAGACAGGACAGTGAGAACAGCCACTGACAAAAGCTGAAATTAGAATAAGAAGAAAGAAACAAGGTGGAACTGGGACATGGATGTAAAGGAGTAGCAAGGACACATGCTACAGGGCACACAGAGAAAAGGGAAAGGGAATCCTCTTTCCTGTAGTGGAACTGAATACAAAGAGTCCTAACACTTAGCATTGCTCATCTGTTAGTAACTATTTCAGAAACTCACTCCACAAAAAAATTGATCCACAAAGACAATAAACTTCCGCACTTACAAACTGTGTTGTAAATCTACATGTTACACAATTCCCAGTGGCAGACCTAGATTTTCCAAAATCTGATATGATGATTAAACTGAATATATTGGAGGGGGGAGGGGGGAAATATGGACAGATGAGTCAAGGAGAAGTCATTATTATTGCGAATGTCGTCTCTAAGACCTTGGTTTTATTTGTTGTGGACATGTAAATGTACAAAATGAGGATAAGCAGAAAAACATAAATGCTGTTCCTATGTAGCTTGGGATAAATCCTTTAGAATAAACACTTCCAAAATACTTTGTAATTATGTGTTCTCATCTTCTGAATCAGCTCATAAAGGAAACCAGATTTAATGGGAAAAGTGATTTGAACACAGTGAACACATAAAACAATCTGTCACCTCAGTCTTCCCGTGACTCTGATTCCCAGGTATAAAATGGGAATATTGCAAACTTTGCTTCCTTGCAGGAATGGTCAGAAGATAAATAAATTAGTGTTGGCAAGGAACTCAGTTACTTCAGTGTAATAGAACAGCCTCCAAATAAATTTCTCCAAAGAAAAGTTTGTCTGTGCACCAAAGAAAATAACAAATGTATGGTTTATAGCAAATGAGCACGTTGATTGGATTCTTACTCGAATGACGTATCAAATGGTTCTTTGAGTTAGGCACAGTCTGTGCGAGGAGAAACAGGATTCTCAAACAATGTCACAATCTGTACCTACTTCCCAGTAGGTACAACATTCAAACTGGCATATTTCAACTTCTGAGCTACTATCTTTGTAGGCAGAACATGCAATTTAAATCTAAATGTTTTTGTTTGTCCCACAGAAGAACTTATTGCCTCTTTTTATTTTTTGTATATGCTTATTACCTTCAAAGACTGACATCTTTTTCTGTTGTTACGGTCTCCTTGTGGCACACTAGTAACAGCTCTTCAGGAGTCAGTAAAAGTGATTAAATAACATACAGATTATGTCAAATGATACTGTTCAGATGATTGACTTCAAAATGCAAAGTAAAGGCAATTGAGTGTGATTACTGGTGCTAACCATTTTAGGCTTCCCTTTGTAAAAAAAAGCATGTTCATTTACAACTGAAAACAAATGCTGTTTCTGCTGTTTAGTATTCATGTAGGTAGAATTAGATTGTTGACTAGAGAGGATATTATAACACAAATGCTATCTTAAAAATTTGTTACTTACTAATATCTTGGTGCTTGCAGTATATATACATTCAGATTCACAGGGAAAGTAATAAGGCTCTCTTTAGTATTTCATGTACAAATTTACTCAGCAGATTTGCTTTATTAAACTGTAAATAGTGGGATGTGGTAAATGAAAAATCCAGGAAGTGAATGAACAGTTTATTCACCATTAATGCTTATTGAAACACACCTTTCATTAACTGCCACTGAATATTAGCTATGAAATTCTCATCTTGCCTTGAATGTTACCCATTAACTATTTGTACAGTTGAAAGGCTAACATGGTTTTAAATCAGCCTTTAAAATAGTTATCCTAAATGTAACTATATATATTCACAAAAACTGCATTTAGCATGTTTGAGATTCAAGCCTATATTGCTTCAAATTCTTCTTCTTTAATTGTACAAGATAAACAGAAATGACCTATTAATTTAAAGAAAATCTACCACCACCGAATGTATGCGCTCCTATAAACAAGCAAGATGAACTTGACCTTGTTTGAACTTGTTTTGATGTGGCCCAGATGGTAAGCTACATGCTTGAATAGCAGTCTAAAGCTGAGGAAAAACTCATATACCAAGATCTAGATTTATAGCCTTTTGCAAATTCTTACCTTGTATTGTCCTTTCAGCATCTGTTCTGCCCCCACTGCGGTCAGCTTCTATCTCTGGGGTCAGAGAGTCTAGAAGCATAGAAAGGTAAGACTGACACATATTTCATTTGATTCTTATAGCCCTTTTTACAACCTGTTACTCTAAAGCTGAATTACAATACAATCAACCTTTGTCAGTTTTTTTTTTTAACGTTGAACAATGACTAGAGGCCAGGACAATTTTTTGTTAGACGAGTGAGATTAATGAGCAATAGATTTTTCAAGCATAAAGGTAGGAAGAAAAAGAAGAAGGAAAAAAAATGACTTCTCAAGCTAATAATATAAAATAGTCCCAGTTGGGATATTCTCTCCAGTAAATTTATTTGTACATGCTATATAAAGTAACAAAAGAAAAAAGAGAGGGACATCACTTGAACAAAGGAGAGAGATTTTCCTTTTTTCCCCCCTCCCACCATGTTATAAATTTCATACTAACAAGATTCTTTAGACACTTAAATTGAAAATTAATGACACAGAAGGAAAAGCTCGCTTCTTACCATTTAGGACCCTGAGACTATCTGTTGAAGCTGCTTGTTTCAGTGTCTGTTCTGCTTGCTCCCGTCGTTTAGTCTCAAATTCAAGTGCTTCCTGCAATTTCCTCTTTGCCTTCTTTTCCTTCTTTAACCTTTTCTGAATTATTGCTAGAAGGAAGAAAGTCAGTGTACTCAAATTCAGATCTGGAACTTGGCCACACAATTACGTAGTAAGAGTTCCAAGAAAGAATACAACTGTAACAGTTCATATAAATTGTGTAATTACACACTATCTATTTAAACTACCTGAAATTTGCTGGATTTACACATAGATATGTAAAGAGCTACTGCTCTATACCATGCTGTATCTTTTAATAAACAGATGAGGATTTGTGAAAATGTAAGATGGAAAATCTTGGAACTCAATCCAAACCCTTTATATTAGAAACAACTGGACAGTGCCAGATCCCCAAGCCAACTAATTAGTACTTTGCTTTCTCAAATGTAAGGGAAAATATTAGGAAAGTAACAAAAATTCAGTGCTGAAAACCTTACTTAATAAATGTTCTCCCTGCTTCTTGTTCACATTCTATATAAAGAAAATGGTTGCAGGAAGAGGATATAAATGATTCATGCAAGATAGGTTTTAAAGAAAATCCATCATGATTTTCTTTTTTATGTTACCGGACGGTTGCTTCCCAATTACAACTAAAATAAAACTTCTATGTTCCCTGACTGAAGGAACATATCACAGATTATGTCCTCAGTGGAACAGAGTAATGTGAACTTTTTTTTTTCTTTTTTCCTACTCCATAAAAGTGGAAGTGATCCTCTAAAGAAATCATACAAAGTTGTAGAGCACAGCCTTATTTACCCAACCAAACTCCAACTCTTTTTTCATTCAGGGTTTTCATAGACATGCATGTAAGATCTTTCTGGTTAATCCCTTCCTAGAGAATCTGTCATTTTTACACTAACTATAGAAGTACCATTACCAAAACCAGATACTAGGTGATACTAGGCTTGATTATTACTTCTCCAAAGTAACCATTTGTATCTGGTTTAGAAAGAAATGCTGGAGAGGTTAAAAATACATGTCCACTGGTTCACACTCCCCATTTTCAATAGTCATAGCTGCAACTTTCACAGAATACAAATCATGAATTTTTTAAAGGGATCCATCATGATTATTTCTATTTAATGTATATGCTAAGAGAAAGCGCTTTTTGAGTAGTCTTAGATTTTTTTTCTGTGTTGCCATACAGAACTGTTTAGATACAAAATGCATATTAGCACAAACCCTGTAGTGAGAACAGCTACATCATTAACGTGTAAGATTTTGGAATTTTGGCACTTCCTCATTTTGTGTAGTAAAACTACTTTTCAGGGATATCGTCTTATACTATGAAAGAACAGCTAGTATCTATACAAAGGCTAAACTAAATACATTTTGAATCATTGCACCATTTTAATGTTTTCATTATAAGTACTTTGAAAGCGATCTCAATAAATGAGAAGGAAACATATGTTGCTTTCTGAATTAAAATGTCATCATGGCTGACACATTGTAGATGTGACTACAGCAGTCAGAGCCAGAATTAGCAAGCCCTTACTGTGTAGCTGCTCACAGAACAGAGATTATCCTACTTTCACTGGTTGATGAGACACATCCTACAGCCTTAGGAATCACTAATTGGGATATTTACAAAGAAGGAAGGAAACAATACACTAAATAAGCAGACTGTAGAACATACACTAGCAGCAGAAAGAGGTTTGACTTGTGTTAACATGACTAGCAAGGTAGGCACTGATACTGGTTGCCTAATGCTGAAGATTCCATTTACCTAATAGGCTTTGACCTGTGTATGACAGTGTGCATATATTTCTGTGCTGCAGCTTTTTAAGGGTATTTCAGTCTTTTTTTTTTTTTATAGAATGTTTCTCAATAGGGATGTGGTACACTTCTCCCATCTCGCTCACACCTCTATTAAGATGTGAGATTTCCTTTCAGACATGACATTTGCCATTGGAAAACTGATGCCAACTAAAACTAATGTAAGGCAAAGCCTCCTACGTATTTTTCCGTCTTTAACTGAAGAACAAATTCTCAAAATAATTACGTCTTATTTTTTCTCTCCTACTTGGCTTTCTTCATCATAAGGAATAATATGTTATTTTTATTTTATTTTGTACAGAAGCATCCACTAGTGGAGAAAGCCATCCTCATTACATTTATTTTACTGCATTACACTATTAAGTGCTCAGATCCATTCCTCTTTGGTTTGACTCTTTTACCAGTGCAGTATCGTCATACAAAGATATAAAAGAAGCAGATAATGCATAGTGCAGAAAATATCACTGTCAATTATTTCACTATCCTAAGCAAAGTAAAGGACTATCACATGCTCTTTCTTGAAATGCATATTGCCTAATTTTACTCATTGAAAGTATATGTGTCTAGTCCAGCTTAGTCAGTGATATTACTTTCAGTGCTAACAGGAAGAGAAAGAGGTATTCATAGTGTAATTGACCTCACCAACTTGTCTCAGGATGTAGGAATTGCTTTATTGAAAGGAATGGAATTTATGTTGCATAAGCATAACATATATGTTGCAAGCATAATATATTATGCTTGAACAACGTGCTTAATTTCTACACGGCAAAACTCAAAGTGAGATGAGTCCTCACCTATACCTTTTCTGTTGTGCGTATTATTGCCTAACTCTAAAAAAGGGATGCATGATTGAAGGATTATGAGACAGAGCTAGACGAGGATGAGAAGAAATGAACCATTTTAGAAAACTTCTTTAAAAGTGTAACTATTCCAATTGTACTGAGCAAAATAGGTCATTTGTGGACACAGTTATAATTCACTACACAGTTTTGATAATTGTTTTTCTTGTAAGTTTAAAAAGGAAAATTAACAATGTCCTGCCTTTTGAAGGGTCAAGGCATGAAATAGGATTACACTGCTTACTTACAGGTAGAATGTTAGTCAAAGGAATAATGATACTGGTTGTAAATCCAAGAGTTCTTGGGGTTCCTTTTTTAGATGATTTACAGAAAGCTAAGCTGGACAAGAAAAGTATTATAACTATAGCCCTGCAAAAATACATATCTGCCATGCCTGCCATTTGTGTTAAGCAGCAAGTTAAACCCATAGGTTGTCTGGACCTTGCAATGTAATTAGACACTTTTAAAGAACAAGACATGCATATAGTGAAAAGGAGAGCTATAAGGCAAGATGCAAACATGTATAGCATGCAAATAGTTAATAGTGAACTGCCCTAACTTCACCATCAATGTTTTAGAATGGTGTACTATATCTTAATTTTAAATCATTAAATCATTAAATCATTAAGAAATTTATATGCTTTACACTGGGATCTTTCTCAAGGAGAACCTTAGCTGCTCCTTCTATAAACATGTTTGACCTACTGCATTATACAATGCTTACATGTTACTATTAACTTCATATTTTATTACATACAGATTGCCTAAATATGCAGTATATGACTCTTACCACATAAGAACAGAGATGAATTCATAACACCTCAAAGAGACTAAAATTTGATAAAGTTGTGTTTGCTTTAAGTAGCTATCCTTTTTCATAATGGTCGCAACCTGCCAAAGTCCATAACTGCACCTTCTGTGTTTACATTTGCAGTGTTTATTGCTGATATGTTGTAATAAGTCATATTCAAGACAAATACAGAAAAAAAAGGAAGGTGGTTGTACTAAATTTCATGCAGATCCTATGCAAAATTAGGATCAGGTAGACTGCGAAACTTCCTGTATTGCAGTCAGCTTGTACGTAACATGAATACTGGAGAAAGGTTTTGTTGAAACACAAATGCTTGAAAAAAAACTAGGTTTCTGAAGGAAAAAAAATTACAAGGTATTTATGTTTGCTTTATTAAGATACCTCTATTTTTCTGCTCCACAGCCAACTGTTTCTCAAGCGTTTCCCTCAGTTCTCGTTCCCTGAAGAGCTCCATCTTCAGCTCTGTCTTTTCCAGTTGGACTTGTTTCTCTTGAGCTCTGGCATTGTCTATAGCAACCTTTAGTAGACCCTGTTAAAAAACAAAACAAACAAACAAAAAAAAATGTTTGAGGAATATTACAACAGATGACATAATAAATAACTTCTATTATTTATCTCTGATTAGTCATATGAGATTTTACAAATGAAATAATCCTTTTACTGGTTCAAAGTTTCCTGGTTATCAAGAGCAAAATGTAACTCTTTTGTTAGACTCTAAATCTAAGAGTCAAGTTTTCACAGAAGATGCAAGCTGATCTTCAAATACGTGTAAAACTAATATAAAAAAGTTATAGGGATAGGTTTATTCTTCATGGAAGATAAAAGATAACAAGCCTATACAAGCCACTTGCCAGTTAAAACAAAAAGAGCTGTCCTATTGACAGCAAATTGTCAGTCTCATTATTTATCAACTGAAGAATGGCAAATTTAGTCTCCAGTACAATTCCTTATTGCTGTTCATTATTACTACATTCTATATTGTTTCTGAGGAAGATTAAGTTGTTGAGATGTTAAACAGAGGACACAGAGGACACTCACAAAGCAGAAAGATCTTTCTGCCTTAAAAAGTACATTAGTGATTTTGTGCAATTGTTATCTCACAACAGACGGCAAAACACAATGATCTCTTAATTTCTTGAGTTGGTATGTTGGAAAAAAAATCTACATTTTTGTGGTTATTGCATCAGGAAATAGTAACTTGTTTTCTTTTTTTTCTTGAGAATTTTAATCTACAGTTCCTCCTTTTTGCAAGGAAACAGATCTTGGCATATCTAATAGCTAGATAATTAGGACACTGATATAAACTACAAAAAGAGGAGGGGAAATAGGGTTGAAAGAAAGATAGAAAGAGAAAATAACTCCATATTCCAGAATTCTGGCCATCAGGCTCTTGGCTCTACACTTTTATCTCTTTCACTTGAAGCTATCATAATATAGTAGATAATTAAGCATAGCTAGGCATATATGAACCTGCATGGATATGAACCTAACTCTTCCATATCCTAGGCAAGTCTCCTGACAACCATAGATCCGTAGATAGAACCATAGATTATTATTTTGACCCAAGAGGGATGTGCTGATATGAAGCAAAACAATGCCAACAAGACAGACTGAAGAAGTTGCTGGTAGTTATTTTAGGAAAGTTAAAAGATCAAAAGTTCAGAATCAAGACCCAGTTTCAGAGCTGCATACTACAGACACAAAATTATGTTCGCCAACTCATGAGTTTCCTCACCATTTAAGCACATTTCCTTAATTAAATTCTGAGTTTCAAGTTTTTTTCACAATTTTTTTAAAAATATCTCCCAAAAGAACAGGCCAGCACTACGATACTTGAAAATGGAAAAAAGCACTTTCTTGAGTGTTAGTATGCACCTTTCTCTTGCTGGCCTTCCTAATGTCAGTGCCTACCATTGAAATTTGTGTCCTTCCACTTCTTCTTTTAAGTCTGTTCTTCAGAGTTCATTATTTTCATTATTCCTCATCCTCACTCTTAACTAAATTGTTGCCACAAGTGTTGTTACACTAAGAATTTAATTCTTGCAGTTTTATTATACTTCAATATATTAAAGTCCACAGCAACTGAAATAAATCAAACTTTCCAACAGCAAGGACCACATGGTCACTTTAATGATGCACACTACAGAAGAATAAGACCACATTTGAAAATATCAAACAACAGTAACTCAAAAAAATGTGCTTATAAATATGATTACTGTTTTAGCAATTTTCTTTAAAAGAAAAAAATAACTAAAACACAAAGATATTTTGTGTTGACCATTAAACTTAGATGACTTCTAAAGAAAATCATGTAAAGCTAAATACAAAGCTCCAAAGACAAATGCAAAGTAAAATAGATTTTTTTAATATTATCATTCACTTGAAATCCCCCTTTATGAATCATAGAATCCTTAGAGTTGGAAGAGACCTCTAAAGGCCATCTATTCCAATTCCCTAGCAATGAACAGGGACATCACAGCTAGATCAGCTTGCCCAGGGCATTATCCAGTCTTGCCTTGAATGTCTCCAGGGATGGGGCATCAACCACATATCTAGGCAACACATTCCAGTGCCTCATCATCCTCACTGTGAAAGACTTCTTCCTTATATCCAACTTAAATCTACTCTCTTTAAACTTGAAATCATTGCTACTTGTTCTATTACCACAGACTCTGCTAAAAAATCTGTCCCCTTCTTTTCTGTTGCTCCCCTTTACAGACTGACAAGCTGCTATTATGTTACCTTGGAGCCTTCTCTTCTCCAGGCTGAACAGCCCCAGCTCTCTTAGCCTATCCTCATAGGAGAGGCGTTCTGTTCCTTGGTTCATTTCTGTGGCCCTTCCCTGGACACAATCCAACAAGTCTATCATCACAGAATCTCATAGAATGGCCTGGGATGAAAAGGACCACGATGATCACACAGTTTCAACCCCCCTGCCACGTGAAGGGTCACCAACCACTAGACCAGGCTGCCCAGAGCCACATCCAGCCTGGCCTGGAATGCCTCCAGGGACGGGGCATCCACAACCTCCTTGGGCAACCTGTTCCAGTGCGTCACCACCCTCTGAGTGAAAAACTTCCTCCTAATATCTAACCTAAATCTCTCCTGACTCAGTTTAAACCATTCCCCCATGTCCTATCACTGTAGACTCTTGTAAACAGCCATTCCCCTTCTTAAGCTCCCCTTTTTATAAGCTCCCTTCAAGTATTGGATGGCCACAGTGAGGTCTCCCTGGAGCCTTCTCTTCTCCAAGCTGAACAAGCCCAGTTCTCTCAACCTTTCCTCATAGGAGAGATGCTCCAGCCCTCTGATCATCTTAGTGGCCCTCCTCTGTACCCGCTCCATGAGCTCTATGTCCTTCTTGTGCTGGGGGCCCCAGGCCTGGATGCAGTACTCCAGATGGGGCCTCATAAGAGCTGAGTAGAGGGGGACAATCACCTCCCTTTCCCTGCTGGCCACCCCTTTTTTAATGCAGCCCAGAACACAGTTGGCCTTCTGGGCTGCAGGTGCACACTGCAATGTCTATGTCTCTCCTGTACTGAGAACTCCACATCTCGATGCAGTACTCCAGGTGAGGCCTCACCAAAACAGAGGGGCAGGATCACGCCCCTCAATCTGCTGGCCATACTTCTTCAGATGAAGCCCAGGATATGGTTGGTGTTCCAGGCTGTGAGGGCACAATGCTGGCTCATGTCCAGGTTCCCATTTACCAGTACACCCAATTTTTTTTCAGCTGGGCTGCAATCAATCCTTTCATCCCCAGCTTATATCGGTAATGGGGCTTGCCTTGACACAGGTGCAGGACCTCGTGTCTGGATTTGTTGAACCCCATGAGGTTCACCTGGGCCCACTGCTCAAGTCTGTCTAGGTCCCTCTGGATGGCATCCCATCCCTCTGGTGCACTGACCCCAACACACAGCTTGATGTCATCAGCAAAACTGCTGAGAGTGATTCAGATAGGAATTATGGTATCAATACCTGCCTCTAGTTTATGTTGGAAGTCTAGAGTATTTTAATCTCCTCCAATTCATCTTACTAGGACACATGATACGTCCAAATCATGAATAAAAAAAAGCAGACAAAGAGAAATTATGCAAAGAATACTTGTAGATTATAAGCATATTGTCAAATAATTTCAAAGATTCAAATACCTTTCCCAAATTCTTGCCATCCATCTTATTTAACCATAAAGGCAAGCTGCTAAAACAACTGCCATCTTTACTCAGTTCAACTATATTCATGTACATGTTTCTTCTTCATCAGGAATAAACAATTAGTAACAAATGAAAGAGATCATTACGTCAAGTGCCCTTTTAGATCACCCCAATTAAAACTTTAGTTTAGCTGTATTTTAATGCTAAGATACCAAATTCTAATTTTCTGCTCTGATTGCTCGTTGACTTATCTTTGAAAGATGCACTCTTAGTGCAAAGTCTAGAGATCATTTAGCAAGATGCCAATGTTGGCACCACTTAATGTGTTGATTGGTTGTATTATCAGTAGCAGTTTAAAATAAATTACTGTTAAACTATTATTGTCCTTGGCTAACAAATATTTTTGTGTTTTAAATATCCATGAATGAACATGGAGAATAATTCTAATGTAACGCAGACGTGTAATTTTATATTAAAATCGCTGCATAGTATGAAGCTGCTAAAAGCATATTACATTTTCTATTGAATTTCTGCACCACACTTCCTCCTTCAACCTCTCATTTTTTTAAACCCTCTGCTAACGTAGCTAATGGTAATACATTACCTATTGCTGCTGATTATGTCTGAAAAATATTAGCTTTTTGGAGCCAAGACACACTAGGGACTACTTATAAGCTACACAAAATTAAGTTTCATTTTTAGAAGTTAAATCAGTGCACATCAGTAGGCGTCCAATGTAGAAAAAAATCTTCACTAGAGCCAAACTGATGCATATGCAAAAGTGCTGTTGCTGCCAATGACATCTCTAATGCAAAAATACTGGAAACATTCAGTATCTCTTCAGTATTTGATGAAGAAGGGCTGAGAAAATCAACTAAAAAGTACAGCATCTAAAAATTATCAGTGCCCTCTGGAACAGGAATAGCAATTTCAGAGTTGCACGAAATTCTATTAATTCTCCCAGTGGATCATCTGTAAAAGATTATACAAAATACAGTATGTCCAACTTGTATTTGCTATGGCTAATCCTCTAACCTGATATTAAATCAATATGCTGCCAATGACAACGGGAAATGCAGTGCAACACAGGACATTAACAAAAGAAAAATATTTCCCTTTAGGGAAGGTCAGATGTTATGGAGGCTGGATAATGATAATTGTAGTGAACATCCTCAGGTTCCAGATTTGTTTTTAATACAGTATGGCTCGATCAGAAGCAGGGCTTTTAACATGGCATGCCAATCCTCCTGTCTGTGTCGCTGTTTATATTATATATATATATATAATATATACTATATAACATATTATATATATATACATATATATATATATATATATATATATAATTTCAGTGTAATATTAAACATTGACATTTTCCCCAGGAGACTTAAGAGATTATTCTGATATATATACATATATATATATATTATTTTGTTTATTTGTTTGTTTATTTGTTTGTTTGTTTTCTTTGTTGATTTGCTTGACATTTTACACTGATAAGTCCTCTAGAAATATTCTAAATTAAAAATTTAATTTGATGTATGGTCAATGTCTCTTCCCATTCACTGACTAATAGTTATCTCTAACATACTTGTAAACGCTGTCTAGTGAGGATAGATTATTATCTTTTACAAATTAAATGTATCTCTATCTTAAAGCCAGTATCACCCATCACTATTTAAATAAATAAATAAATAAATAAATAAAATCATGTATTGCCTATAGAGGAAAAAAGGTATTTAGAACCTCCTTCTCATTCTAGCTACTACTGTGTGTTATGGATAACACACTTAGCTACATAGTTATTTGTGACTTTAAAATGGCCTTCCTAGTTCATCCAGAAGACTTACTAGTCTGTCTAGAAGACATTGCTTTACTTCCAGTAATTGCCCATATAATTTTTATGCTCTCATTATTGAGGAAATAAAAAACAACTGCATATAAACAATTTATACTAACCTTTACAGGTTAAATTCTGAATATTTGCAATTTGAATCTGACTGCCAGCTTAGTAAAATATGCAAAGTAATGTAACACAGCATGACTGTAACTACAGATGACTCTAAGAAAGACATTTTTTGTAATATCTCAGATTGAAAACCTCCATCATTGGTAAAAGCATGATATTGTTCATTAATATTTTTTGTGAAAAATAATTTTCTCTTCAATTTTAGCAGAAATCAAACAGGAAAACACAAAGAAAAACTGTGATTTTTACTTTACCCAATGTTTGTACTATTTTTCTCCTGTTTACTCAATCATAGATGGCAACAGCACAGGAGACTCACAGCAATAAAGCCAGTTGTTCTCTTTGTTTTCAGAAGGGAATTCTGTGTGCAATCATACATTTCTTTTATTAACATCAGTGGGATACTTGTAGTCTATTATACATATTTCTCTGAAAAATACTTAGCAGTAAGACTGTATCAATGGAAAAACGTAACTGTTGGTGCAATTAATTCATCCTCTAGTTATTAATAGAAAATCAGCCCATGGTCAGTAAGTATTTAGACTCTAAAAGCCTAAAATAACATTACTGTTATCCAGGAACACTGCATTATCATGAAAGGCTGTGGCTGTAACATACTTTGGCATAACTGGGTCATGACTCCAAAAGGTGAATTTATGTGAAAGATAGGGAAACATCTTCAGCTTTCTTACTAGTACCCACATATCATTTTGCTGTGATCCACCTTCCTTTACCCTTTATCCTCTCTGATGCTGCATACAGACTTTCAAAATTTCATCTAGAAGAAATTAACAAATACACAGTGGAAAGGAACAGACACTTGTTTAAAGTTGTCTGGGGAAATTTATTTTCTCTTCCTTTTAAATGTGTAGATATACAGCTGAATAAGAAAATATGGTCCCATCTCATTTGTTTTATTTGTGTATTCAATTATATTTTGTTAGTTAATTATTTATATCTATCCCGGCAGTTCCCAGAAAGACTTAACCTTGCTTGTTCCAGACTCTGTATATTTGGATTATCTTTCTTTAAATGTACAAATAATTAAACACTGTTCATTGTTGAGTTTTTGTTTTTTTGTTAGTGTTTCTTTTTTATTTTTAGGTTTTTTATTTTTTCAATAAATATTTTTCAAGTCCTGGTTTCAGCTGGGATAGAGTTAATTTTCTTAAGCGTGGCAAGTATGACACTGTGTTTTGGATTTAGAGGTGTTGATAACACATTGACATTTTAGTTGTTGCAGAGCAATGCTTACACACAAAGTCAAGGACTTTTCAGCTTCAGGTAGTGCCTCCCTAAGTGGAAGCAGGAAGGGGCACAAGGAGCTGGGAGGGAACAAGACTAGGTCAGCTGGCCTAAACTGGCCAAAAGGATAATCCACATTCTGTGATGTGATGCCATGCTGAGCAACAAAACTGGGGGAGTTGGCTGCAGGGGCTGCCACTGCTTGGGAATCAGCTGGGCAGGTGGTTACAAATGTACTGTGCACCACACATTCTGTACATCCTTTTTGTTGTTACTGGTTTTATCTGGTTTTTGCTGTTGTTGGTTTTTTTTGTTTGTTTGTTTGTTTGTTTTTAAACCTAAGCCTGGCCCATCCCATCTTCTGGCCACCCCCTGACCCATGCCATCATGGTGGCGGGTCTGTCCCACTGAGCAGCCCTGCCCGGCCTGGGCATGCATCCATCTCTTGGCAACAACAATCCGTCAATGAGCTATTAGCACTGTCTGAGGTGAAACCAAGGCACAGGGAGGAGGGCACGGTGCAGTGCCAGCTTAAGGTATGGCAAAAAATTGTATGTATTTTGATATAATGGCTAAACACGGTTTTGCGAAAAGCAAAAAAAAAGTAACCTTGCTTTCTGTTATGGTAAAGGAATTGAGAATAGGTTTCAAGATTGCAAGAAAAACCACTGATCTTTTGGTACTTTCGCAACTCCATCTTCATTTGACAATAAATTCTTGAATTGGTATGTGAGATTTGCAATGAGATATTCAACAAAAAAATCTGACCATGTGTCTTTATTAGACTTTTATAAGAGAAAAATATCCCTCACTTCACAGTCATGCCTTATTCCTGTCATTCCTTTTGTACAATTTGTATATTTGTGAACAATTATTGTCTAGAACAAAGCACAGGAGAGTAAAATTTCATAAAAAATCTCTAATGGACACCTTGAGAACCTTGAGTACTAAGAATTGGAACCACCGCCATCAAATCAGACTGATGCGTTAGTTTCACAAATACTGGTCAGATATCCCACTAGTTTTATCGTTTTTTGCTCTTTTTAATTACTGTTTTAATAAAAATATTAACAATCAAAATGTTTTGTTATTTACATACATTAACTACATTATACGCTTCATGAAGGCTGCTCCAAAAGTAATTTTTTGTGTGTTATTATGTCAGCCTACAACATCAGAGGCAGATGTTGGTATTGGCAGTAAAGGTTGAACCTTCCCACCAATATTCTGTTACATGTTGTTGCTGTGTGACAGCAGTAGAGGGGCAGACATAAAATGGCATCTGATATGGAAGTGGTATCACTGAACTCTTCCTTATAGGAAAAATGGCACCCACTCACATGATGATAAAATCTTGCTGAATGTTTGTGGAGACCAAACAATGGATGTGAGCACAGAGAAGTGTTAGGTGATGTGTTTCAAGAGTGGCAACAAGTGACAGTGGGTCACCTCTACTGGTTCAGGTTTTGATGAGCATGGCATGCAGGCTAATGTTCATCACTGGTAGAAATGCATAGCTAATGGTGTAACTATGTTGAAAAGCAGTGTTTTGTAGCTGGGAATTTGTTCTATCAAACAAAGGTACTGTGCTCATTATATCTATTGTAGTTTCCATGAAAATAAGTAGGAAGCATTAATTTTTGAGTGACCTACATGTACATGGCCCAAGACAATTCCTCTTCGCACAGTGAGGCCCAGGCAAGTCAAAAGGTTGGACAGCAATGGATTAAGGTTTATTCGTTTAGATTTGATACCCATGGAAGACTTGATTAGTGTTTAGTAGACAGTTTTAAAGGAAGTAACCAGAGTTACGCAAGTTAAATTAACAGGCGTTACCGAAATTCATCAACATCTGCACAACTTTTTGCACACAATTTTCAAATATCAAGTGTTCACTAATTTTCTACTTAACTCAAAAGCACTGTCCCCATGTCTCCTCCTCACTCTGACAATGTTCAATATTAGAGTTTCTATTGCCCATACCTTGACTTCGTTCTATTTTAAAGCAGGACAGACTCTACATAATTTCTTCTGAAGGCACCCAGTTTCTATATTATGCACAAAACTGAGTCAGTACAGTAGATCATAACACCATCCCATCCTCACATGTTTGTGTAGCCTGAGGTTGCTTGCTTATGTAGTAATATGACCTTCATATTTGTAAAATATAGACATTCTCCACCACAGCATGTGGCAGGTCACGTATGTACCCCAATTCTATGACCTAATGAAGGTACATTTCATTTGCATTTCACAGGCAAACTTACATTTGTCCCGTGATATGTCTGCATTTTGGTCATATGTGATGCTTGGAAAAAGAGAACAGCAAAATCATTCATCTAGACCTTGGCTAGATTTTTGCTGTTTTCTTATTTAAAAGAACCTTAACATTGGAGGCAGGGAACAAACTGTAGGCAAAATGATATTTTCTAGAAAGTTAAATCTGCTTGGTTGCTAGTAACCTATTCTTAGTGCAGCTGAAAAAAGAGAATGGTGAGAAAGTTTGATGCTCCACTCTTTGTAATTTATACCTCTGTACTGAAAAGGATGCAAGATGTGCCTGGACTAAAGGAGAATAAAGGAAAATTGACCCAATGACAAGAGTTCTGTCCCATGTATTGAAGCATCATGGATTTCAGGTGGTACTTATGTATTTCCTAATAAAGTCATAAACCATATTGTGAGCAGTGACCACAGTACAAAATTTCCCCATTTCACAAATCCTGTTAAGAAGTTTGAACTTGTACCTGTACTTCAGTTATGGAACTGTTGGGCCATAGTTCACTTAAGTATCTGTGGTAGTCCTTTCATTACAGTAACCACAGAATATGGAAAACACTGTTTAAATGTCATTGATAAGAGAAACTGCCACTGTGCACAGGCTATTATAATAGCCTCTATTGTTTTAAAGAGAATACTTATCATTTTCTATCAAGGTAGGAAAATCAAGCTAGCTAAATATGTATATGAATAGGTACGTATAGTGAAGTATTTTTTTATATAGTCCTGATAGAGGTTTAAATGTATGGGGAAAAAAACAAACAAACATGCCTTGATGGTATGTGAAAGGACTCCCAGATATACAGTGAGACACAGAGACATATTGAAAAAAATCCAAAGAGTTTTACATGCAACCTGTTTACCCCGATGGGTGATTTGTCATGATGTGGAAAATCAAAGTAAGGAACAGTAAGTCAAAAAACACAATGAGAAAAAGCAAAAAGAAGTCTCTGGTTTCTTAATGATCTTGGCTCTCATTTTCTCTCTTCAACACATAAGATTAGTTTTAAAAAATAATTTAAAAAAAAGCAATGAAAGCAATGACCGAATTTCATGTTCGTGTTTTCTGTAAAACAACACTGAATACATTCTTAGCAAATTAATCCCAGTCATTTATCCTGAAGTCGTGCAGCACTCTCCTATTCAATCACGAGATTAGCTAACCTGTTGATGCTGAATGCCTTGCTCATTAGGTTGCTGTCTAGAGACATTGACTGCACACATTTGTCAAAAAAATTACTAGGAACTTTACTGTACATGCATGCAAAGCAAAAACATTAGATATTAACTTTTTTGTACCTTTGAAAAAAATATTCTTTATAGATTTCAACTGGTCTGCTAGAAGAATGCTAAATGTTGCAGAATTACCATATTTTATAATTTGTATAAGATCCAAAAGTTACAACAACTAAAACAAAATCCACACAAACAAAACAAAAAAAACCATTTACAATTATGTTCTTTTGTATCAGGCAGATATAATACTTTATTTCTAAACAGCAACTGTTTTTTATCTTTTTTCGTTGTTAGAACTCAAAACATCACTAATAAAGGGATCCTGTATACTTTTCATAAAACAAATACAAAGGGTCATAAAGTTGAAAGAGTTTGCTTAGGAAAACAAAGCAAAGAGGCTTTGGCCCTGTGTTGCATAGTGCTTTCTGAATAAAACTGAATTGACTCAATACATTTGCAGGAAAAAAAAGTATATTGAAAGTTAGAAGCTGCACAAACAAAGGTTGTATGTAATGAATACAGTATGGCTGCATTATTTCTTGCACTAACATTATGCTTCTTCATGCAACATACCGCTGCAAAAATTGCATCTGGAGAACACATGATCACTGAATTTGTGGGGAAAAAAATTCTTCATTCTAATATTAAACACTAACATCTAGGCAAATGTATACCTTGGACAATATTTGAATCAGGCTGTACTATGCACACAATAGACATTCTGACTACTGAATAGGAAATCTGCAGAAAATTTGGTAATACCCTTTGAAGTCTATTCTTTGAAGACATTACTTTAAGTGAAATGAGCTTACTTATAAAAGAAGTGCTTTTTTGTGAATGTTTTTGTGAATGCTTTTATGAGAGACACATTTCAAATAGCTTTAAATATCACTTCCACCTTGGCACTGCAGCAATTTGAAATAACTATTTATTAAAGAAATGTTTCTCTGTTTAGTAAATGAGATATACCTAAATAGTAAGATACATTTCATTAGCCTGTAATAAAAAGCGCATTTAAGACCAATGTTATTAAACACCCCAATGCCATTTTCATCAAATTCTCTGCTGTGGTCTAATACACAATCTATTTTTTTATGTACTGTAACTGACAGCTTCTAAATTCATTCATTTGTTGCGGTTTCTTTAAATCCCAAATTACTAGAAAGTTTCAGCAAATTAGTTTATCCAAATAATCTTATGAACTGATTAAGCTAAAATGGTTGTATTAATGTAGACAAATCTGAACAACTGGCTCCTCTCCACTCCTTTAAGCTGATCTACAGAAAGGCCTACCTGGATGTTAGTCAGAAGGGTCTCTATGGAGGACAATCCATCAGGGAATAGAAAAGGAGATGGAAAACCTGGAGGTAGTGGTTGCCCATGCCCAGTTAGAGAAAGTTTGTCAAGGCTGTCTCTTGCAGTTGGTGTGGAGAGCGGGGTCTCATCTGTATGTGATTGAAACAAAAATATAGAACAAGTTACGCTTGTCTGTTTTTATTAGACTTCAGTAATGGCTTCCCTAGTGGTTTCCAGAACATTTATTGCAAATTGGTTCCTGCTATCAGGAGAAAATGCTTTCTGCTGAATTTTCTTTAATGAAAAAGCTGTGGAGATACAACAAGATAACATTAATGAGTAACTTTATAAGCCTTTTAAATGCAGTCTCTAATGAGACTGAGTTTACAGTGCCATAGAATCTTTTTAAAACAAATATTATCTCACATATACTCGTGATAAAATATTCAAGCTGACTTTATGGGCACCTTACCAATTATCTCATTTTAGTTTGTGTTCTATTTGAACTGACAATAGAATATTTGCTAGCATGACATATATTTCATATAAGAGAAAAATTTGAACATAAGGTTTGCTATACAATTAACCCTTCCCACACAATGCTTTCATTTACAGGTCAGAAGATTCTGCAAACAGAAAATCTACAGACTGTCTAGGCATTTTTAATCAAAAAAGTATACCTGATTCGCACAGCTGAAACATGCTCTGAACAATAAATGATATTAACAGCATGGTTACAATCATTGGCCTAATTTTTTTTAAACACAGACATGTTCTAACAATTAGTGCTCAACTCCTTAGTGGAATCATCATAACAATCAGATCTGATCAGTTGTGACATCACAACGGGAAAAGACTCCCCGAGTCTGCAGACTTCTAAGATTAGTGTTTCATAGATAATCTGTGAGTGGATTATAAAGTAAGTGAAGAAAAAAAAAAAAAGAAGAAGAAAAAAAAAACTTCATTATACGTCTTTTTTTTTTTTCTTTTTTTTTTCTTTTTTTTTTAATTTTTGAAATATTTTTAGACTACCGTTGATATGATACAGAAATTTAGGTCAAGCTCATTGCACCAGATGTTAATCTGAATTCTTCAAAAAGGAAAACTATTTATACATGCATTTAGATATATATATCTATTCATATTTGTCTTAGTAATGGCTCAGTCATTAACTGAAACACTGATGTATCTCAGTACAATTCCGTGGCATCAGAATGCATACAGAACTCTGCACAGCTGTTTGACTACATGAGAGTTTGTCAGCCTTAGTCTATTTCATTTAGCTTTGATCAACATGATACATATTTTTTGAGGTGTATTAATTTCTTTTTTTTTTCTGCAATGTATTTTATTACAGTTTTAATGAATAGTTGTAGTTCACTTTTTATTCTAGCATACACATTGGGAAACGTATGATATAAAATTCCTGACGCTATTTTCCTAAAAAGAAATAAAAAGAAGTGAGGTGCTGTATATTGTAAAGTGGTAATAGTCTAGAGATAGAAAAATTGAAGTCTTTTCCAAGAACGGGTTAGAGTGTTTCAGCAGCCAAGGGAAAGCACAGTGTAACTCAGAATCCCTGTTCATCCCAGAATTTCATTTCCATCAACATTCCAGACAAAAGAAATCTCTGTTAAGCACTTTCAGTTGCTTGTTCCTTTCTCCATCTCCTCATGGGCTCCACTGTGCTGGCCACAACTTAATGGTGCTAGCGTAAAAGCTGCATCCACAATCTATTTTGGCACAGAAATGCCAAAATAGGCTCCTCGGCTTGTCCCACCTGGCTCTTTCTATAGCTAGTGAAGAGGAATACAGCGTTTTAAGGTGCTAATCCATATAAACTATTATAGCCATCAGAAGGATACAGAAGGAGAAAAATCTTCCTCTAGAAGTTCCTGTTAACTGTAAGAGGAGCCTCAGATGACTTGTTCAGATAGAAAGATCTACATTTGGAATGATCAACCATACCATGAAAACTGTTCTTCTCAGTTCACAGGGGCTTAGGCTGAGAGTAGCCTACAAAAGGAGTAAAAGCCCATTTAATATTCTCTGTGTTTTACAATCTGTGGCACAATTTTTACTTTCTCATAAAGTCTTAAGTAAAAAGTTTACCAAGCTAAGCTTTGTGAAACAAAGTAATGTTTACCAAGGAAAGCTTCAGCCCATAAAAAGATTTTGTTAAGTGTATTTCATCAGATTTTCCAGTCTGATCTCAACATACTGTTCAGAAAAACTGGCTGTAGATGACTGAACCTATATCTTACAAGATTAAAAGTAGACTATGAAAAATGTACTCTGTGTGCATCATCTATTCCTCACGCTATTCTGCTGTCTGTCATCATTTTGTTGTAACATACAATAACTTGACCCTAAATAATAGTTTTTTATTTTCTTTTCAACTTTAAAAATATTATAGATATATTCACCACATTAGGAAAAATAAACAAATAGGTAATCCTGGATACTGTAAACTACATTACTGCTCTCAAGTATTCCTGCTAGTTCATCTTCTGAAATCACGTTCTAGTGTGAAGAATAATTCTCTTTTTTTTTTTTTCCCCAAACTGCTGTCAGTATTGTTATGTGTTCATTAATCATAACAAACAATTCAAACTTAAGCAAAAATTATTATAGACTGATAAAGGCTGCACGATATTATTTTTGATTGATGTAAATATGGCTTTCACAAATGTTTCATACACAATGTTAAAAAAGCTACAAACCTCCTGTTTGGTATTCATGTGAGTTTTTGACTGAAGTCCTCCATATACTAGTGGTCCCAGAGAAAGTATTGACTTGCATGGCATAGAAAGGAAGAGTTTAATCACTAGTATGCATCATGGAACTAAATTATACAAATGTGAAAGTATGCCTCTAGGTTTGTCACATAGATAGGCCAAAAATCTCTTATCCTTCTTGAAATAACTTAAAATCTTACTAAAATTTTAGGCCTTGAGCTGAAAAAATGTTTTAAAACATATCAGATAAAACTCACCTACCTAAAAAAATACATAGACCTTACTTTGCTTAAAAACTGTTCTTTCAATGTAATCGTTGAGATAAAGAAAACTCCTAACATAGGTCTTACCTGAGATTTTGGGCAAAGGATTAAAGTCTCTGCTTTACTTTAATTACAAATACATGTTTTTTACTGTATTTTAGGCATGCTCAAAACATGTTTGTAATGGTTTTCTCAACAATGTACGGCACCGTTTTTCAACAGGCAAAATAACTTCAAAGGATTAAAGTTATGGATAATAGAATGAACTCAAAATCCAAACTCTTCTATTATAATAAATAACAGAAACAAATTTACACTGAAGGGGAAGACTAGAGAGTTGAACTTACAGTGAACTTAGTTTAATGAAATTTAAACTCAGAAAAAAATGTCAGACTAATGTGGCTTTGTTTTCCTGATGTCCCATGTGAAATAAACTTTGAGTGTGAGTATGTTTGAAACAGAGCAAATGTACATATTATACACAGGAAGCATGAATATTTGTGGATGTGAGATAAGCAATGATTGAGGGAATCTTGAAAAAATGCATTTTTAAGAAAAAGCACATTGTAAACATGGCCAATTAAAACAAAACCACATATCTTAGTAGCAATAATAATATGACCTCTTGCCACTGAAGCATTTAAAAATCTTCTATTCCTGCCTAAGTTCTCTTTTCTCAACACAGTGTTCCATCTTTGTTTCCAAATAATCATTAACATAGCATCTTTTGAACTGCTGCAAAGGAACTACTAACGGTCCTCAACCTGCTAGCGGAGCAACACTGCAGAAACGATAAGCCCTTGCTGGGAGACAGAGATCTGGCATTTTTAGCCTGAATACATCAAAGGAAGCATTCAAAGAAAAGTCGGGGCAAGAGGAGAAATAGGTTCAATCTACAACTCCATTGTCAGAGCTGGGAGCAGAACAGTAAAAGAGATGAAAAGAAAGAACAAGGTTGAACAAAGAAGTGGCCAGGCCTGTCTTGGCTTGTGCTGACCACCAAGATGTTATAAATTAACAGAAAAACAAGGATTGGACAAACTATTATTGAAATCTCTGCAGTATCAGAGCAAAGGTGAATCTGTACGTGACACTGGAACTAAATCACCATAACAGGCAAGTCTGAAACCAACACCTATCTTCAAAATATTTACAGATGCCACATCCATTAAACCAATTGCTCCTCAGTTTCAAAAAGTAACCTGTTTTTGATCAAACTAGATTTTATCTGTGAACAACAGAAGGTTTGGGCCAAATACAAGTAACATTTTTCACATTTTCACACTTGGTATGTTGCCATTCTATTTTGTTCTTCATGAGATAACATGGAAATAGACACTATGGAAGCTGTGACAGCTATTTAAACAATAATAGATGAACAGTGGTAGCCAGTCTATTGTCTGTGTTCCCAAATGCAAATAGGAAAAGTTTAGACTGGTCACTAATCAAAATGGAGAATGTTGATATTTGAAAGCAAGAGATAATGGCTGACTCAAAAATACTCTATAGATTAATGTCTTTCTATAATTTTAATGGCTCTTTGTTAAGTGTCCTGATAATTTTTTGGTTCTCTATAAAATACTTCAAACATTTGTTCCTAAAACAACTCACTCATAGCATTTAGTGCAAGCACAAAGGCAGACGTATTGTGGGTTGACACTGAGATGTGGAAGTTTGGAAACTGGTATGACTTGAAAAGGAGATAGAGACTAATAAAGAACTGAGTGAAAGCTAAACTGAGAAAACAGGATAGGAAGAGACTTAAGGTAGACAAACAGTTTGGAGAAGGATAGTGAAACTGAGATGAAATCATGGAGAAAAAAGTGCCCAAGGAGTAAGAAATTTGTACTAAGCAAGAAATTAACAAAATGCTATGCTGTTCAACACAACATATTTGTATAAGCTACGATTGTTGTGTTTCAAGCACAGTACTTCACTGCAAATGAAATTTATTACTGGTAAAATCAAATGCATAAAAACATCTACTTTAAAGATAAGCATTTTAGTTTTGTTAAGGAATTAATGCTGTAAAATCACTGTAAATGAATGAAGAGTTGGCAAAATATATCCAAAAAGTAAAAATGTAATTAGTGATGATGTGAGGATTTCTTCAGGCTCTTTGGACTAGATCACGTTCAGTTTATTCTTCATTTTATATGTCCCGAGGAGGGCCTCAGAGTCAATCAGCACAACTTATCTAATTTTCTCTTTCAATAAAAGGATTATTCTAATAACTTTTATCTTATTTTGCAGCCTATTACCGATTGGGGTTCGGTTAAGTAGTATTTACTGGTTTATTTATTCTAAGGATTTCACAATATTTTAGAATAAATTATCCTTCATATTTTTTTAACAAATGTATTTTACCATACAATAAAATGTTAAAATGCTAGTATTGCTTCGACATTTGGAAGCGTAATAATATATAATGCCCCAAATAGAATAATACTGTTTTGCTGTCCCTACATCAAAAATTGTTCTGTTCACTCACAGAAATTTGCACAGAATAAAAGTGCATTTTATGCATTTAAGTACATCAAATGGTCAGGAAAAGCAGGATATTCAGAGGTGACTCCAAAAAGGAATTCAGCATATATAGTACAAGTATCTTGAACACCTGATAACGAACTTTAGCTAACCCTAAAGAAATACAAATTCTAAGGAAAAATGATGGTAAGAAAGGTACATTAAATATTTTAATGTGTTTTTAAACAATATATTAGTATAAACACAAGGCATGTGATAATATTGTAACTTGAAGTTCTTAAATACGAGTACTATGTCCATTACTTCTTTTTTAAAGATACTTAAATGCTACTGGCAGAGATCTAATACTGATAAAAGCCAACTGTGCTTTGGATGCTGAAAAAAGTATAAATGTATTTTACTGATTCATGTCAAATGTCCCAGTTAGCATTCTACTAGCTCCACTCCATCAGCCAGGCAATTCTGAGTGCTAACAGGAATGTTCCTCTGCTTCATAGCAATTCTTCAAGAAGTGCTTCTGTGCACAAGTGTATGTGGAGAGTTGTGTGAATGTGGCTCATTACACATTCATAAATGCAATTCTCAGCTTTTTCTGGAGTCATGTTCATAATCTGAACTTGTGTCAATAATCATCCACGCAACAAAGAGGATGTGGCTGGGAAATCAAAACCTACCACACATGATACTAGCCATCTCATTTCTTTTACTGTGTTGGCTTTAGAAGCTCACAGCCTACCCCAGGTAGCCCAACTATCTTTCTGGCTTTCCTGAATATATGCAACACCAAAGATCAAGCCAAGTATGCTGAATCAGATCAGGATTTATGATTAGCATCAAACGTTAAATTAGGGATTGGACTTAAAAACAGAATGAGTGTATTGCATACTAAGCCTTACATTTTCAAAATTATGAACAGATAAAAACAACACATAAGCGAATATGTCCAACGCATACAATCTTAATTTTGTATTGCCTGTTCTCTACACTTTAAATGTCTTTGTATGGCTACCGCAAAAGGCAGAGAAAAAATACCACAAAAAGTAACAAATATATTTTGCTTGATTTTACTGGATTATTTCAAATGAAAAATGCTTTGGCTTAATACTCAGGACCATCTATTCTTTTGAAATTTAAGGTGATTAAAGAATAATGAAATAACAGACATTTTATGTAAGTTACAAGTTGTAAGAAGGGAATTCTTGATAAGCACAGTTGGTAACTTGTAATTCTCTGAAAGTGAAGGTTTTGTGCCAGGAACTGCACTGCATTCATACTGTTTTTTTTGTTTGTATTGTGGATTCATAGAGTCATAGAATCACAGAATGACTTGGGTTGATCCGCAAGGATCATCAAGCTCCAGCCCCCTTGCCACATACAGGGCTGCCAAACTCCACATCTAATACTAGACCAGGCTGCCCAGGGCACCATCCAGCCTGGGCCTGAACAGTTCCAGGGGCAGGGCATGCACAAGCTCTCTGAGCAGACTGGATTGTTTTCATTTGGTTGATTGGTTGGTCTGTGTTCAATTAATATGCCTAATATTCATTCTCTTCAGAAAAAAAAATGAAGCCCACGTTTTCAGAAACTCCCTATATAGTCATGTTGCAATTATGGTGTATTGAGCATCAGCACTGCCACAGCCTTGTCACATGGCCTCTGGTAACCTGCTAACGGCAGACTGGATTACCAACCAGAAAGTGAAAAGACAGTGGTATGCCTGTGCAGCATTCAGCAGTTGCCATTCATTCGGCAACACATAACCTGACAACAGCTCCCAGCACTGTTGGTGAGCAGATGAGGTAGACTGCATACACTTGGCACCTGGTGTAAAGAGACAACACAAAAATAAACATGAAGGCTGTGCTACCATTCAGCGAGACTTGAACAGGCTGGAGAGCTGGACAGAGAGGAACCAGATGAGGTTTAACAATAGCAAGTGTAGAGTCTTGCATCTAGGGAGGAATAATTGCATGCACCAGTGCAGGCTGGGGGATGAGCTGCTGGAGAGGAGCTCTGCGGAGAGGGACCTGAGTCTCCTGGTTGACAACAGGTTGGCCATGAGCCAGCGGTGTGCCCTTGTGGCCAAGAAGACCAATGGCATTTTGGGGTGCAATAAAAAAACGTGGCCAGCAGGTTGAGGGAGGTGAACCTCCCCCTCTACTCTGCCCTGGTAAGACCTCATCTGGAGTACTGCGTCCAGTTCTGGGCTCCCCAGTACAAAAAAGACAGGGATCTCTTGGAAAGAGTCCAGCGGAGGGCCACGAAGATGGTGAAGGGCCTGGAGCATCTCCCCTATGAGGAAAGGCTGAGTGAACTGGGTCTGTTTAGCCTTGAGAAAAGAAGACTGAGAGGGGACCTGATCCAGGTCTATAAATATCTAAGGTGTGGGGGCAGAATGGCGAGGCCAGACTGTTTTCAGCAGTGTGTGGAGACAGGACAAGGGGGAACGGCTGGAAACTGCAGCATAGGAAGTTCCGCACAAATGTGCGCAAGAACTTCTTTACAGTGAGGTGACGGAGCACTGGAACAGGCTGCCCAGGGAGGTGGTGGAGTCTCCTTCTCTGGAGATGTTCAAGACCTGCCTGGATGCCTACCTGTGCGACCTGCTGTAGGGAACCTGCTTTGGCAGGGGGGTTGGACTCGATGCTCTCTGGAGGTCCCTTCTAACCCCTACGATTCTGTGATTCTGTGTAAACAGTCCTTCACAAAGTATATCTGAGAAATTAAAGAGAAGTCAGAAGAGGTTTAAACACTTTGCATTTATGCTGGCTTAAACTGGTCTTCCACCAGAGCAGAAAAATCCTTATCCGGTCAGAATTTCTAAAGCTGGATCTATTGATCTAGTTGCTTCAGTCAACATTCATACAAAATAAGTGTCATGTTTCTTCTTTAATTAACAGGAGAAAATATCAAATTTTAGGTAAAGATATAAAGTAACAGCTCAGTAACAGCTCTTTTTTCATAAACCTGCTTTAAATACATGTGTGTTCACATTTACTTCACTTTCCTGTATGGCATCCCAGTCATTACACTTGATTTTAATAACTTCATCAATAAAAATAGAATATTTTTGCATACCCCTAATATTTAGGTTGATAATGTATTAATTAGACCTCTGAATTAGATGACCAACCTAAAAATGTCTACCATTGGAATCACACTAAGAAGAGCTGTTCCCAACCTTAAATGCCAAAATTCCTATATCAGATGTATTAGCACCTCACTCTTACAGCTAAAGATGCCAATAAAGTAACAGAAAAAAATAATAAAAAAAGTCAGATCAGCTCAACCAACATACTGCCTTGGGATACTGACTAATAGACTCGGGAAATCTTGAATATGTAAGGAAAAACTCCAAATGCGTTGGAAGAAATCCTGCCTCAAAAAGAAAGCAACTGGAAGACAGTGCTAGCCAAGCCCTGTACACACACAACTTAAGGTAATCACCACTATACCATGAGCGGCTCAGTAGCAGTCTTTAATTAAGCATCTGAATGGAAATACAGAAATATTTTTAATAGAAATATGTGATATAGTAACTCCAAGACCTTATTTCCTCTCATAGCCAGTATGGAAATAGCAATCAAAAACAAAAGCATTTTGACAAATTCTCACCAGCAGTAAGAATACAAAATGAGTGTGTTATTCAAACATCATGAAGCAGCACAGCACAGAGGCTTCCTTAGTTTTGGAGCTAAAAATACACATTCACATAAAAGACTGTTGATTATACTTAAATCTTTTTTTTTTTTTCTCTTTCTTTCTTTCTTTCTTTCTTTCTTTTTTTTTTTTTTTTTTCAAATGTAATAAACATCCTTAATGTGTCTATCTATGGAGTGGTTCCAGTACTCAGATGCAAATGTTGCAGACAATAATTGATGTACACATTTTGGATTATATGGTTATGATATCCTAGTAGAATTTTGGCTGTCTGCCTATGGGAGTTCAATATTAGTTTCATAGTTTATATGATCAGAAACAGTCCTTTACAACACTATAGCTACATTTTTCAACTCATTGCCTATAGATGATATCTGAATATCTGATTTTCACATAAATCCATAATAATAAACAAACCAAAATCCCTAAACCCTAGAGTGCTCAAAAATAAAATTCACAATGAAAAGGCAAGCATTTTTACATCTGATATGATTCCTCTTGCACTTCATTCATCAAACATCTGCAACAAGCTGCCAGAATGTGTCCATTAGTGACATTTCTATGGCATTCACTAGCTTGATGCTCACTGATAAAATAATGCAGAAGTTTTACCTCTAATGTTTTCTGCTCCATTTGAGGTATCCACTTTAAAATAAGCTTGCACTTACTGCTTTTATTTTTGAAAACACAGACATGATTTGGCCTGCATGTCTTCATGCATTTGAATATGTAATTTATGATAATATATCAGAATACATATTATAAAAGACCAAAAAATATCCTTCATGTATTTATACATTACGAGGTCACATTCAGCACAGAAGAAAAATATTGCCTGGAGTCGCCGTGTAACCCAGGTCAGTGTGGTTGACAATGAATATAAAAAATTAAGGTACCCTGCACAGCAAACATGCCATATACATATAGGTAAATTAAAATCTTTTCCAGGATCCAGTTTCCAGCCTTCACTGAAATGAAATATTGCATTCTGCCTTTTATCTACATTCTAATATGAAGGAAATAAGCATTACAACTCCTCCATAGGATCTAAGCATTTTATTAATTTTGTTTCACAGCAAAATCTATGCAGGTGTCTCAATATTTATAACAATAACATATTTAGAAAAAGAATATTTATGTAATTTCTTAAGCAGTTATAAATATTATGTAACAAGAGCAATGAAACAAAATACAAATACTAAGAGTGGTTTCAAATCTCTTTATTACTATATGATAAATTATGCCTTATGTACTAAACATACTGAAACAAACAGCATGGGGCTTATTATCTTAACCTGATGGGCTCACTACATATTTAAGGATAATACTTTTATTCAGCACCATGAAAACAGATTGGCTTTTAACCCAACTAGAGAAAGAACAGGAGTTGTATCAGGACACGACTGTCCTGCAAGGTTTTATGAACTGTTGCACTCTGAAGACGAAGGTGAGCAAGTCACAGCAACCTCAGTGTTCTTCTACACTTTTTGAAGGGAGGTCAGTGTTGCTAACAAAGGCTGCTCTTCTAGCAAATTTTGGTATAATCTGGCAACTTCAAAAACTAAAATCTGAATTCTTCTCTATTTTTTTCAGAATCACCTTCTTTATCTTCCCTTTGTCCTAGTTTTCTCCAATTCAGTATATTCTACTGCTTTCTAGAATCTTTTCTGTCCCCCCCTTTTTTTTTTTTCAGAAATATATATTGTTTCTGAAATTTCTTGGGTTTTTTTGCTTTTGTTTTTCCCTCTTCAGTGTATGAAGAAATGAGTCAGTTTCTTGAAATGTCTGGTCTAACTAAAGACCAGTGCAAAAAATATATAGCTCAAGAAAAGGAAAAGATTGTTAAAAAAATTTGAAGGGACATATTAGCCTAAATAATCTTCCTATTTGCCAACCAAAATAGATTTGACTTCTCTGCTTATTCATTTTGGCATGTAAAACAGTGAAAAAATATATAAATCATCATCAGAACAGACAAGAAAATAGGAAACAAGGTTTTAAGAATATAATTTATGTTGCATTTTCCTATATTTTGGCATAATCTTCTTTGAAGTGCTCCTGATCTGAATTTTGGTATGTGGTGTGGCTTTTTTGTTTGGTTGGGTTTTTTTAATATATATTATAAATAATTCAAGCCAGTGGATTTATGATTACATGGGAATGCATAGGAAGGATCAAAAAGGATGCCCAGCGGTTTGAAATATGATGGTCATTTTACTATGCTACTTTACTATCACTTTGGTCTGTGAAAGAAAACACCACTATCTAACATCATTTTCACAGTGGAAGGCAAATAAAGATTTATTGAATTTAAAGCAACAGGCATCTTACACATTCAAAAAGCTGAGCTTCGGTTAGCACAGATCCTTTCAGTTTCAAATAAAGTTGAATCGCTGCTCTAAGCCTATTGCCCAAAAGAGTTAAGAATGTAGATGACATTTCTAAGTCCAGGACTTGTCACATAGTTTTACACAAAGTTCAAATTTATTTTTCAGTTTAACATGAGAGGGGAAAGAAAGACAACGAGGGAATACATTCAGATAAATTTGGTTTTAACCCTATCACTATTTTTGGCTGTTTTGTTTTCATACGGCATTAAGGGTGGTACTGTACAGTCCCATTATACAGCAGATGTTAAATGCAAAGTAAAATAGTCAGCTGTAAATGATTGATGATCTTCTTTACTATTTCAAAATAAACCCTGATTATTTATATAGTTTTGGGCACTGCTTGAAAGCATCATATTAAATCTAAACAATTGATCCATTTTTCAATGGCTTTGTAGTGTAATGTATTATGCATGTTTTTACATTCTTCTGTGTAAAAGGCCCTTGTGTATGAGAAATGTTTAGAGTTCTGAGTGCTCCACCCAGTCCATATGGTAGGTTTGCTCTGTGTGTAAGACTTACCTTTTTCCACCAGGTCCATATGGCAGGCTTAAGCTAGCCAGGGCCCTCTATCCTCCACAGGGGCCATATGGCAAAGAGAGCTCAGAGAACACTCATTTACCTTGTATTAAAACTTTATGTACCTCTAGCACATACACATACATGTGTACATGTATGTGGGTAGAAAAGACATAGCTACTGAACATCCTTCCACTGCATAATCAATACATCTATGATAATTGTATGAAATATGGATTCTACTCTTCCCGTTTTATTAAAAACTGAAAACTCAAATGAATAATCCATCAGATCACTTGATAAACTCATCTGAGTGACTTTAGGGATTTTCACAGAGTATTATTTAATTATGCTAACAAACTGGTGGACATTGATATAGCCAACAGTTTACTTTAGAAGAACAGAGCCAAATCCATTGAATCAACCCACTACCAGACTGTGTATAGTATAGTTAATGAACATTTTTGTTTAAAGATTCATCTCTGGGCTGCCCTACTTATACTTCTTTTGAGCAGGTTTCTCCTCTTGTGACATATTTAAGCAAACTGGCAAGAATAATCTGATATGGATAGTAAACTATTTGTAAAGGGATAACTATTTACAAGTCATATACAAATAAGTTACTATTTCTTGCAAGCACCATACTGCTGCCTTTATTACTGGAGTAAAAGGAAGAAGTATGATATGAGAGCTTCCTCATCTACCCTCTAATGACTATACATTTTCTGTACCAAGAAAACCAGATACAAGGTTACATCATGTGTGAAACAGCTGCACTGGCTTCACTGATTAAGGACATGGATTTAAAATCAATACATAGATGGCAACTTTAAATTGTAATTCATATTTTCAAAGTAATTATTCTAAAATTGACACTTTGTTATAACATTTACCACTCAATCCATAGCTTTTCTGTAATTCAGATTTTAGGAATCCTCAGCATTTTATTTATACAAGAAAGAGAGAAGCAATTTGAAGAATGTTTATGAAAGCGTTATTGCACCTGTAAGCTTATTTTAAAAATGGATCAATATTTCCCAGTAGCAGAAATTTCACAAACTTTTATTTATTTGAAAGACAGAATGTTATGAAATGTAAAAAAGATATTGCTTTTATTCATAAGATCTGTAGTACTATCATCTGCTTTCCTAGTTTCCGTTCATGTTAGCAAGCACTACGTTGTCAAATGAATATTCAAATATATCAAAGAACCATCCATGTTGAAAATAAATAGCATAAGGAATTCAGAACAGGTATGCATGTATGAGTTCTCATAGGTGCTGTTGCTGTGCTGGTTTTTTTGTTGTTGTTTGTTTTGTTTTTTATATATATACTAATCTTTTGCTCTGCAAACAATCAAAAAATACGAGAGTATTTTCCACAATAAATACATTTCCTCATTTGAAAGCAGCCAGATAGCAATAAGCATTTTAAGAAATCATGAGTGTCTATTAAAAGATTTAAAAAGGCTAACTACTATGGTCATATCTCTTCTGCCTACCTTCCTGACTTTGGTCATGCCAAAATAAAGCTAAATCTATGAAAAAAAAAAAAGCTTTTGAATTTCATGGATTAATAAAAATAACCTCAAACACTTTCCCTTAAACTTTAATTGCAGAAAAGGCATAATATATACACTTAGTATTGATTTATCCCTTTTGTTTCCATTGTTCTCTTACTGATATATTCTCACTGTATTCCCTTGTAGTAGTTCTTCTGTTTCCAATGCGCAATTTGTTAATAAAAACTTTTAGTTCCAGATTTTGAAGCATATGTCTAGCTGTATAATTGCTCATAAAAAATACATACAAATAGCTCACTTTGTAATCAGTGGGGTTTATGGAATGTCTGAAGAGATGAAGGGTAGACACTCTCAGTCTAGTTTATTCAGTCTCTGTAAATAAGGGCCTAAATTCACTGTACAACAAAGAGGAGAAGGTAGGTGTGTATCCCACACAGCTGTGTTGCCTCTTCTTAAAGAGTTAGTTTCTCCTGAGGCTTTCCCATGCACCTTATTCATTTCATGAATCATGCAGAGAACTAAGAGGGCTATTTGAGAAGCCTTTTTTTCAACAATGAAATTTTACTTTAACTATAATTGGGAACAGAATAAAAAGGAAGATTCCTTGATAGAGCAATAGGTAGGTAGGACTGTTCGTCCTACCTAAATTGAATACATATTCAATTTAGAGATAGATATCCTAGTCATAAATAAAATTATTAGCATACCCTTGGCATAGAAGGATAGTCCATAATTTTAAGCACTGTTTGTCTGATAAAATTGCAAAATATAATTTTATGCTTTTTACATTCTTATTGAGTCAGCAGTTTTCTCTTTTGAAAGAACACATGAAATTAATTGATCATCTCAATCAAATTATTTCTACATAAATACATACAGGAAAGGAAGGTAGAGATATGAACTTGACTTCATAAATACCATACGGGGGGATTTTGTTAAAGTTTAGACATATAGATTTGTATATGAAAGCCTCTGAAGGTTACAGGGTGAAACCTTCCAACAGTATCTCCAGGTCTTCAGGGACCAAATCCCATTATGTGGAGTTCAGTGAAGAGGGTAAACACTACCATAAAGAAATACAAATTGCACATATTTCCCATTTAGCCAATGTCACAAAAGTTCACCATTTAGAATTCTAACCAGCTAGGACTTATTCTTGGAGGTCAAGTACCTTGTGAACCTTGTCATCTCACTGATGACATCATATCCCATCCATCAATTCTTTCAAGGAGCACACTTGCCATCTGCTCAGCACGCTATAATAACTTATTAGACACATTCACAGGGTAACAATTTGTACAATGACACTGTTATCTTAATGCTGGCACGCAGAGAGATAGCAGCCATCGTTTCTCTGTCGCAGCACAATTGCTCTACCTTCCAACTTCTGGAGAGAAGTCATTTGGATACTTAAACTTCTTATTAAATAATGTTGAAACAATGAATTCTCATCAGAAATGTATTTTAAGCTTTGTGGCTTTTTTTTACCATGAAGTGATAAATTATGACTACCTCACAAAGAGCTAAGCTTTGGCTGATATAACTACTTTGCACCTTGAAAGTTTTTGCTCATTTTTTGGAGTGCTAAAAAAATAAGAATGTATGATACAACCAATTGCATACAAATAGCAGAAGAAAAAAAACCAAACTTATTATCTACAAACATGCAACATTTCTAAAAATAATATTTTTATTTCTTTGTCTGTCCTAAACAGTATTTCTTTCTAGCAGCAATTACTAGGTAGAAATGAAATACACAGCCCAAGTGCTCACACTAAGCCTTAAGACATTTTGGAAACTACAGGCAATGCTGATTTTTTGTAGATGTATGTATACATTCGCAGCTTTTGTAAAGCATGGTTACAACAGCTTCTGTCACAGCACTTATGCCTTAATAGAAGTCCACTATAACTCTCCCTTGACCTGAAAAATATTTTCAGAAAAAGGGCAATATTTATTTTACATTACACAGAATTTATCCTCTGTTCCTTCCTTTGGCTCGTCATTTATTCCAGCTTACACTGTGATCAACATTGTACTAAAATAAAGTCAAGTACAACAGCCGCTCTCTGCCCATCAAAACTCACAGACGTCTGCCAAGCACTTGTAACAGCTGGTGTTACATTAATTAGTTTAAACTATTTATTTCATCCATCTCCAGAGCAGATTGAGCAAAAACATTAGAGATTATTCTAGCATCTGTAAGTGCCCTGCAAACATTAACCAACCAAATTTGGAATATTAGTCATTAACTTATACTATATGTGATTTCAGATTCTATACACTTGTAAATAAAAAGTCTGCAGCTTACTGTAGCTCTAGTAAGTTTTCCTTGACTTTTTACAAATTTGAGTTTTAAACTTATGTAAGGGTTTGTGCCCATGAATTAAAAAAAAATAAATAAATAAGTACTAGAAAGCTATTATAATTCCTGGCAGCATGGGCCATTAAGCAATATATGACAGGGACTGGGTGACTCGGTGGATTAGTCAGAGGTTTTATGTCCACTGCTGGAATCCAGCCCTAAATACGGTGATCAAAACAGTGTTATCAAACGGTTGTAAAAATCTCAATTAAAATCACTCCTATAGTCTCTGCTAAGTTTTTAGTGGACAGCATAATAGATCTTTCACTATTTACAGAGTTCTCAAAACTATCTTTTTCTTTTAATAGGCTGAGAATGGATGTTGGCAGAAGAATGTTGATTATAAGAGGCACTAATGCTGTATTCCCTATTCAAATGGCTCAAAAACAGAAGCCAATGCAAAGATAAGAGCAGGCTCACAGCCACAGTCTGCGGGGTTGCCTCCATAAAAAATAAAAGGCTTACAGCATTGCTCACTGAAATACTTAATGTGAAAATACTTACTTTTAGTGCCTGGAGCTCAAAAAGGAAATCAAAGCGCTATGTGAACTCTTAAGAGAGAATTCCTTCCTGAAAGAATTCTGATATACAAAAATAGAGTGGGAAACAGAGGCACAAGGATCTGAAGTACATTGCCCAGACTCACACAACAGGTCGCTGGCAAGGCCTGAAGTGCAATTAAAGTCTCCTGACTCTCACCTCATTTAGAAACATTGCTCCATGATGTTTTCCAAAAAAACATAAAAATCCAACAGCACGCTTGTGGAACAAAAGAGGAGTTAAGCAAATTAAGCAATATCTGTATGTATTAGTATCATTCTCTTATACAACAATCTCCTCAAGTCCAAGTAGCTCAAACTGTCAGCAAAATACACCACGGAAATATATATATATATATATATATATATATATATATATATATATGAATAATTTTAAATGTAGATACTGAAATTAGCATCTGATTTAATTAAATGAAGCTAAAAATAATCATCTATCATTGTACAAAGCTGTATGTGCTCTCAAATCATTTGCATTTACAAACGAAATTAGTTAACATTCAGTTTCACTCTCAAAACAATAAAGTGAGAAAAGCAACCTGACATTTACATTTAATTAAGTCATATAGATTGTAACCCTGCAATACATATTACAGTTATTTAAAGCTCTGGCTTGTTATGGCTTGCTACAGCCATGTAAAACAACATAAGAGATGAAAACTGAGGAACTGTCACCTACTTTCACTTTTCAACCTCGCTCCACCTCTCATAAAGAAGATTTTTTTCTCATTGCTTTGTTTATCTCTCTGCTTTGCTTTCTATCTGTATGCATGTATGTATGCACGTATGTCACTCTGAAAATAATGCCTCCTATTTTTTCCGTGGAAACTATAACAGATACAAAGAGCACAGTAACACTGTTTGATACAGCAAATTCTCAGCTAAAAAATGCTATTTTTGAATACAGTCACCACTATTAGCTGTGCATTTTCACCAGCAATGAACTGAGCCTGCGTGCCATGCTAAAAAATATTTGCACCACTGGAAGTGACTACTGTCGCTGTTGCCACTGCTCAAATGCACCACCCACCACCTCACTGCGCTCTTATCCACTGTTTGGTCTCCACAAACATTCAGCAAGCATCAACAAATGTCAGTGGGTACCATTTTTTCCACATGAAGGAATTCTACAACACCCCTTTGCTTCATACGCATTCCCATGTCATACGCCATTTTGTCAGACTGCCCCTCTGCTGCCATCTGTCACATAGCAACAACATGGAACAGCATATTGGTGGAAAGGCTCAACCTCTATTTCCATACCATCAACACCCACTTCAGACATCACGGTCAACAAAATAACAGGAGGAATTACTTCTGGAGGAGCTCTTTTACATGAATGCGTTTGCGTGTATACATAAAGATACTTTACTGCATTTTTTTCCACCCACTGCAGTGTTTTTTCTTGTTTAATCCGCCAGCCAAAAAAGGCAGATATGCAGTTAATGCAAACCTTGCTTCAGACCATGCAAGAGAAAGTGCCAAAGCATGTATCAGAATGGCCTCCTCAAACAATACTAATAGCTCTTTTTCATGCTCACTCTTTATTGGCCTCCAAGGACAGCAAGAGCTAGAGACTCTTTTCTACTCTTAGGCTCCTAGAATTTATAACATGCTACATCTGCCACAAATCTTATGGGTTACATAGGTACGACAAGGCAATCATACATTTTTATTTTTAATGCAAGAACTGTTTTTGAAATAAATTCTTGGACAGTCTATTTTTACAAGTAAAAAAAAAATGCCAACACAAAGTTTCTTATCACATAAGAGAGTGTTCTGACTTGTAACTTCTCCCAGAAATGTATGCATATACTTACATAACCCTGTTCATACTGCCTCTAACAAACAGGTTGGTATAGGGCATCTCACTAAAAATACTGAACATTTGATTCACTGGCATTTTATAAATGATTCTTTCTAAAAGCATGTTTTAATAATTGTTCTTAACCAATCCTGACTATCAGGTTCTGTTTTCATTTACACCAAAATTGCTGCATAAACAAAGGCAGCAGGGGCACTTGCAGAGCACTTCTCAGCTCCCTCTTCAAATTCAAGCAGTACATTTCAACAGAAACTCTGTCTGTGTAATACACTTCTGCCTTTGCATTCACAATTTTTAGTTTCTAAATACAACCTCGGGGGAGCCATGCACATTCAACAGGAAAGCACTAACATGTCCCCAGTTCAGCACTGTGCTTTACCTCTTGCAGTGATCCGTTCAAATGTACTAAAGCCACCAGCCAATTTAGATTTTTTCCTCCTTTTATTTCTTTTTCCTTGTAAAATTCCTATTAATGTTATGGAAAAGTTAATTGTTAAACTTTGTTACAGAACCCTTTGTTCTTGCTGAAGTCACTTTGCTTGTCTCTCCTACTGTAAGGACACCAAATCCTAAAAGCTGGCAAGAATGCATATGTTTATTTCACCATTGCTCTGCAATTACTGAATGCCACTTAATTATAGCAACAGATGCTCGAGTGTAGGAACCAGAAAAATCAAACGCCTCATTTCCAGGTTATTTTTTTCCATTGCTTCTGCCAACAGCAGATGTGTGAGCCCCTTGTGCTCTGGCGTAAATACTTATCAAATCCTAACAGGTCACCTATGTCACAAACAACATTTCAGATGCAACTGTTTCACCTGATAATAGGCTCTGAAAATAAAACTGTGAGCTGTAAATACAATGTATTCGGAATGAAATGCCATAATGTGAAATTGCTTTTTCTCTAGCTACAACAGAAGTCCTTGACAGTTTTTGGCAGTGATAAATCACCCTCCCATTAATTGTCTCCTCTCTCATTGTGAGGTGAGCTGCTAAAAGGGGCAGTCAACAAAAATGACTTAAAGGACAAATTTTGGCAAAAAGACAATGAAGAAATCTGTCATTGCTAAGCCTCCAGTAAACTGTCATGAAACAATCAAAATATATGTAGCTGAAGTGTTTATGTCTTTGTTAGAAAGGTTATAGGATGATAAGTTTATAGATAAAAGAGGAAGCTAAGAAACTGAAGTTGTAGGCCCTTGAGGCACCGCTTCTCCCTGTGTTCTTTAACATTTTATGCAAATCCCATCAGTGCTTCAGTTTACACAGTGTTTGCTGGTCTTACCAACCTTATATTCTGACCCTTCTGGGCCCCTTGTCCCATACAACTGAAAGCACCCCTGAAGGCACAGTGCTAGGTAGAATACTTTTTGCATCCAGTTTCAAGATTTGTCATTTCCTGTGCTATAAGTGACAGGGATGCTTAGCACCTCACAAAAGCTGCAAGGATCCCCGTGGTAATGACAGCGAGGTGCTCTCACTTTGTTGCTCTAGGAGGAGGGCAGCAGTGTTTACTTACTGTACAGCAAGCTGTGTTACCAGCACCCACTCACCAACCCGATTCAAGAGCAAGGTTTGTGAAGCCATGTCTTCTACTCTTCCCTTGCCAGGACTCATTTCGCCCTATGTGGCTGCATTCTGCAAATAACTCCAGCCTGGTGCAACTCTTCCACAGACTGAAATCTTCCACAGACAGAAAGGGATCTCTAATCACAGGATTCTGCTCTATAGCAGGAAGTGTTCCAAATTTGACTTTTTCCTTTTAACAGTGTTACCAGAGAAGTAGGGAGGTGACTGTCAGTCTTTATTGCACTCATGCTGCCTACATCTCTGTGGCATTCAGACGGCAGATGGTATATTTAAGACCACAGGTTATCTTCTGTGTAGGAGGGGCTGCGTGCAGGGGATATTTGTCAGATACACGTCTCTAGAAAGGAAAGCATTTCTCCCTTTAGAAAGAACACAGTACTATCATTTTACTTTTTTTCACTGTTTTGCTCATTTTTCATTTGTTGAGCCTTTGAACCGAAAGTATTCTGAGTTATTAAAAAAAAGGAGGGGGGGGGGGGGGAAGTAAAAACACTGTTTACTTGTCAGCACATGGTTGGAAATCTACCATTAAGCAAGGTTAGAAAATGATTTGTTACTAATGTGTCTGTCAAGGACAAAGTCTGGAGTTTGGTTTTATATTTATGCTTGTAAGAAAATTACAGCATAAATATAAATGAGTTGCATCAGGTATTTAAACTAGTCCGGACAGGGCACTAGAAAATATATGTTGGGAATGTTTCCCGCACCAGCAGGGAGATGAACTAGATGACCTAGTGTGCCTTTTGCACCACAGACTTCTACCATTTCTGTATTAATGTGGGATGATTGATACCAAATATCCTTTTATGCTACTATCCCTTTTTGCTCTGCTAGTATTTGTATGCTTTCTGGGGGAGTTGGTATCTTGGGAGAATAGCTACAGGGAAGCACTGAAGGGGATTCTTCATGACAATGGTTAAGAACTGAGGAAAGTCACACAATAGCTTTTGTAGCCATAGCAGCTTTGTTGTCATGGCATGAGAATCCTTTGTCACTTCTGCTTTTACAAAGGAACAGTCATCTGACATTGTTAGGTGTCTAATGTAGAGCCTGCTTTTTTGACGTGGTTATCAAAAGCTATTTTCTGTCCAGACATTTACACAGACCTTGTGTTATCCATGATTTATCCACAATCTGTGTTCCTCAATTGTGCTTAAACATGGTTATAGTTGTAGTAAATCATGTGTTTAAACATGTAACTAGAAGGAACAATATAGTTATCACTAGCACTGGAACATTAAACAATAATACTCCATTGAGCATCAGAATCATCAACAGGTTTCTGTCAGCCTGGCCCTGCAGTCCTAATGCAGGTATTTCCCCCTCAACCCTCATCTTCCTCTTCCACCTGGAATTCTTTCAGCAGTCACCTAAAAACCACGCTACCAATCCTCTATGGTCTGCACTTATACCAAACAAACAAACAACAAAAACAAAAACTACATTCATTTGGGAATACACTGGATTTTGACAGAAAATTGCTTAGCTTGCCATTCAAATTGACAAAAGCAAGTGATAAAGTGTATACGAACACTGTATTACGAGCTAACAATCCAGAGACAATCGGAAGCTATTTCAGAAAACAAAGATTTTCTTCTGAAGGAAAATGTGATCCAACTGGGAGAAAATTGAGAAATTTCAGGAGTCCCCAAATAAGCTCTAATCTTCTTTGTATCACGTGTGACTTAATTCCTGATAAATGTACTCTGTGTACTTAAAACATCTCTTGAATGACAGAAATGCAGAAGAAATAAAGTGATTGAAGTTTTTTTTTTGTTTTCTTTTTTTGGTGATGAGCCAGTTTGAGAGCTTACTGTGAGCATATGGAGATAGCATATTTGCAAGTCCATCTCTGGAGGATTGCAAAAGGCCCTTAGCTTGTGAAAAACAGCAATGTTATTTTTTTTAACGTTCCCTATATTTAGAGATTAAATCGCTCACTGCACAAACCCATTTGGAACAGGCGAGAAGGTGAAAAGGATAATCAGTACAGTCACTGGTCCGTGTTTCCTAAACGCTTTTGAAAACATTACTGTGCGCAGGCATAAAATTAGCGGCAGGACCTTAAAAAGGCTGGCATTTAGCATGACTTTTTGGAAAGTGACACCCTCATTTTTTTCTTGTAGGATATCATTAAATTTCAATCGCCCTATGGCAGTGCCTTTCCATTAATAACCAATTCACTGTGTCACTTTGGCTCTCCTTTGAAATAATGAGCCTTTGCTTCGCTTTAATAAATTTAAACATATTCTCAAGGCCAGGGAAGATAGGAAACCGCAGATGGGCTGAGAAAAACACGATTCATAAATCCTTAACTGCCTGAGATCGTTGAGAGCAAAACAAAGTAACACTCGTAAAATATTAAACAATCCCAGCTGTATGAGTGAAGCTTCATTAACAAAAAATGGACTATTTACTGCCTTCAACAGAGCCTGTGGGTGGAAAGATTCAGAGAAATCTTCTTTAGAAAAACACTGTCATCCTCATTTTGATTCTTTAACCAACCGATGGCACGGTAGGTACTTATTTTGCACGTCCACATGCAGAAACATTTTAGCAGAAAATTAATGATACTCTTATTACATTAAATGCCGCAACTCATGCTTCATCATTTAAGCAGGAATGAGTGAAAACAGAGAAATTTAACAGACATTTTATCCTTGAAGAATTTGCATGCCAAGAGGAGTAAAACATGACAAACTTTATTTAAATGATAATGGACTTCTCTAGCACTCTAAAGTAAACCTAGCAATATGAATAATGGCAGAGAAATCAAGTAATGTCATTTACTTTCACTGGGAAAGCCTGGCAATTTATTCTACAATGTTATACTTTTTCCTGCTTTAATGTTTAGTAACACGCAGCTAATTTTGTTTATATTTCCATTTGGTACACAAAGGAGCAACTTCTTTATTTCAGCCTTTCTTGTTTGCTATTAATTTAAATTCAATCTGAGTTTTCCTTGAATAAGGATTCTGACTTGAAATATGCTTTCAAGCTCACAAGGCTGGGTCCTCCGACTCTTGAACCTGATTTGGTGCTGCCCAATTAGCATACACAGATTCCCACCGAATAACCAAAGAACTTATGAAGGGAGCTCCCTTCCTTCCCAGGTCTGCCTCTAACACCACCAACTCTTCACTCTGTCTTCGTATGGGTCCTGCAGCTTCTCGTTCTGCACCAGCCCTCACTGGCATTCAGGAGCTCCCCTCCACTAGCACAAGTCAAAACTTTCATATCCCCCCAAGGAATGACAGCCCATATTATTCCCAAATCCCTTTTCAAGCTTCATTGAGACTTATAGTAAAACTTAAAAAAGGTTTATTCAATAATACAGATTAGGAAGATTAGCGATAAAGACAGAAAGAAAATTTTAAAATGCCCACAGCAAGAATAACCATACATGATATCACAGAGGGCTTCTTAAGCCAAGAATTGCTCATAGCTGCATACAAGTTTAAAGAATAGAGATCAGTGTCAGTTTACTAAATGCTAGCAACCTGGAAGCTCTATTTCTAAAGACAAGCTGACAATTGAGTGGACAGAATGTCAATACTTCTAAACATTTCATGGGTAAAAATATTGCATTTTACAATCTGTGTCATATTTAATGCAAGAAAAGAATTAGAATTTTTTTCTTTTGCTGGCTGTCAGCTTTTTTCTGTTTCTTTTATCCCATTGAAGAGCAACTTTAAAGTACTTAGCACAAATTCATGGTGCAATTTTTTTCCTTAAGGAACAAACAATACATTGTTCCAGCCTAAATGCAAGTATGGACATACTCCAATTTTCCATACTCCAGTTAAGATATATTTCTAGAAGTACCTTGTTTATTTATTTCAAGGTATTTCTTTTGTCAGCAAGAACCATGACATGAATTTGAAGGAGTGCAAACAATTTCTTACCACTCCAGGGGACATTCTGCCCCTCACAGACGCATTTCTCTTTCCTGTTCAAAATCACAGGAACACTTAGCACTTACAGAGCTCCCACCAGCTTCAGTGGAAACCATGAACGCTGCCCAGGAGTTACTACCTTATAATCATAAAAGCAGTCATTTCTGTGCTTAGTAGACCTTCACTGTAGCTGATTTATATAATCAGTTTAATCTATTCTGATTGCAAATATCCATACCATAAAGTTTGAATGAATTTTCTCTGATGCTCACTCAGCTTAGGATGCCCCTAACACTTCTGTACAGATACTCTACAGAATTTTTGCTTTGTTGCGGGGTGGGGACATTGATTCAGTGCGAATAAATCTGTGGCATCATTCTTCATTGCAAATTGTGGCAGCACCTATTTATTCTATCAGGTAATAGGACAAATTAGGGATACAAAAAGCTGTGGTAAAACACTAAAGCACAATCAGCAGTGGTAAGCCAGTATGTATGAGGTTACCTGTCTGTATGAAAGCAGCAATCAGGCTTTCAAAAATAGCCTCAGACAGACGGGGAAAACAAAACTATTTTTGTCCTGAAGGTTTTAAGCATGGGTAGAAGGCAGGCAATGTGTTGTTTAACTCAGCAGAGAAAGCTTTCATTCTTTTATCTGTACACCATGATTTGCAAATACTATTTTTTGCCTCCTGCATTCAAAAAAGAGAAAAATTGAACACTGTTACAATATGTAGAAATATTTAGAAATACAGTATTGTACAGTCACTTACAAATTAAAGAATGAATTAAGCCAGTCTGGAATTCATTTCTCTTTTAATTAATACAGAAGTTGAAGGGTTCCCCTTAAGCATATATGAGAAAAAGGAAATACATGAACATATCTTGTAGAACATCTCACATGCTTTTTCAATAATTATTATTATTTGCTTTTATTTTGCATTATGACAGTCTTAAAGTTTCCTAATTTACATTCTTTCAAGCTAGTATCCAGACTAGCAGGGAATGCTTTCACTTTTTTTTTTTTTTCCTATTGATGTACTCATCCCATAGGTACCTTCTCTCAGATGACATTTGGACATTTTGGTCTCTGTCCTATCCTCTATCAAGACAGCATGAGATACTGTGGGACTTATAGTCTGGATACTAATTACTATGTTGGTCTACTTATTACTAAACTTAGATCACTAACTTCACTTCTCAAAATAACCAAAAAGCTGAAGGTTAATAACTTTTGGCCACTATGAGCTTGCAGTAAGTTTGGACTGGCCACCAAGAAGCAGAAAAAATTAAAGTCCTCTATGCTCCATTACCAGTGCTTTGAACCATCCAGTCACATGGATTTTGATGTTTTGAGAGGATTAAAAGAATGTAGATTGGCATGAGAATACCACATTAATTCAGAAGCTAAATGGTTATTTGAGAAGATTCACTGACCAAAAAAACCCCCAAAAAACAAAAAAAACCCAAAAACCATAGCTGTCTTTCTAAGTCCTTTCTGGGCCTTTACACATTTTCTGTGAAATGTTGTTTCCCCCCCCCCCCCCCCCCTTCTTTTTTTTCAAACAGCCTTTTATCATCTAACATGTGAAACAATTGTAATGTGAGGCATGTGAGCAGAGAGCCTTTGCCAGTGGGCCCTCATAAATCTTGCCAGTTCCCAGTGAACAACACCAAATATTTGCAGCTGAGGAACATTTGGTCTGGCTTAAATTAACATATCTCAGCAGTCAGAAGTCATTAAGCTTTGCCAGTGATTTGAAACCATTTTTCCATTTCAAAAGCGACACTGGCTGTTACTTATTTTTCTGGATGAAGAAGGTGGTAAGGAACAAAAGCAATGAAATGAAAATGGGAGATACTAATGAAAAAAAAATGATAAAAAGGCTTTGAACTGCCTTTGGTAGATTTGTTATTAAGACTCTTTTTAAACAGTAGAGCACTTATGTATAAGATCAAATAATAATTCAAGATGATACACATTAATTTCAATGGCAAATTATGTGATATAAAGGCTGTAAAAATGTATACTTATTTTCTTCTTTAATCCCTTGTGAATATAGGCGCTATCAATTTTAAAAGCTGATGAAAGCTTTAAATGAAAAACAATAATCCAACCTTTTTCAATTAAAGGCTGCAAGTAGATTAAGCACTAGAGTAAAGAAATGTGCCGTTGTGCGTCGTATCAGATCACATCTGATACAAGTCTGTTCAGATGCAGGGGGCTGGGCAAACACCTCGAATGTAAAACATCATAGTCCAAAAAAAAGAAAGGGAAAAAAAAAAAAAAGCATTAATTTTAAGCCCAACTGGTTTTAATGCAAGTAGAATGTGAGTTCAGATTCTCCAGACCTGTTACTTCAGTGTTATTTATGTGGATTGCAACTGCTCTGATTGTCTGGTAAATAAAATCATCATTTGCAGATCCATGAGAGCCACTCAGTAACTGAGTTGTCAGAAATAAACAGTTCCCCACTTACTTTTCCACAGTTGTACAGCTCTGTCTGATATCTGTGTCAAAAATGCCTCTATGAACATTGGCTACTTTATAAGATGATAAATATTGCTAAAACAAATTGCTATATTCTATACCCTGATTTTAATGCAGTTTTGATTTCTTGTTTTTACTTAAATATTTACAACCTGAATGTACTTATACAAATTAATACTTCTATGATAATCATAACTTTGAAGCCTCCACTTAGTTTTATTGATAAAGCTTTAATAACTTTGAATGTTTTAGATCCACATTATTTTGAGATGAAACAGGCTTACATTTAAAAGCCTTTCAGTTAGGGACCTGAGGTAATAGCAAGGGAGTGCCAAGTTGGACGTCAGGATAAGGTTCTTCACCAGAGGGTGGTTGAGAACTGAACAGACTCCCCAGGGCAGTAGTCATTCCAGAGTTCAAGACTTGTTTGGACAGTGCTTATCAGATACAGAACGGTCCTATATGGAGCCAGGAGTTGAACTCAATGATCCACGTGTGTGCCTTCCAACATAGGATGTTCTCTGATTCTGTTCTATGATTCTACGATGTTTACTAAACAGCATTATACAAAATCGTTCCATATTGCAGATTTTTTGAGACTTTCAATTTTTTTAGTCCCTGCAGCTCTGACAACATCAGTTCTGTGCAAAAAAAATGGATGTTCTGTTAACCAGGTTTAAAGAACAAAGTGCTTTAAAAAGAAAGTATTTACTGCTGAGGAGGATATATCAGGGTTGCCCAGATAACTAGATAATCAATCCACTTTCTTTTGGGGGATTTTTTTTTTCTTTTTATTAAAGAAAAGCTTTTGAGAACACAAATAGTCTGCATTATCAGTGTTATTCAAATGGATTATATTATTTCTGTGCTTAGCCATACACAAAAATCATTGTATGTGGATCCTGAAAGGCAGGAAACAAGACCAGTGTTTGGGAATACGAAGGTATTGAAGTAAGTATGCTTTGTGTGCTTACATAAATGTTACTTTGCTATTTTTTTTTCTTTCTCCACAGAAACACAACAAAATGAAGAAAGCATCTCATTGCATCTCATTTATCTGTTGTTTCTCTTCAGATCACATTACTGTCAAGTAAAGGAAACATTACAATAGCAGACAGAGAGTTTATCAAGTTTTCATTCATCGATTATTGGTAACATTTCCTTACTGATCTACAAAATCACAGGATGGTTGAGATTGGAAGGTACTTTTGGAGACCAGCTCCAACTCAAGACTGACCAGACAGGTTTTCAACTGCTGTAACAAAAGAGACCCTGTAACTTCTCTTCCTCACCTTTACTGTAAAACAGTAATCTCATTTATTTAAAATGATTTTTTTTGCATTCAATTTCTGTCCATTTCCTTTTGTCTTTTCACTTTTCTATTTCACTAGTCATTCCATAATTCTCTGTCTGTGCTATAATCTGTTTATAAATAAACCACATAATCCTGAAGCACCTCGCCTACAAAGATAGGTTGAGGGATTCGGGCTTGTTCAGTTTGGAGAAAAGAAAGCTCTGGGGCGACCTCATTGTAACCTCCCAGTACATGAAGGGACTTATAATCAAGTGGGAGACTGACTTTTTACAGTGTCTGATAATGATAGGACAAAGGGAATGGCTTTGAACTAAAAGAGGGGATATTTTTCCTTAGAAGATGGAGAGGCATAGGAACGGTTTGTCTATGGAGGCTGTGGATGCCCCATCTCTGAAGGCATTCAAGGTCAGATTGAATGGAGCCCTGGGCAGCCTGATCTGGCGTGTGGCAGCCCTGTCCATGGCAGGGGGTTGGAATGACATGATCTTCAAGGTTCCTTCCAACCCAAGCCATTCCATGATTCCATGATTCTATTATCCTGTGCTTAAGAAACAGAACAGCTCTGCTAAGTTCCCTCACATTACACAAGGTTAGTCCAGTATAAATTCATACTACATATTGGGCTACAGCTTGATACATCCTCACTAGATAAAGAGGAGGGGTCTTTTCCAAACCCCTTTTCCAAAGATTTTTCAAAACCTGCACACTGTTTTCATGGGGAAGAGAAAGAAGGATAAAATCATAGAATGGTAGGACCTCTGGAGATCATTAAGTCCAACTCCCTGCTAAAGCAGGTTCCCTACAGGAAAGCATGCAGGAGGGTTTTGAACATCTCCAGAGAAGTAATCAATGAGAACAAAAAATTAAGACATTGAGTTGGAAGTACCGTGGAGGAAGAATAAGGCAGATCTAGGAACATTCAACAGGTCTAGAAGTCAATTAATCACATGCATTCATACTTCATCAAAAAATACGACTGCTTTCAAAGATTGTTCTTTCAGGATCTCCAAACGTGCTGTAACAACTGTTTGGTGAAGTAGAATGTGGATGAGCCCATGCAGGTGGTAAGAGACTTCCTCTAAAAGTCATAATAGTTTTCAAAATCTCACTACTGAAGAAAAAAAACTTTGATTTTTATCTTTGCCCCTAGTAGAAAAAAGAGGAAGGTAAAGATAGAAATCACAGTAAAAACTCTGTGAGGTCTGGGAGAGTCAGTCTATTCAGCAGAGCTCATCATCTGGTTAGACTACAGAATAGTTAAAATAGTGAAGGTTTGTCCTCAAAAGCATTCTGTAATAGCTTAATAAGATAAATCTTTTCTTCACATGGTAAAGTTAGGCTCGTGTTATATTTGTTTACTTTTCATAGCTTACCGAGCAATAAAATTGTGGATGCTATATTGCACAGATATTACATATATGTTTGAGATTGTATACAGCATGAGTGCAAGCATATCTGAACTGTTGTTTTTGTGCACAACACAGTTCACCATTCAGTAAGATTTAGACATATTTATATTTCTAGTGCTCAAATAAATATCAAATATAGAAGATACTTCTTGAGCCCTGTAGCTACAAAAAGTATTTCATGTGATTTATAATAGCATAGCAATACAAGTAATGATGAAAATAAGTGGAGAAGTAGACAATATGACTTTTTTTTTATCCCTTTGGAGACATCACAGCTATAACTTATGGGAAGACCAGTCTAGAGTGAATTGTGTGACTCTATTATCAGCTGTGGGGTAAATAAAAAAAAGGAACAACAACTTCTACTTAATAGATCTGACAACAGCTATTTAATTTACATCATAAGATAAAAGCTGCTTCTTTTAAAATGATCTCAACAAAGCTGAAGTTGAAAACTGTTAATAACTGAAATGTGCAAGTCTGAATGTGAATATGCAGAATTTATAAAATGTTTAGTTCTCATTTTAGATTTAGTGTTGTGTAGAGAACATCTAGATTATTTTTTCAGGGAATCAAACTTTTTTTTTCTTTTCCTTCTCAAAACAAAAACAGAAAGAGAGAAACAATAAAAACAATAGTCAAGTTCAAGCCCTATGAAATTGATGCTAGGTAAGCAACTGACAAAATGAACTTTAACTTTCTCAACATCTTTGGAATGATGCCATTTTAGACAGATGTTCATGGGTATATTCAATGCTTAAGAGTTCAGACTTTCAAAATCCATTAAAATGGTTGGCTGCTAATTTTAAATAAATTGAAACTGTACAATAAGTCTTTCATATTAAGTAAAGACTACATTTTAAAAATTCACTGTGAAGTACATGCATAAATGAAAGAAAGTGACAAACTCAACCCATTTGGACAGTCCCCTTAGTTTTCTTGAATGTCAGCTATTTAAAACAGTTATTTTGTCACTTGATTTTATGTCAACAGGAAATGAGTTAGACAATCTTTAATAAACATTTAAAGAACAGTTCTGCAGATAGTTGTTTAATTATGAAAAGCAACACACTGAATCATAAAATAAAATGCAAGGACTGAGTTTAAGGCAAAGGGCTTGGAACTCAAGTATGAATGCATCCATTTTAACCTGTCCTAGCAACATACAGGTACCTATATATGTAGCTTACAGTAACAGTAGCTGCATATATTTTTATAACTGCCGTTTCATTATTGTATTTGTGGAGACATGTTTATGTCATTAAATGAGTATTAAAAATAACTAAGTTGTCATTTTGCTGTGCTAAGAAAGAAGTATTTAGAGAAAAAAAAAAAATAAGAAGTGCAAACAAAGCCATTCACAAAACTCTGTTTGCGCTTGTATTGACTTCAAATGCAGCTGTAAGTATAAAATGTATACATTCTTCAAGACAGGATGCTCTCCTATGAAATGCTGTAGTGAACAAAGAAATGCAAAGAAATGCAAAGAAAGTAGAAGCAATAAGGAGGCCTCAATTCTTGCATGAAGTTCTTTTTTTTACTATTTGGCTCTCAGAAAAAAAAAAAAAAAAAGCTGCAAAATTCGGTCTACTCATTCTGAAGTTCCACTAATAAGTCATTCTCTTATCGCTCTAACAAATTTGTTACAGTGGCTGCATTTCTTTCAGAAGTATGAGCTACAAACAAACTGGAAAAGAGGAAACTACTGCAAACCAGCAGCTAAGAAGCTGTTCAGGCATTATGCAAAAAACAGCTACAGCAAGTTCTCCAAATAATTCTTTGTGACTTCAGACTTCTCACTCCAGTAGACTAAGCAGGACTTTTAACCTTTTATTCACTGTACCTGACCAAGACAATACCAAAACGTGTTGCCTTTTATAAGATCAGAAAAAATATTTTAGATTTTTTTCTTAGCACTTTGAGTATTTGTAAAGGCTAAGAAAAAATATCGATACAGGTTTCATTTGGTTTAAAATAGAAGTAGTATTTTAACATATCAGAGAAGTTATCCATGGAAAGATGGTAGTAGACAAGCCTGTATTCTGTTGCACATTTTCTACTACAGAAGTCTGTGTTAAAATGGTTAACAAATCTTTTTCCTCTGCATTTTTCAGAACAGCCCTAATTTAGCTATGGAAATTTTTCAAACTTAAATCAACAGCAGAAGAACTTGATTGAGTCTGTATTAAATTGTACTCAGTGTTAAGTCAGGTAGTCCACACATCGCATATTTCTAATTAAAATTTTATGCAGCACTTAAAAACACAGTACTATAATATTAACAGTTAATTTAATAATTAAAATCTTATTTTTTTCACAGTGACTTCGTGGCTGGTGCTTATTGTAGTTCCATACTGAAAATGAAAAAACTGCACAGTGTATTTTTTATTAATATTATATATTTTACTGAGCCCACCCAAATAGATACACACAGTTACACACAGTTACACACACACACACACCAAAAGCTTGGCCAGGAAATTAGACATCTTATCTGTGAGCTTGCTAAATAAGGACCAATAACCTAGGTCTGCAGTACTCTGTGTGATAACTGCTTTTACAAAATGAAATTGTGACTTTTTCACTGCTTAGCTACAAGTAGGCACTATCAGTAAAACTGCATTTCTCTGCAATATGATGGGAAGTAAAAGATTTCAACATCTGACAGGAGAAAATGAACAACTGATAAACAATCTTTGAAATGTTCTCTCACTGCAAGGCATGCTTTTGATGATGATTTACATTTTTATTATTGTTGACTTTCAGGATGGAGCTGATGGTTGGCTAAACACACAATAACTGAAAGAACAAACCACATAAAATGCAAACTAAATCAAAAGAAAAACATGACCGGCATCATCTGCTTGAAAAGCTTTCTTTCATTTTTCTCTTCCATTTTAACATTCAGTAAATGTAATTAGAACTTAGTTTACCCAGAAAGCTGGAACTTACCAATTCCAACACAATAAATATCCTAATTCCTCTTGCACTTTTCTCCTCTCATTCAAAAGAAGAATTAAATTCCGAGTCCAATGCGCAATGACTGAACTAGCACTAACACTTACTGCTCATTGCTTCTCTAGAGTCAACATTGCTTCTTTGGTCAACATTTGAATTTTGTACTGACCAGGAACAGTAGCTGCAGGGACAAACAGCATATAACTTCTGAAATATAATCATGCTGAAATAGCAATGATAGCTAATCTGGTTTTGATAGAGTGTTACTTTTTTGAAAGTGAACTCACTGAAAATTTCTTGGTTCTGTGCTGAAGGGTAATAGGAGAAAAGAAGTTATGATTCTGATTCAGCTGATGACAATAAGCTGGCAGAAATGAAAATACAAGGAATTATTATATTTTGATTTGTTGCTTTAAAGACAGAATTCTTGAAATTTGGGGTGTTTTTTCTACAGCCATGTTTTCATTTATATTAAATGAAATAGCTGTAACACAACTGGAAAGGGAATCTTTTCAAAACTGAAAAATAATTGAAAACATTTTAGGTTAAAACAACATTAACATGCTAAATCATCATTCTTCCTGTAAATTGTACATGAGTGTTTCACTATTTGGTACACAAACAAAAAATATAACTAGCTACCTAGCTCTATCTTTTAAATTGAATCATGTAAATTAAATACAATTGGTTATTGATTATAAATGGTCATAACTTTATCTTAGTCCTTGAAGATTTTAATTACTAAATTTTGATGTTAAATCCTAAACAGAAAAGAGGGAAAACAAGAAAATAAATAAACAAAACAAACAAAAAAGTGCACAATTAGGTACAATTCTGTAATGCCGTGAGAATCATGCTGCAAGTAGATTGCACAAAATCAACAAGTTCCTTTATTTCAGTACCTATCTGCAATTATTCTTCAATGTAGCTTGGGTTTTGGCTATAACTTCTACTCTTACTAATACTTATTTGTAAAATGTTCAATGCATGGGATCAAGTTGCACCTATTTGGCTGTATTACATGAATCTAAGCAGTGCTTAGAAGCTCTGATACACAGTTTAGCTCTGAGAAGCAAGGACAGTGATAATACAGTTTATCACACAACCCTACTGTCAATTTGGATCATTCACATAGACAAAAATTCATGAATGACTGTTGGTACTGGATACAGAAAGGAAAAATGGAGGATCCGTAAAAGTAAAAAAGAAAAAAAGTTTCAATACTGTTTCATACTGCTGATTTTAGTTTTTCAAAGGTGTTAAGAAGCACATAGTTTATAGAGGGGGTAGGAAATGCTTATTTCATTTTTATGTCCATGAGATAGCCGACAATATAATTTAATAATATTTAAAAATAAGTTAAAAATAATTGTCCAAAACTTGTATTAACTTTAAGAATTATCTGCATGCATTATTTTTCAAAGTAAATAACTAAAATTTTATGTTTTCCGTTTCAAAAGTTAGAATGGAAGTACAACTGAGTGTTTAACTGTAACAAGAAGGGTTTCCCATGCTATATTGTTGATGGCAAAATGAGAATGTACATTCAGAAATGATAACTGACATTTCGGTTTAGAAATAGGCTATCAAGGAACTCAATTATTCAGTTTCTTTGTAAATTTCTCTGTACATTTTATATATCCCACCTTGGCTAACAGCTGAAAGACAAATCGTGCCTGAGTGGCACTGTGCATCAAGCACAAACTGATGATAATGACAGGCTAAGGACTCTCCAGAGATAATGGGGCAGTGCAAAAACAAAAAATCCTCTTGTTAGCATAAGTATGTAGCAAAACTATTGGTTGACTCAAGAAAAAAAAAAAAAATCTTCTATTTGTATAAACAGTAATGGGTAGTAATATCTGAGCATCAAGAGACCATCCATAGTGCAAACATTCAGATTTGCTGCGACGCAACTCATCAGGTGAAATGAATTGAAACCTGGTCAAACATTTTAAAGGAAGACCACCAAAAGTCTAAGAAATTGTTAGAAAGCTTGTCAATATCTTGCAAGCTTTCCAATTGCTTGCAATCAGAAGTTGCACTAAGAAAAGGAGTCTGCAGAACTGCAGTGTCATTCTTTAAACATTTCGGATATTAAGAAAAAGTAAATGGAACAGAGACCACAGTTATTAAGATGACAGGATTGTATGTACACTTTAGCTATATATAAAATACATCAAGAAAGTAATGGCCCAATACTATTTCATAAAACAAATATAATTCCTTCGTGTTTGGATATTGTAGCGATACATTAAAGAGGGTTGCAATTAGATATCGGACCACAAAGTGAGGTGAGATTTTCTCATGTCCACATTATTTAGTGTTAGGTCCTTTCTAGAACAGATGAGTTTTGGAGACACCTAACTGAAGCAGTCAAAACAGAGCCAGGCTTAAAGCTGACAATTAAGCAGTGTGGACAATCAAGGATTCTGTGCTTAAACTCACTGCCTAGCTCTCTTGTATTTAGCAGAATTTACGGCCTGTTACCTTGTGGCTCAGCTATATCTAACAAGGTAGGAACGTGCCTTGAAAATGGAGTCAAGAAGTCACTGAAGTTCTAGTTTAATGAGTTCATACAGTTTAAAATGGGCATTCTTTCACTATTCTACCAACGACATACTACAAACTGAACACATGCAGCTATTTTGTTTGAAATGCAAAACCTATATGCAGAACACTTTTCATTCAAAATACTTCTAAATATCTTAGAGTGTATCTTTGTTGAACAAAGTTTTAAAGCCCTTTTTTCCCACAATCATAGACTAAAAAAGTGTCAGATTAAAGTATCCATATGATGAAAAACAAAAGGCAGACACTAGATACAGAAAACAGAATTACATAATCTAAGTTTATTATTTTAGGATTGTAGACTAAGCTTATTGTGCATAACTAAATACTTTTCTAAAGATTATTGACATCAAAGAGGCAAGTGGAACAGTGGGTTTAACCAGAATTATAAACAAGGATACACATCTTTAAACAAACCTCTAAAGGTCGATTTTTTAACTTCCTTCATTTGAAGAATGTTAAATCTTAGCTCTTGATGTAAAATATTGGTTGTGGGCAATTTGAGACTTGTTTGATGAGGAAAAAAAAAATGCAGGAGTATGACCTGCTAAATTTCTGAATTTATTTATAGGGATCCTTACTGTGACACAGGGTGTGATTGGTTAGATTTCACACATTGTGACTTCCATATGTATCTCCTATTAAGGCAATCAATAATGCATACCCACAAGCCATATACTATAATCTCCTGCAGCACATTCAGAACTTTCCTGTCAGATATCTAATATTTCTAGCAGTCATTTTTTTAATGTGGAATTGGTCAGAAACATTCTCATGAAGGTGGGGAATGTGATGATTGTAGGAAAATAATTGTCCCATACTTCATGTAAAATGACCTATAATAAAGTGAGGGTTTTTTGTTTCTTTCTTTCTTTCTTTTTCTTTTCTAAATTGATGAAAAGCTCAGAAACAGCATAATGTAGTTCTGGCAAAATAAATACCTACTTGTCCTAGATTAACAAGTGCTGAAATGTCCCTATTACTAATGATAACTTTAGCAATTGTTTAAGGCAGTTGCGATATGTCAGCAGGGTTCCAGTAGCGAGTATTTTCTCTTGTGTATAACAAATACTTCACATTGCCAATCTCCTTTTGTCTCACTGCCAAGGTCACAGCCAAGAAATAGACCGAGTTTTTCCATTTTGTTAATCTGGACTTTCTGGAGTTTTTTAGGAAACACAGGAAATGCTACGTGCCTAGTAAAATGCCAGTCATTTGTATAGCAGTGGGCAAGAGTATCAAGTGTTCTGCACCTGTTTTACACTCCAGCACTGTAATTTCTGTAAAGTAAACAGTAGATCTCAGGGTCAGATTACAAATTCTAGTAGGCTGTTTGCTAGATTGCTGCTTTGTTTAACCTTTAGACTTTCATTTAGAAAGGAGAAAGTATCATTGTCACACCAAGAGGGCAGTTAAAGAGTTTTAATTAACTGTGGAGGTAATTAGACCTCCCAGTTTAGCAATTATCAGACAATTCCATCCTCCTGTAAGCCCTTTAAAGATGCATAGTTGTTTTTTTATGAAGAACAAAATTCATTTCATATATAGTTTGGAAAAAACAAAACAAAACCCACAACTGGATAAAAGACTGTTTTTAAAAAATAGCTGATTCCACTGTGAATTTATCTGTTTCCTTTTCCTAATATAATAACAAGTCAAAAGCTATCAACTTCTCATCCACCGTTCCCTGCCAAAGTCCAATTCTAATCCAATTGCTCCTTTTATTAATATCCCCTACCTCCAGCCTCCTGAGTCTCTGCTCCATTTGGCCCATTGTGATATTCACACTAACAACAAAGGTGAAAGAAAAGCATCCCTGGCCTTGCTACCGATAAAGTTTGCTGTTGACAACTGTAGTTTAAAAGCTGTCTATCTTAACAATTATTTGAAATCTCTGAGCCATGTATCTCTCTCTGTGAAGGGGACGAAGTCTCTTTACTCATGGGAGATACTGCTCATCAGTTTCAATTCTCAACTTCATGTTTTTAAGATGTAAATATACTTCAAAAAACAAGTCATACTGATCTTATCCTCTGAAGCAAGCAATCGACAGCATTACCTCTGCTGAACACAAAAGATAAGTATATATTTAGATATAATTAGTTTTGTGCAAATATATGCAGGTCCTTAAAGGTAGTAAAACAGAAAGCAATACAGAATTTCATTTAATGGTTCTTCTTTACTCGTGTAAATAAATAATTAAATAAAGAAACAAGAAAATAAATAAATAAAGGGAAGAGACATTTTACTTGCTTTTTATTAATCATTACAGCTTAACCTGAGTTAACTGCACAAGTCTGGAATGCGGGAATATCTCTTGTATTGCTCTGCTACATCTATTTCTCACATACCTATTTTCCAAACCACAGTGTATAACTGTTTATTTGTACATGCACAGAATTATATTTCACTCATGTCTTCCATGAGAAGCCTGTAGATTTTAAGAAAATAAGTATATTGTTCACTGGTACATAAGCAGATGAAGATATCAACTTCACTCAGTCCCAAGAAGAGTGGCAGAGGGATGACTGTGACAGATTTGATAGTACAACCTACGTCTGTGCATGTAATGTGTTTCTTTCATCAAAATATTTTTGTAACATTTAATTATTACAAAATGCCTTTTGGACAGATAGGTAAGAATTTGAAATAGTATGAACCCATGCTAATTTTATTTCAGTTCACTTACACTTGAAATAAAGAAGAGAATTAAAGTTGTTAGTGACAAATGAATTGCCACGCTTTATATTTTAATTGGAAGTTGACAAGCTATATGAATAAAAAAGGACAAAATCTAAAGAAAAGCAAGAGGAAGCCAAAAATTATGAAGAGCTGAAAGTGCTGAAATGATGACAAGAGTCAGCCAAGAAAAGAACAGCATTTGGCCAGGAGGAATATTTTCTCTTTTGGTTGAATTACAGTGTGAAATAAAAATTAAAACAGAAGACCAACACTCAACATCATCTCAGAAGCCTGAGGTGCCACCATAAACCACTTGGGATATACTCACATTTTATTACCTGCCCCTTCCTCCCCCCCAAACCATAGTGTAGTTATAAGCCTTGCAAATTCTCAGTTGCTTATCATGTATTCGACATACAATAAATCCTTATTTGTAATATGCACCATATAATGGAGTAGTAAATATTTCCAATTAGCTTTAGTGTCATAGTCCCCAAAAACTGATGCATTTATGTTAATATAAAAGCGAACATGGAACATTTTATCATGCATTAGAGATTTTAATCAGGTAATCTGCACGGCATCTGGAAACCTAAGCAGAGGCAAAGTCTGCTATAACAAAGGCACTGTAACAGTTCACCTTCAGTGAAGAACAATAATGCATTATTAAATTCACTTTCCTGCTCAGTGGTTACACTTAGCTGACCACAGCAAATTTGCTCTCTGCCTGGTCTTCACAAGTTGGCAGAAAAATAGATTCTGTCACATTTAACGGGTTCTGAAAATGACAGGATGCCTCTCTTGGTTTAACTATAAACCATAATCTTTCAGAAGTAAATATAATTACAAACGCTTTTTGTCACGTAGTTCTTAGGAAGGATATTATATGTGGGTTATTAGAGTAGTAGATCTCACTATGTACTTGAAAATCATTAGAAAATACGGATTGATATTGCACAACAACAACTTCAAAAAAGAATCAAATTTCTATCCTTCTTTGATCCTAAATGACATCATAATTCTTAGAAAACAAAGAGACAGATATCAAATTCCTTGAGAATAGTCAAGCTGTTATCAAGAAATATTACTCCTTAAACTAACATCAAAGAAAATCCTATTTTGTCCATAATACCATTTTAATTCTATTCTATGTTTATTAGTTACTTGCTCTGTTTTACATAAAGTTAACTTAGGAAACTTAAAAGAAAACTGCCTTTCAGAATTCAGTGGCAAAGAATTATTAATTTGCAATTTAATTAGTGAAAGTTGATATATTTATATGCAACAGAGACTGATTCATTTGGTGTCCAAGGACTTCTATCATGCTGCAAGCAGGATTAGAATCTGCTCTATATGATGACATTCACTTTCAGGTAAAGGTCTTGAACCAACACTGTATAACACTTAAGTATCAGAGAAGTACAATTTAGGTCCCAATTAAGATCTATTAAATAGTTTTAATTAGCTTTGTGTAGGTAACAAGTTTAGCAATTATAAGACACATTTTTCTTCTCTAAGCACTTCAATTCAGATAGTTTTTTTTACAAATATCTTAGCAATGAAGTGCAAATTACACCTTGGAAACATAGGATTAGATTCCAGGATCCATTTACAGCTTTTCATTACTTACCTGGGTATGAAAATAAGGTTTCTTAAGTCCTTAGAAGGAACTTAGATATGACAATGACACTGTGTTTGATATTTACATGACTTTTAACATAGGCATCTTCCCCTGAAGTGGAATTACTACTCTGTGCTAGGCAGTCCACCCATGACATATTTAATTTAGCTGACAACTCTAAACCGACAAGCAACCTAAAATGGCACGGAAAGTTCACAGTTTCCAGAAAACACTGGTTCCAGATTTGGGACAGGAAGGTAACTGAAGTTTTTCTGACTTTGAATAGATAGTTCTGGAAGTCTTGATCACTATTCAGCAGAGAAGTACATACTACCCCCTTTTTAACAGCTAACTACAAGCTCAACCCTTTTTGACACAGGCAGACAATGGTGATGGTGATGAAATTTCCCATTTAGAAATTTCCTCAGAACTACCTCAAGACATTTAAGTCTCTATTCTTTCTCATTCCTGAGGAAATTCAATCACAGCTATTTAACCCAGAAATTTCAATCATTACCCTTTCTACCTATGTAAAGAATCCAATCTTTTTTTAAAATCTGTTCACAGATTAGTTGCTCTGTAAAAGGCAAAGCAACATAAGAATGAATATGACTCCACTTGCTTACCGTGGCACTCTGCTAACTGTGTAGATAGCTAAATTAAAACCATTACCCCAATTACCTACATGTATCAAAATATTCAGTACAGCAGGCACTGAGATTCATTTCTTTTTCTTTTCTTTTTTTTCTTTTTTAAGAAAGAAAAGTTGTATCACTAAGCTATGCTTACAGTCATATTCAAGGTCCCTTGGCCATATATACAGTCATACAAAGTCTTTAAGCTTAGTCTCTGGCTTTACTGTTTCAGTACTCTCCAACACAAACGTGTTCGAGTGCTTGCCCAGAGTAATGTGAATATAAGTACATCAATACCAAATGGCTGTTGGGGTGAGACCAGTTTCTGCCTTCTTCTGTTTGGCAGCATACCCACAGCATTTCTGCTATAGGGTCAATCAAAAACTACAATATGTCACAAAAAATGGCATCACTTTATGTAATCAGGAGTCTGTCATGATTCCGTCAGGTAATCCGCAATTGCATGCAATCCAGAGATCCTTTCCCTTTTAGAGCAATTTGCATTCTTTGTACATGTTTAAAAACATTTGCACTAGCAGAACCTGCACATTTAAATATGAGAAAGACATCTCCTCCCCAAGCACAAATACATTTGAGGAGCAAAAAACCCCATCAAATTTAAATTCTGATTATAATCTTTGCTTTATATATTTATCATTTTAAAAGATGACAGTCTTATGTCCAGATTACGTCCAGATCCCATACATATCATTATAATACTCATCCACTAACAGTTTCAGAACAGCTTTTGAATTTTTGTTGGCAAATCTAAAGACTCGTTCTCTTTTCAGCTCTGTAAAACACATTAGGAAAGCAGGTAACATGTCCTAGAATACTTAATTTCTAAGAAGTATAAAAAAAAAAAAAAAGACATTTCACTGTCAGTCTTAGCTATACAACCAAGAACACATTAAATTCTGTCATCATGTACGCTTGTAGTACTCCTCAAAGGAAAATTTCTAGTGTAAGATTTTCCAGAACAATAAGATCTGCATACCTTTCAAACTCTCTATAAATTTATGCATTTTAATTTCCAAAAGACTACCAGCAGGGAATGATCATCAAATATATTTTTTAAAATATAGGAAGGCTATAGCTGAAACTATTGAAAGGAAAGGGAGGGGTAGTGATCTATTAAATAAGATTAATCTAACTGAAGGCAAAATTTAACCATGTCCAACACTGTATTATATTAACTTTATTATCTGGTTTTGAATTATATTTATCATAGACAGAATACAGTTTCTAAAGTAGCTGCTGTCTCATAAAACTGTAATCTCCTCCTACTACAAATAACCAAACCAAATTACTTTAATTACTGAAA
>NW_024962262.1:23847438-23936890 GCF_019238085.1 Lagopus leucura
TTTAGAAAAAAACCTTGCAATTTCATTTTTCCATTAACTCCAATAGTTTTTAACGTGCTTTAAACATTCTTTGGCCTCTTGGGCCGAATGAAGAGGCACACCAACAGTCACTACACAAAGATTATTTCAGTGGTACTGGCTTTCATTTAGTGTACCTCTATGTTACCTATGAGGTTACAAGTTTAGCTATACGTATTGTGTAGGGCTTTAGAAATATTGAAAGCTCAAATAAAGACTGATTTCACGATGCGATAGATGATAAAAATAGATAGACTGAATTCATTATCATAAGGAATTCCGAACTAATATATTAAGACAAAATAACATTTAAAAATTAGAGTGAGAGTACAGAACTGAAACATGTCAATTGTATTTGCAGATAGATGCCCACCAAGCTCTCTTAATTACCTTCTAGTTCCATTAAAATGCAAAATTCTGTAAATTCAGGATGTATAAAAATATTTTAGAAAAAAAATCATGAAGAAATTGTGCATACATTCTCTCCATATAAATGCATACAAAAATGAAAATGAACACACAAATATATTTACAGAAGAAGTTGCTGGGCAGTAGAGCTGTGAATGAAAATTCGCTTTTAGATCAACTGCCAACAACATCTAGAAAAAAAGTTTTTTTCCAGAGAAATAATTAAAATCACAACAGTGAGCAGAAGCGTAAATTAGCAATCTTCTGGAGCTTTTTTCTGCTGATTTTGCTTGAGCACAGGTCAGGCAGAAGAAAATCTTTGTTGATGTTACAATTTCCTCTGAATCTTTCATATTTCTAAAAATATAGCCATATCTGTGCTATATTTATCAAGGTGAATATACATATATATATATATATACACACATGATGTATACTCTCTCTTTCTATATGCAAGAATTTACTGCTGAAAATATAGGATGAATATCTATATATAGGATGATATATTTATCATTAGTTCCTTTTTGATGCTTGACTGCTAACAGTAAAATACAACTGTAATTACAACTTTCAAATATTTAAACTATTATCTATTTCACACTAAGGATAGCATGGAATTTGAACATTTTGTTTTATATGATAGTAACCAGTAATCTAAGACAGCTCACATCTCTAAGGAGGGGCATAAAATAAAACCAGAAACAAACATTGAGACTTTTTAATGTGTGGATTTAATAAAGTTACACCTTAATTGCTGCTATCATAGTAGTCAAAATGAGGTTGCTATTGATAATCTGAAAATTACTTAAGAAATTTTCCCTTATATCAAAGGTAAAAAGCTTTTCTGAAAGAAAGAATTTAGCTTCTTTTATGAACATGGTGAATATTTTATATTTTGTTATAGAAAACAGCATGCACATTTCCAACAAGAAAGTGTCCTTCCCATAACACCTCAAATAACATATTCAATTTAAAATGTAAGCATGACATTCAGGCTTCATTTGCTGTTGGTGTCAATCTAAAAAAATATAAATTGATGCAGACAGAAAATTCTAATCTGATGCCCTAGGGCCAGATTCAATAAAAGACTTAGGCATCTAAATTTGGTGTTAAATCAAGTAACTTTTAGATGTTTGTCCCCCAGAATGGTGTCCTGGGCTGAAGTGAGGACGGAACTTAAGTTCCTACATATTGCATAGGGTACAAATTGCTGGACAATTATCTGCTGGGGGGTTTAAGCAGTCACCAACATCCCTTAACAACATCCAAGCCAGGTACTTCGAAGAAAGTTAACAAGTGAAATTGTAGTCTGCCTAACCCAATATGAAATACAGTGCAGCTATCTGAACATAGCAAAGAGATAAACTCTGTGAAATGGACCAAGCTATAAATTCCACCTTTCAGGTGCACTAAGACCAGAGGCTAGGATTGGAAGAGAAAAGGGATGATGTTAAAACATACTTCCTCTTTTAAACAACACACAGTGATTAGAGATTTGTCAAAGATACGTGTTACAACTTCTCTTTTCCGTTCACAAAGAATAAGGATCTGCATTTCCAACATTAAAGAGGTCAGGGATGAGAAGTTAATTTCCAAGCCATTGATTATTTTGAACTTTTTGTTGAAAAACTTCAGACCAATGAGTAAGAAAAAGATCAGATTTAAATCATCTTAAGCTTAGGTTTGCTGCTAGTTTCTTCTTTCTAAGCTTTTTTTGAGATTTCATATACAAAATAGCTAAACAGGTGAACAAGGATTTCAGCCCCTAGAAACTATTCTTTTCACAATTTCATATGGGGAGATCTGCAGGACCTGAGCTACGACCTGAGCAGGAGTTCTGCACTTTCACTCTTAGTACTAGTAACAAGAATCTACCTAAGAACTGAGTAATACATTATACCTCAGCAGAAATTTAGGGACTATCCAGTGCAAACTATTACGTTCATAGATACGCTATGGTATCTGAAAAGATTCAGGCTCTTAATTTTAAGGTAACAAATTGAATGGATCCTTACGCTTCACAAGTCCTTTTTAGCTCTAATTATTTTATAACCTATAATAAATCATAGGTTACAAACTCAGATACTTGGCTTTGATGGCTGTAAAGTGCTTTAACTAATATTGCATACAGTTTATAGCCTGCTTACAGTGAATTTAAAAAATCCACTGTCCTTTAATAAGGAAAAAAGAGTACTGGAAATCTACAATAATTGACTATTACAGATATACAGGTAGTAACATCTTGAATTCCATATGAATTGTGAGGCAGAAGTGCTCTGCAGCATCTCCTGCAGGTCCTCCATAGTTCAGACTGGAAGTCTGGATGAAACACAACACAACTCAACAGATCTAACTTTTCTTCTCATGGAACTCAGAAAGTGAGTGGAACTTCATATGCCTATGCTGAGTTTTTTCCCACCATGAAGATAAGAAATGGGCAAGTTGGAATCAGTATTTGGAATCAGTAGCTGGAAGATATTCCCAACATCCACCATTTACACATTGTCTTTGAAAACAGAAGCTATTCCTAATTTTCTGCAACAAATACTGACATATTGGCAGTGAATCAGACCCAAAGAACCTAACTTGATTCTTGGTGAGATAGTGAAAAACTGTCTGTAATGGAAGCTGAGGTCACTCAGTGCTGGGCACACCAGAATCTGAGAACATATTTTGAAGTCTAAAAGCAAATTAAAAATAAAGAAAACTTCAAGAGTGATTTACTGGTCTCTAAAACCAGTGAAAACAAACTAATTCTCACCATTGGGAATAAATCTGGCTGAATTTAAGTAGAAATACATATAATCTTTAAAACCTGAATAGCATTCTCTTTTTTACATTACTTGTAGATCTGATGAGAAAGATGATAAGCCTATCTGTCTTATGCTAAAACGTTACAAATCTGTTATGTTGATCAGCTGTCTGTGTTATAATTTTTTCTCCCCCCTTTCTAACTTCTCTGTTGACAGTAAATTTTTCCTTAAGCTCTGAACATTTCAGATATTTTGACTATTTTCATTTTGTTTTAATGGAAGAAGGTTCAAGAAGAGAAAAGGCAGTGCCCTTCTACCAAGCAGGATTTCCCAGGCTCTCAAAGGCTCAATTAAAGACCATTTTGTAGTTGCAGCTGATAGATTCGTGCCAACAATTGTTTAGAAGAAAATGAAATAATGCTTAAATGCTCATGATACTTATTCAGAATATCTGTTTTCCTCTGATTTCTTTTTCTTTTGATCAGGTTATGAGGGTGATGTCTTCAACTTTAAGAGTACTACCGCCTATCCACATTTGTTACTATTTTTTAACATTACTACATTCTAACTGATTTGCAGTGGTAAGCAACAGTTTGGAAATCAGATTGCAAGCTCACAGTGACAGAAGTAGATAATTACTATCTCCACGAATATCTATAAGCTAAATCACTTGTTTTTATACAGATTAGATCAGTATTAAAGTTACAGGACTGCTACAAGAGACATGATAAATGTAGTCATGACAGAAAACAAATTTTAATTTACCCTATCAATCTAGATAGCCCATACTTCTTATTAATTCAAAAGGCTGAAACAGAAGGGAAAAACAAAACAAAACAATAAAAAAAAAAGAAGCCTCCAACAACAAAAAAATCAACTAGAAAATAGAAGAATTGTCCTAAACAAAGAAAAACACCTGCTTTCTCAGCATTCTCAGAAGTTTTGCTGAGAACAGATCTTGCAAAAAATTTTAACTGGATATTTGGAATATCACTGCTTTGCTTATAGAAAGCCTTTTTAAAAAAAAATTAATGACAGAAAAAACAGTAGTCATTCTTACTATGTACTTCTTTTTGCCAGATTTACCAGTCTGATTATACTTCAATGAGTAACTTCAAAGGCTGAAAAAAATCATTTCTGCAAATTTAAAACAAACCTATTTGATCACATCATATTTCACAGCAGGGATACAATTTTGGGGGGCTGAGTGAAGGCACAGTGTAAGCTAAAACAGGTCATGTGTTCAATGAACCAAATTAAATGGTTCATATAACAGAAATGTTTCCATTAATTTTGGGGGGATAATCCTATTAAATATGCCACCTGTCCAGAATAGAAGTGTCCAGATATTAATTTTTTTTCATATTTCACTGTTTAAGCACAAAGCAGAGCAAGTATCAACTCATAGCTGATAAAATGTAAAATACAACACAAAATGTCATTTTTTTGAAATCTTTCTCACTGAAGAGAGTTTCTGTAGCTGTTTCAATATGTGGCTGTTATACTTTGTTTTCTCTCTCGTTGTTCTCAATTAAGTGTTTGGTTTGTTTTTTTCTGATAAGCTTCAAAATACCTTTTCAATTGATTTCTCTTATTTCTCACCTCCCCTCCAACAAAATGTTTCTTGTCCATTAATAATATTTAAAATTTGTATATATTTAGAAAACATAATGTATGAAATATACCTTTTAAAATTCAAACACTCCTCCAAAACCTCTTGTAACAACTCTGTATAAGAACATAACTTTGAATACCAATAGAGATTAAATGGTGTCATGATCAGTATAAGTGCATGTGGACTATTCACCTAGATCAAACACTTTGGTCATATACTCAATTAAATTTAAATCCCATTATATAATGTGTACCAGCCTCATTTTATGCAATTCCCTAATTTAATGACTTGGTATTAGCCTTTTTTCTTTTTGCACACATGGACTAATTTTCACGGTGCTCAGTTCCTTTGGGAAGTAGGTCATTAAAGTCAACTGGATGGAGACAGAAACTTAATACCTAAACAGTCTTGTATAAGGGTCAGAGACACAACAGTACTGTAAAACTGTTTTTCACTCGCTCCCCTTTGTAATATCTGTGAAATTCCCACCTTATATAAATATTGTTCATTAATGTCAAGGACCACAAAATAGAAGAATCCAGAAAGCTATCATTCTCTTATAACTAAATTTCTGAAACATCAACAATAAGCACAGTATAAAGTAAATCACAATTATTACTTAGCTACTAAAAAAAAAAAAAAAAAAAAAAAAGTGAAACAGTGAAGTACTAATATTCATATTACCTTTCTCAATGTGTATTCTTTTTGACTCATGTCCCATGTCATGACCAGCCAGATCACCTTCTTTAGGCCCAGGAAGGACATTAGGTGACAAACCCATCAGCATTTGGTTCATAGATAGCCCATTCTGATGGACAGCTGCTAGACACAAGCACACACAGAAATAAAATCAATTATTACGTTAAAAATATTTATTTCTAATTATTTTACCTACTCTCCCTCTTAATTACTCAAAAAATCTAGTAGTCATAAGGTTACTTAATTAGTGTAATCAGCATATAGACTGTGAGCCAGTTTCCTCTTGTTGAACCTTTCTAAAATCAGTTCAATTTAAAAATGAGAATTCAGTATTTCTTGGGTCAGTTGGATATTTTCTTGTTTATTTAGCAAGAACTGAAATCCCAGTCAAAACAGTCAGCAAAAGAACAAAAGGTTCTAAGGGAGACATTTATTGCATGGGGTATAGTTAGCTTTACAAGTTATTTTATGTATTATCTAAATTAAGCGTTGTAGTGTTCCAGGTAAGAAATCACCATTTTTCAGAAATTGTGCAACATCAGACTTGCAAATCAGAGAGCTAGAAATCTACAAAAGCTGCTCCGAGAGTCTCACAAACCCAGAAACTCCCAGAAGGTACACTATATCCTTAAATTATCCCTAAAAATTGCATTTGCAACAGGCTTAGCCCATTTTCAATACAACCTTTTTTCATAGGTAACTCATAGTTCTGTAGTAGCCATCTTATTCTTGCTGGTGTTACAAAAGCAGATGTTCTTAAGAATCAGCTGTGACGACAACAAACCAGATAGGAGAGAAAAGGATTGTTTCTTTCAGTAAGTTACTGAAGTGATCCTGTGTTTAAGGAACTTTGTTATGATCACTACTGGGAGAAACAACAGGCAGAGCTTCCACTCTTGTCTGCTGGTAGGTAAGCAGACAAAACTAAAGGAAAAAGACACTTCTTAAAAAAAAAAAAAAAAAAAAAAAAAAAAGAAGTTTAATTCCACTGCAAAAACAATAGTATTCTTTCTGTTTACTTTTTTATTTTAAAAAAGACATTTACTAGTTGTAATAAATATATAACTCGAAAGAAAAAAAAGTATTTATTTTTTAGTATTTCACTTATGAATTCATAAAAAAATAGGGAAATAAATCACAGTATATGGGATACTAGTCTAATCTACACTCTCAATTATCCAAGTGATAAGAAAACAGAATTCTCTGCTTGTCATGGTCAGGCCTCATTTATTTTTTTTGGTAACTCATTTTTCAGCATAAAGTAATGACAGATGTTTCATCTGAAAGTCAGTGAAGAACTAACTTTCTGAATGCAGAGTTTGAATGGAAACAGTCTAGAAAACTCATGTTTGCATCTAATCAATACGTCTATATATATATATAGCTACTTCATAGCTATTTTGTAGTCTTCATTTTATATGCTAAATCCTCCAGTTCTACCTGCTGAAGAATTCCACTATGGAAAGATGCTTTCAAAGCATAAAAAACTGCAGTTGAGCAATAGCAAAGGAAATTGATCAGTTCAATGTAAATTAAATATCCTAAAACAATAGGCACTTTAAACATCGGATCCTAACCTGGAATAATATAGAGCCCACTGTTTCTGTCACATAAATTACATCCCAAACCTAGGGCCTTAATAAAAATGGTATTGCTCTGCGAAATTATGGTTAAATTTCACTCCACTCCATGTGAACTATGAGGTAATAACATTCTTTGTATCAATTCTCACCATTACAAGTTTCTACATTTTAAGAATTTATGAAGTATACATATTTTTAATTTATTTACACTTGTTCTTCTTTTTTTTTCCAAGTAATTCTATGATGTAAAATGCTGCTTATGAAGCCAGATTCATTTCAGAAGTCAAACTAGAGTAGCCAAATTAAATAAAACTTTAAGTAAAAAAGACAACTATATGTTCAGTACTAAAAACTAATCTAGCAAATTGGTTCCTGGCTGTAATTTGTATCTTGTATCTTTATGTTTAATACAACATGATGGCAGTTTATATCAGTACCTGGTAATGTAGCATCAGGTATTATGATACTGCAAACTGGGGAACATGACGTTGGGAAATAGATATTGCAGCTGAACTTCTGAACATGATACCTGTGAGATCTATTTAAGATGAGGGCATTTTGATTAGAAAAAAACAGCTGCACCTAATCAAATTTAAAGTGTTAACAAGGAGAACAATGTGACCTACGGATTCTGTCTGAAGAGCTCTCAGTCCGTGCAGGAGAGCTGGACACACTGCTGCTTCGATGAGAGGATGGGTGGCTGCCAGGTCTTCGGCCCTCTTCAAGAGAAGGAGCAGGAGAAGGGCTGTCTGGAACACGTTCCTATACCCCATGAAAAATAAGTTTTAAAAAAAGGCATGTTAAAACTTGGCTTCCAAGGATCATTTCCCTAAACTGTACATACGTCCTAAATCAAAACCTATTTTTTTCTTCCATTGAGGTGTCTAGAATTTGCAGAGTATTCTCAAAAGAAACTTTACAGTTTTAGGACTCAAAACTCATGTTAGTATGCAATGTGAAAGCTGCTCGTGCTGTCAGGATTTTAAATTGCCTTCTGGACTACTTACAAAAATAAAGGTTTTGCTTTGCTTTTGGGTTTTATTTTAGTCACTTAAATCAGTGTGCTGCTGAATTGGAAATATACATTTTGTTTACTAGCCTACAGACATTAGCCTTACGGGATGTAAAATAATGTACTTTACTAAATAAATAAAGACCAGACACTGCTGTTTTAACTCCTGATTAATTCTATTCCCTAACTTAGTATCAAAGGACTTTTTGAGAAAAGAGATTTTAAAGAACCGCCATGGATCATAAAGAATACCAGACCAGAGTCTGTCTTCCAAATGGTAGAACACAAACCAAGAATTAACTAATACTTATTCTAAGAGCGTTTTGCAACTTTGGCCTTATCAATTCTTCAAAATGAGAAAAAATGCCTACCATCATTCTTCTATCCAAAGGAAAGCATGTCTTAATAGATGGGAGGAGCTACAATGCACTTCAAGATGTCCTTTGATTTTGAAAGTCACAGCATGACGGAAGTGATGGCTCAGACTACACTTTTTGCTATGTGATGTCAACATGCACCAGAGTGATTTATCCAACAGTTACACAGAACTTTGAACGAAATAATGAACAACAGTTCAGAACAGTCCTTTTTGATAAAAACCTCTATCTTTCCCTGCAGTTGGCTAAAATAGGTGAGTTAGGTTGGTTCGGTCAAGTAATTAAAAAAACAGATAATTTTTAAGTAGCAATTCTGACTTCTAACGAAAGAAATGAAGAAAAAGAGTATACATTCAACTCACCAAAAATTTTCAGTAACAAAATAATGCACTTTGTATGTTCAATAACATGTATTAAAACTTCCAGTTACAAATGTCTTTAAAGTGTTTTTCTGAAAAGAGCATCATGCTCCTCACACTGGACATTGATTTTACAACAGTAATTATTCTTCATGCACACTAGTAAGATGAATATTAATTCTGTTGAATTCATTCCTATGACACTTAGCAGCACAACTATTTGCAGTAATCAATAGATTCGTTCTAGGTAAGATTTCCAATAAATGTCTGTTAAATCTGCAAAGGGATTCAATGGGCCTACTAATGCAGTAGTAGAAGACCTTTCAGAACAGTGCTTCAAAATGTTTAATTAGTTAACAGTCTCAGGTTTTTAAGTCAAAAACATTGATGAGAATAGTTTAACTGCATCACAGCTCTAGGCTTATTTTGACTTTGATTGTGTTTATGTATCCATGAACTGGGTATTCAAGAGGAGGATTATAACACAGATGCTTTCCAAATGTAGAAGATTTATTTCTTTAGATTTAGGAGGATTTAAGCATGCACAGCGTACAGATTTGGTATAAATTGGAACACGGTATATTTAATCATTAATTTAATATATAATTTCACTGTTTGGCTTACAACGCATTGTTCTTAGAAGGGTTTCATTAAAATGAAATCCAGTGAGCATGTAAGATTTGAATACAAAGCTGCAGAGTAAATTAATTTATTTAAACAGCTTAATTTGTTTATCCTATTTATTTATGTGTGCTTTTACAGCACACATTATGAGATGGAGAGAGCAAAAGGAATTTACAGGACAACAAAATATAATTATTGTGCAAACAAAACATAATGAGTTTTATTCACACATAATATGACACAGCAGACAAACTCTATGAGAAAACTAAATACAGTGGCTTTATCAATACATTTCTAGAAGGCCCTTTAACTCCAAGAAAAAAATGGGATTAAGCTATGCAGAATGTATTAATTGAATAATTTAACTCATTTTTATATACAGTCTACACCAGTTTTTCATCTTTATCAAAACTAGCTGCAATAAGAAATGGAAATTTTGCTAATAGGATATTGAAATACTCTGTAGCTCAAACAAGTCAGAGTGATAAACTAACAGTGCTGAATATAAAAGCATTCTCTCTTACTACAGATTTTGTGTATAAAATAAGGACTCTATCTGTGGTAAAATATTAACTTTACATTTACAGTGGCTTCACTTTAAAGTTCCTCAACGAAGGAAACGTGCAAAAATGTGTTCCTAAATAACTCCACCAGATTTTTTTATATCTTCTGTGAATTTTCTATAAATAAGTCTGCGTGAGACACCAAAGAAGCAAAAGAAGTTACTATGTTCGAATCCTGACAGTAGGACTATGCTACCTGACTCCCAGCAAACAAAACCAATCAGTACAAAAACAAAACAAAAAACAACAACAACAACAAAAACCTGTACTATTTTAAACTTCAGAGACACCTATACTTTGAACGAAAGGGTGTTTCAATCAAATGAGATACAGACAATGAAGTCAGTGTAGCCTCATCCAAAACCAAATACCACGGATCAGTTCAAGCGCACGTGTGTAGACACTGAGTTCTGTTTCAAACATCGAAGGATTCTGAGATGTCCAAGCTAGGTTCACACGATCTACAAAAGATCTGCCACCCTCTGGACTGGCAGCAAAATGCCAAAAGCATTATGCTTGCACATACTGACTGATGAGTTGAACAGCTTCCAAAAACAATTGACAGTCTTTACTAGAAAACAAGATATGCAGAATTATTTATGACTTGCAAAACATAACCCTAACTAGCTACATTTTTTTCCTCATTTTTTTTTACTTCCTTAATTGTTTCTACTTGTACTCATAAGAAAAAGTGGTAGCAAATTAGGACATACGTTGCAATTTAAGATATGGTGACCCAGCTTTTCTGAATAGACAAGGCTTTCAATTAGGCATCAGAACTGGAAGCCATACTAAGCAAACAAATAACACACTCTTAAGGGACAAATCTGGAGAGTTCTTTAGTTCAGTGCTCTTTACAATCTGATCCAAATAATGAATTCTATGTATTTAAGAATCTGATGTTTAACATTTCAAAAATTATCTTTGCACACACAAAGCTTCACTATAAGGACTGAAGTGCCCTTCCTAGTACTCTTACTCCACTGATAAGTCACAGACCCCCAATATTAGTCCACTTTATAATTGGCAAAATTATTCTTGTGATACTGCGCTTTTTTAACTTATAAAGAAAAGAGATTTTAACAGAGATCTTAACATTCATCTCTAGAATTAGAAACCACTCCTTTTTTAAAAAAAAATAACGTTACCCACAACTCAATACCATCTCAGTTTCTCCAAGTAAAATAAAGATGTCTTGCTATACTTAACAAAATTCCCCTACATTTTTTGAAATGCTCTTTGTGTAAATGCAAAGAACATGCCATATGACCCCATACTACAAAATGCCAGGACCATACTATAAGTTTCTTTTAAGTAACCTCTTATTTATCTGAATATATCACTAATGGCATTCAGAAAGTCATAAATACTTTCTTCCCAATATAATATATGACTTTTTCTTCTATTCAGATTTTCATTTTTTGAAAACTGCATTACCAAAAGTCACTTTCAAAAATCTACCATCAGGTATACTTGATGGTGTTCAGTTGTTGGTGCCTATAATAATTACTCAAGATTATACATTTCAGGAAACCATGGGTTAATCCGTCTGCTCTAAAAAAGATAGAAAAGAAAGTGTATATTCAAGGCTCTCATCAACTCAGTCATCCCTCAAACATGTCTTTATTCTTTGCCATCCCCATTCCAGAATCATTCTGAAAAAATTTGGATCTACGAACTTCCAATTACCAACCACTTTTACATGCACAGCCTTAGTCTTCTGCATATTCCTCTCCTAAAAGTACCTAAAGGTATTTCCAGTCTCAGCTTTCTACTGTGTTCTAGTTTGCTTCTCTGTACAACTCATCTCTTGAGCCCGATTCCTTTAATTTTAGTCATGGACTGAGTAGCAGACATGCAACTAAGAATATCTAAAGATGTACATCACCATTAAAACTACTAAGCTGTCTTGATGCTCTTCAGTGATGAATAAACTCCTTTAGAGATGTTTATGCTTTAAGCCATTAAATTGCAGGAGACAAAATTGCTTAGTTGCAGTGTCATGCTTTTCAGTAGTTTCAGTGACATCCTACTAAGGGATGGATACATGACAAAAACTTGTTTCATACACAATTCATTTTCAACTTTTAAAAATATTGAAAAGAAACCAAGCAAACAAAATAATAAACAGAACACCCTCTTTATTAAAAGAGATTATAACATTTTGAACTTTCTGTGAAGGCACCTGGCTTCTGGTCTTTTTTTTTTCTGGTATGATTATAATAATCTCCTTCAAAATGACCAAAGGAAAGACTTATTCTTCAGCTACATATTGACCTATTTTGAACTCAAGTGAGAAGCATTCAAAGAATGGCTTCCTTGTGAAATGACATACTTATCTGACACTGTATTAGTTAAAGAAATGAATTCCTTGGGTATTGTTTGTATTCCCTGAAAAGGGGATATTCTGCTTTTATAGTTTCATCTTTTCCTGAGCTTCAGACTACAAATCAGTGTTTATTACAAAAATTTGAAAATGAGATGGGATAATAAATATTTCCTAACTTCCATAATCACTAATAAAATTGATGTTAACAAACTGAATGCTATAAATGCTTATTTTCCATTTTCTTACTTGAATAACATCAGCTTGTTAAAGATCTTGCTCATGTCCCACTGATGCAAATGCTGTCTCTCACCTGTTTCTTACCAACATACTTCTAATCTCAGTCAAAAATTGTGACTTTAAATGTTTTCTGTTGTCATTAATTATACAATTTTTTAAAATACTGGTTCTATTTCCTGAAAAGAACATAACTGGCATTAGCATTTTCTTTCTATTTTTGAGTATCTTGAACTTTTTTTGTCTTTTGGACTTATTTAAGATAATCTGACTTCCATTTTGCTTTTCAATCCACATTTTTTCACTGATTTTACCTCAAATCTGATTACTATTCACATCATAATACTGATAAATTACAGTATAAAATGTGGAAAGAAATTAATAGAAAAAAAGGACTGCATGTTTACTATATGATTATAGGGAACATTAGCAGAAGTTAACTGTCAAGAAGTAAAAACAAGACTCCAAGAAATTGTTTAACAGTACTTCACCGTTTAAGTTTAGGAAGCAGCAGTAGGAATTCATTCCTCATATTCTGTTCCAACTGTACATCCAGCCAAACACCAAGAATGAGATTCATCTGACTAAATGCAGTTGTCTACAGTACAAATGTTTACTTCTGAGTTAGTCACCCTAGGCTCATTTTTTACTCATACATTTACACCTCCAAGGTACAATTCACCTCACTGTAAAGCAGCAATCTAGAACAGGTCCAATAAGTTGTGTCATATGAGACAGCAAAATGAATCCCATTCATTGTACCTTATGGCCATTTTGCATCACACTAATCTTCCACCACATACATAGTTCCCTGTTAGATATATGCAAATTGCCAAACAAAAAAAAAAACTTTACTACCTTCTCCATACTGTTTGCTATCTGTAGCTACCTATTCACACAGGCGTATGGATGTTTTTAGTTTCAAACTGTGTGCCAGAAATATATTTGTTTAAGCAAGTAAAATAATCTTATTTTATTCAAAAAAAAGAAGACATTGTCCCCAGTCAGAACCTGCCAGAAATCATTCTCTAAGTTCAGAATAAAGCAATAAAAAACTCAAATAAATAATTTTGATTACACAGATAGAATTAATAATTAAAATGAGACACTGTCCTCCAATATAAAGCTGATTAAGCCATAATAAATGAGTTCAGCTACACTTTGACCTTACACTAAATGAACAAAATGTGCATAGATGTGTTCATACACATATTTATATTAACTCAATAAAATAAGTGATTCTGACTAGTTTGGAGATTCTGTTATGCAGAAGTTCCTAAGCACAATTTTAAGGTATCCTCTTCTCTGTGGTCATGAAGACCACATATGAAATAGTAGCATTTTAAAACACACTTAGAACTTTTTAGTCATATCACAGTTTTTATATTTGTTTTCCTAGTCAATACATCTGAAGCTGGATGTACTTCTACTTTTCTTTTTTTTTAAATATGAAATCAAGTTTCGTAGAATCTTATCATAGAATGGGTTACATTGGAAGGAATCTTGAAGATCATCTAGTTCCAACTCCTTTGCCATGGGCAGTGCTGTCATCCACCAGATCAGAATTGCCGAGAGACCCATACAGTCTGGCCTTGAGCACCTCTAGGAATGGGGTATCCACGGATTCTCTGGACAGACTGTGCCAGTGCCTCACTGCCCTCTGAGTAAAAATTTTTTTCCTAATGTCTAACCTAGATCTTCCCCTCTTTCCCCTCTTTTAGTTTAAAGCCATTCCCCCTTGCCTATTACTATCACAATCACATGAAGAGTCGGCCTTCCCCCTGCTTGTAAGCTCCCCTCAAGTACTGGAAGGCCACAAAGAGGTCTCCTTCATGTTGTCTCTTCTCCAGGCAGAATGAGACCAACTCCCTCAACCTGTCTGCACAGGAGAGGTGCATCAGCCCTTTGATTATCTTCATAGCCTGAAGAGATTATTTTAAAACAAATCTGTCAGGTGCTATCTTGGTTAAATAATTCGTCAATGTCTAGTTAAGGATGAAAAGTAGATACAACCTCATAAACAAATGTAAAAGCAGTGCTGTGATATACATTATTTTCATGTATTTAGTATGCAGTGGAGAGCTGCTGTGTTGCTGGTCACATTTTCATCTGCAGTTACTTTTTCATTTCTCACTTCGTTCTTACTGTCTTCCAGAAGTTAGAAAGCTGAAGTGCAACTTTCGATTCTGGCTGCTCTGTTTTAGCTATTACAAAGAAGAATTATCTCAAGTTGCTATTAATATGAAGCATGACCTTTATATTTTCGTATATCTTTCTGCTGACTGAAAAAACTGATGCAATGAAACTGCTAACAAGCGGAATCTTTGAAACCATGGGCAAGTTACGAAAGCCACCTCATGTCTCAAGCATCCCCAGGTCACAGCTGTCACACTTACTGCTATTCACTGCTGTCAAAATCTGCTGTCCCTGCTTCTTGTTGCCCTCCTCTTATTAATCCAACTGATATATCTAAATATTCAATTCCAGAAAGACATCTAGTGTTTACCTCATGTTTGAAAGGGCACAATACTCTTCCAAAATACAATTTTGAAGATTTTATCAGTGCTAACTGTCAAATCCAAAGTGTTGCTATCTAAGGTTTCACTTTTACTTTTGTCTTTGTCTCTTCTTCTGAACATAGCAGAATAAAACGTTGGATAGCATATAATCTTAGCTTCATTCCACTTTCTTATTATGAAGAAATGAATATAACCCACTAATTAAAGGTATTTGAAGCCTTATGAATTTAAAGATAACAACACTAAATCTGAACTCGGTGAATTGGAAGGAAAGGCCTACAAGTCATCTATCATGGCATTGTTCGAACAGTCAGTTCTTCCATCCAGTGAACCAGCGGATTTATAAGCTAGATACAAAGACTTAACTTTTATTCTCATTTACTTAATTAGATAAAGTTACTTTGGATTATTACTTTTCAGAGCAGAAATTTATCTTAGGTAACCTAACTTTCAGAGTTTAGACTTATATACATCTTACACTGTAGTTCTGAATGCACAACAGATGTTCCAAAGATAGTTCCCTCTTATTTAATGACGTTGGCCCACAATGTCAGAGGCAGATGTTGGTGTTACAACAATAGAGGCTAAACTTTCCCACCAATGTTCCATTACATTTTGTTGCCATGTGACAGATGGTAGCAGAGGGACAGTCTGCCAAAATGGCGTCCGACATGGAAGGACATATGGAGCAAAGCTGCATCACTGAACTCCTCCACATGGAAAAGATGGCACCAACTGACATTCACTGAACCTTGTTGAATGTTTATGGAGACCAAACACTGGATGTGAGCACAGTGAGGTGGTGGGTGGTGCATTTCAGCAGTGACAACAATGACAGTGAGTCACTTCCGTTGGTGCAGATTTTACATACATAGTGTATAGGTTCTTGTTCATCACTGGTGGAAAAGCACAGCTAATGGTGATGACTGTGTTGAAAATATAAATAGCTGAAAATTTGGTCTACCAAATAGTGTCATTATGTTCTTTGAATCTGTTTTAGTTTCTATGGAAAAAATAGGAGGCATTACTTTCAGAGTGATCTCAATACACTGACATTTCAGGTTATAATTATGAACTCTCACATCGCAACTCACAGTCTTTTAAAATCAGCTTGTGGAAAAATTGTCACTGAAGAAAAATATTTAAGTAAAATAAGGGTTAAAGGATTGATCCAGAAGATAATGAAAACAAAACCAAAAAGTCTAAAAAATGAGCAGCAGAAGAAATGAAGATATGCCTCTAATAACAAACACTTCTATTAAAGAGAACAAACTCACTATTTATCCATTCTTACAAAAATAAAGAAAAAACAGCTTTGTCCTTCTCGCTTACAACTGTTCTCTACAATATTTATTTTAATTGCAGTGTAAGTTATTATTCATTGCCAGAGCAAGGTTCAGAAAGTATGCTGATCAGAGTTTCATTCTCATCTACTCACTCAGTGCATATAATTTAACAGGCACAAAGCTCATTGCCTCTGACTGTTGCTAGTGAGGGGTAGGTAAATTACCAACGGCGTTACAAGCATGTTCATGGAAAAAAACTTCCCAGATGGTGACCTCATGCTTTCAGGTTTTTCTTTCAATCCTGTTCAGTATTAAAAAATACAATCATAGTCATTTGGCTGTTGTCTCTGTCTACATCATCATATTCATCTCTCCTAGGCAAAAGCAGAGGACATAAATGTGGACACATGGTGTTTCACAAAGGTGCTGAAGAATAAGAATGTGTATCAGATCTTAAGCACTCACAGAATTACTAAAATGATTATATGCAGGAAATTTTACACTTAGACGTGAGTTCTGGATGGCAGATTTTCACTCTTTTATTTACATATCTACATTTGGTATAAATGTATTGTCAACAAATATGTTACAGGTTGTGACTGAAGAAGATACAGTGATTCTTCGATAGTGACTTCATCAGGTTTTATGTAAATATCCAAAAATTGTGAAACTAGATGTACAAACAAACAAACAAAAAAAATACGTACTTCATTCCTGAATGAGCATACACTTAAAAAAAAAAAGAACAAAAGTTAATTTGGCCATTTAAGAACACTTTGTTATAAATCCTCAACTTTCTAATCTATGGTTATGTGTACACTGGGTGGGAACATGAAACTTGATTTGCTAAATAATGCACAAGATGTTATGCCAGGAGCTGCAAAAAGGTTGGTTTCTGTGGTGAAGATTTTATTAGCACAAATAAAAGATGGTTGAATTTTCAAAATTACACATGTAGATAAAGAAGAGATAAATACCGTCAATTACTAATTACTAATACAAATACATTCTTCAATAGCAACATTTTTGGGAAAAAAATGATTTTTCAGTTACAAAACACTGCTAAAATGTTTCAAAATCAAAATTGCTAGTTACTTTCAAAATCTTCACCAAAGTTGGAAACTATCTTTCTAAATAGATGAACTACAAGAATGAACTTTGAAGATTTTAAGGAACCCTGAGATAAGGAAAAAAAAAAAAAAACTTGGTATGGTTCTATTTGTGGTTAAAATAATACATATAATTACATGGTGATAGTCTCTCTTTCAGAGTCCAATAATTTTGAACCTATTAAACAGCTGTAGATCTGATTAACCAGGAGTATTTCTCATCTAAGTCCCTGCAGGTTCCAGCAATATTGCCATAATGGGGTCAGATCTGAGAACACAGCAGGCTCAGTTCCCATAACCTGCTTCCTAAAAAGTAAATTTTTTTCATATAACCCAGGAGCTACATTGTACTACAACTGCACATGCTTGATAAAATTTTTAAGCAGAAAGTTACAAATACTAGTGAAAAATCAAACTCTGAACTCTTACATAGCAACTAAAATACTTGCAGATAATGAAAAAAATGGAAATATTAGTAAATAGCAAAAACAAACTTTTGTTTTCTTAGTAATTCTTCTCAACCGTATTTCTGCATGCGCTCAATCCCAAACTTCATTTTTTAGATACCTCTCTAATACCAGTGGTCACTGTTCCCGTTAAGAAAATAAATTTAGAATGAAACATAGCACCACTTATGTTTCAAAGAACAACTTTAGTATCATGTAACTCTACAAAGAATCACAGAATGGTAAAGCCTGGAAGAGACCTCTAGAGTCCAAGCTTCCTACCAAAGGAGGCTCCCTAGACTAGGATGCACAGGTAGGTGTCCATACGGGTCTTGAATATTTCCAGAGAAGGAGATTCCACAGCTTTGCTGGGCAGCCTGTTCCAGTGCTCCATCACCCTTACTGTGAAGTTCTTATGCACATTTGTTTGGAACTTCCTTCAGTCTGTGGCTGCTTCCCCTTGTCCTATTGCCACATACCACTGAAGAGTCTGGCCTCATCCCTTTGCATCCGACACATTAGATATTTATTGAAATTGATCAGACCCTCTCTCAGTCTTCTTTTCTCAAAGCTGAACAGACCTAGGTTGCTCAGCCTTTCCTCATAAGACAGATGCTCCAGGCCCTTTATGATCTTTGTGGCACACAACTGGACTCTTTCCAAGAGGTCCCTGTCTTTTTTGTACTGGGGAGCTGTACTGGGCACAGTACTCCAGGTTAGGCCTCACCAGGGCAGAGTAGAGGGGGACGATAAACCTCCCGTGACCTGCTGGCCAAGGCCTTTTCAATGCACCCCAGGATGCCATTGGCCTTCTTGACCACCTGGGCACACTGCTGGCTCATGGCCAACCTGCTGTCTACCAGGACCCCCAGGTCCTCTCTGCAGTGCTCCTCTCCAACAGGTCATCCCCCAACTTGTACTGCTGCATGTGGTTATTCCTCTCTAGCTGCAAGACTCTACACTTGCTTTTGCTAAACCTCATCTGGTTCCTCTCTGCCCAGCTCTCCAGTCTGTTCAGGTTTCGCTGAATGGTAGCACAACCTTCAGGTGTGTCAACCATTCCTCCCAGCTTTGTATCATCAGCAAACTTCTACTTAACTAAAGACAATTCAAGTGAAAACAGAAGAACAAAGGTGCAGAAACCACTATAAAATCGAACAGTGAATTATCAGCAGAGCGTACATATATCCACACTGAGTAAGTCAGACATTAGGGACAGAATCTAATCCTGTTGACATAACACCTCAACAAACAATTCTTCTAAAAGCAATGTCTGAACACTTTGTATCATCAAAGATATGACAGAGGTGCCATGGTAGGCCTCCAATGGAGATCTTACATTTGAAAGTGCAGATACCTAAATTAGGTCATAGGACTGTATTTTTCTAGGCTCATCACAACACTTTTGATTGAATGATTATTTATGAATCTGAGCTTGTTCAGTTACTCAGAAAGAGGAGAGGAGCACAAGCATGTGGAATATCTCAATCAGCTAACTTTTTTTTCACTCTGCTTGAATCATCTGAAACTTCAAAACTTTTGTAATTCCTAATTTGAAGGTCTAAAGATTTTACATGTACTCAATTCTTGTCAAAGGAATTGCAGTAAAGGATAGATTTCATAGCCATAAAGTATCAAATAACCTTGCCGCCATGTCTTCTTCTAACATATGGAAGTTCAAGTTTTGTTCACAAACAAAAGTTTGTGTACCTTTTAAAACTCATTTATTACAACTAAAGAAGGATAAAGATATAAAATGTAAATTTCTGAAAAAATGTGGAATTACATCATAAATATGCAGTGGTAAGGGAGAAATGCTTGTATAATAAATACAGACCATTCTCAGTCAGAATGAGAAAAAACTCTGCTAAATAGCTCCACAATCAAATTAATCTGGGCTGGAGGCTGCTGCTCTTGGAGGCAATAAAACTTAAAATGGGTAGGAAGTTTCAGGCTGAGATTTCTCTACTACTGTTCTGGTCTGGAGATTATTGGGTCTGTTTTGCACAACTTTATTGCATTCTGTTACAGTATTTGGCAATTTAGAGGCAAAGCATCAAGCCTTTCAGCCTTTCTCAGATGCTTGGAGTATCTTAGAAATGCTTAGAACTACAAGTTGAAAACACAGACAGATTGTCTTGATCTGTTCCAATTTAACAATGAAGTAGTTTTTAACTTGACATGTAGAGGAACATGCTATTAGATTACAGACTGTTAAACACAAGAAATCAGAAAGCGATGTATTTTGCATGAAAGCTGCCTCAAGTTGAGCACTGTTTTAATATTGATTATGAGGGGAGAATCAAGAAGGTAAAACTGGACACCAGCAGCCTACTTCTTCTCAGAGCTAAGAAAACTGTTTTTCTTGTATGTACTGACTTCATGACTTACCTTAAAATTTCTGACACCTGCTTATCTTTGTAACAGATGTGAATGTGCAACAATTTTACCTCTCTTTTAATATTACCTTAATAACAGATGTCTCAACTCTGGATGGAGGACTCTGCACTTGTGCTGCTGCTGCCATGTTGGCAATGGTACTAAGATGATTCATTTGGCTCATTGCCATTGTGACAGATGCTGGAGGTAGGCTCACAGGAATTAATGGGTGGGGCATCATCATAAACGGAAGCTCCAATCCTAGAGGGAAAAAAAAAAAAGAAAAGAAGGAAATAGGTTTATCTATTTTTGCATTTTTAATTTTTTCTCCTGATGGCAAGATGGATGGTTAACATCTCAAGAAAATGCAGCAATGTGTCAGTTCTTCTCTGGGTTATACATGTGTAAATCACAAGCAACAGCGGAGAGTTTTTAGACACAAGGAGAGGCTATACCTTTCAATTTGTTCATATCAATGTAATGTTGTACGGTATCATTGATAAACAACAGCAGTTTATTAAGTTTTCTAACATATTCTGCCAGACGTCTTAGCAATGCATTACTATGCCACTTATACATTGGTTATCAAATAAGTACTGCATACATATTTGTTCTTTCTCATCTCCACTTCTCCTGGTTGTTACTTGGAAGGAAGTATTCTAACGCTCCCCACATCTTTGATTTCTGATAGCCTATTTATGTAAACACAAAATAAAGACAAGAATTGGAAAGCTGCCGATATTAGTGCTGAAAGATGTCAACCCGTACCATTTGGCAGTAGGTGGTTCTGTTGAAGAGGATTGAGAGGATGGCTAACTGGAACATTATGTTGCCCAGGCAAGTTGGGGTGGTTAATAGAGGCCTGTGATCCTTGGGTGGGGGGAGACTGAAGTTTTTCTTTATCCCAAGAACCATCACTGCTGCCTGTGGGGAACGAATATATATTATTTGGATGAAGGAGGACCCCAAATTTTACACGTTTGAATACTGAAAGTAGGCCAGTAATTTAACTTTTTTTGCAAGGAATAATTTTTATTTTATTTTTTGCATATGTGGGATAGGGGAAGGACTTTCTTGAGGTTTTGTTGTTTGTTTTTTCCACCTACTGAAGAAAATGTAAGGATAAATTTTCAAGTCCAGCCAGAGCACAAACCTAAATGTATTAGAGTTGTGCCTAATTGTATTAGAATTGTGCTCCTTCACATGAAGTTTGTGTTTGATGTATTATTATTTTTACATATACTTCTGCCATTGATAGAAAGTGCAAAAAAACTGCTTGTGGAATTTGTTTTATATGTGTTCATTATGTCTGAAACAAATAATTTTGCCTATTATGTCAATTCAAATTCAAACTACGTTAATATTTCTTCTTGTATTCATGAATGAACAAACACTGTAGAAATTAAAAAAATTATTTACTGAAGGCACCGGCATACGTTCTTACATGCCTGGTTGACATTTCTGTGTTGAATATTCAATTTTTGTTTCATATGATTAATTAAAATATATGGAATTATTTAATGATTCCTGAAGTCTTTTCCTAGTGGAATGGAATGGACAAATTAGGGTTGAGATGAGTTCATATATTTGTCAAATATTCTTTTTTGTTATAGCAGATTCCCTGATACAAATACCCAAAGGATTAAATGGAAGAATACAATTAAAGGACAATAAAAATTCACTTAAAATTTTTAGATTTGTTCTGAAAACACAATATTCATTGTGCATTTTAAGGTGTAACGTAGAGACTGAGCATATCTACACATCCAAAGTAATCCATATAATCACTGTATGAGTTTGTATGTTTATTGCATACCATCAGTAAAACAATGTTAGAATATATTAATATCTGTACTTGGATGCATTCTCAGCAGCATGAATGCACATCAAGAATATATGATCTCCTTCCTTTTCCTATGGTATGCAATGTCATCCTCCTTACTGAAACTTCCTATTACTTTCACGAGAACTGATAAGTCTTGATGAGTCAGAACCAATTTAGTCAAAATTTAGCATTAGGGAATAAAGTAAAGTGCATATTTCTGAGTGTTTCCCTGCACACATCTTACTACCCAACAAACAGGGCCTGGAAAAGAACAAAAGTAATACCACCTCCTCCTCACTTTGGTAGAAAAGGAATTAGCACATTAGTCTTGACTTTCTTTTTTTATATCATTTTTATGGGATGACAAAAGCACAGAAGTTGGTAGAATTCCAATTTAATTTCTCTACATCTATTAAAAACCTGATTGTAAAAGCTGTACAACACAGTTTATAATGAAAAAACACTCCATTATTGCCGTGATTTTCTTTCCCTTGTTACTCTATGAAGATAGTTAAGGCTCAATATAAATCCTAACTCATTAGCTCAATACTGTCTGTATCCCAGTGTAAATTGTTCAGAAGTAGGTAATGAAAATGAAGTCTAAACTCTCCCAAATTCAAACAAAGCCATTTTAAGAAACAATGAAAAGAATCAATTACATTAGATACTTTTAACATTTTAAAGAAACTGTCACCACCTTTATTCAGTGTACACAGCCAGTCTGGTTAATATCTGACTGGAATCTCATCACCTTTGATAAGTGAATGTATTTTCTCATATTCTGAGAACCATCAAATGCATACATAAATAAAAGAGCTTAATAGCAGCAGGGAAAAAAAAATTCTTCTAATTTCTCAATTTTTTGTGAATTGCTGCTGTGACATATACATTTCATTTATTCCAAATGTTCATTCATTGAAAAGTCTGACAGTAGAAATAACAGTTAAACACAAAAAATGAGTTCATTAATTTAAGACAAAATGCAGGTGCTGATGCCAATGTGCATTTAACGAGAAGACAGGTAGCTCCAAAGGGCAATTCAACCCATCTTTGAGTGCATAAAATAGTATAGCATTTGTATGATGCTTAGGGCTTCATTACAAAACAACCACCAAAAATCTGACTACATAATGTCAAACATTGGGCATAAAGAAGTCCAATCTAAATTTTTGCACCTGTTAATAAAAAGTTCAGCAACTTTGTTTCTCGTATATGTTGTCAGAGTACATCCTGTTTGTCCATGCTGCTCCCATTTTGTGCTCATTGCTGTCTTGCTGTAGCTAATGTGAAGCCAGAGTAAGCCCTGAGTGTTGGTTGATTAGTTTAACCCAAGTGGAACTACCCTGTGATCATGATGCAATCAGTACTGCCTGGTGACCAGGTAATGCCTACATGCACACGAAATGGAGAGGGAAAGACCATAAGCGACAAATGGAATGAATGCCCTCTGGGCTTGCCTACATCTCTCCAGTAAATGCAGAGAAAGCTTTTACAGATGGATTAAACTTATATGGCTTAAGTAAGATGAATCTAGGCCAAAATGTTTTGCTTTTTTAGCTATAAACTCTCCGATCATCATCCACTGAAAACTCTTCTCTGGACATTTATTCCTGTTCTTAAAAATAAATTGAAAAATATGCACAGTTTGTAAAATATGTTTCACACCTGGGGCAAAATTCTTGGATTTACACTTAAAGCTATTGCAGGACAACATTTTGCGAATCAGTTAAACATTTTTCTTCTTAACTTTCCCATCCAAAGATGCTGAAATACATATGTGACATATATATAAAGGATATACATAGAGAATACATTGTATATATATTATATATATACAATGCATTAGTGTATATATGAATATTTGTTAATAGGCACAGAAGACTTCTGCATTTCACTGTCACAGAGCTGGTGAACTCCCAGTGATATTTTCCTTATTTATCTGCAGTGCAGTTAATTTCATATTATACACTGACGTTCACTATGGAGATGGTGTCAATTCCTCTGCAAACTTTCCTAGAGTGGTCACTGAATGGTGCATGGTTAGTTGAAGATTGCCAGTTATGGCACTAATTATGTGGCTCAGAAATCAGAGCTTTTTAAAATTACTCCTTTCTGCTTCCAAACTACATTGTCTGTTGTTTCAGAATGATATCAAAGCCAATAATAAATTGGGTTAGAGAATATAAGCTTAAGCTAGCAAAGCATTGAGGCTAGTGTCTAGTCAATGACAGACCGCTTAGTATTTGCAGTTTAGTATTGTCTGTGAAGATTTGTTTATACTGAGTCATAGGCAGAATCCAAACCATAATACTAGGAACCACTTTCAAACTACATGCTGTTGCACTTGTAAGTAGACAGACAGAAAGAAGCAGTCCTGGCCATTTGCTGTGAATTTCTTACATTAGTTAAGCATAACAAATTTCCTTTCAGAGGAAACAGTAATTTTCATTAATGTCAAAGCAAAAGTTTAAGTTTAATTCATGGACACTACTCACCATCTGCTCAACTAAGTGCTAAGTGCTAGCTGCACATTCTGTCACTTTTTTAATTTTATTTAGTCTTAATGCATACAATGGTATCAAAGAGTATCAAAAATCTGTTTCCTTCTTTCTCTTCACTTGTTGCCCTGCTGAAAACATTCGTTTTTCCAGTTTTCATCAGTAGTTGTCAAGTCTTTGTAATAGGATTAAAAGTCTGGACACCTGATATCCCTGGGTGCTGCAGTTCACTCTCATAAACACTGTTTGCTTTAAATTGAGAGAAAATCATTTTTTAGTGGCATAATTAATTAAATTATGCAAAGTGTTCCAGATTCAGCACAACATTTTCTGAAGCAGCAATTGGAAGCTCTACATTGTATTCAAACTTACGCTGCATTTCAATTGATGCCGCACTAGGCTGACCAGAGTAGCATTTTCAAGGCTTTCCGGCACAAGGGACTCAATTTGGAAATGTAGATGCTTAATGTTAAGTGTTCAAACTCCATACATGTATGCTTCAATAGGCAATTCAGTTGCCAGCTATGTCTTTCATGTGCTGAAGTGCATTTAAAAACTCGAAAGTAAAGTTCCAAACGTTAGTATACATTTAAAAATTGAGCTCAGAATGTCTCATCATGAACAGTCTGATGGAACAAAACCAACAATACATTTTCATAATTTAAAATATTACAGAATTCTGTGTTTTTCCCAGAAACTAATATTCCAGCATGTATTTTCCATAACATCAACCTCTTTCTCCCATAATCAGCAGTTATGCAACAAACCATTATTTGTACACTAAACTGGGTCTCTAAGAGCCTGATGCCTGGATTATTTGTATTAATTTGTAGCACAATTAGGTAGCTAAGGATGGTAATAATAAACAAAAATAATTCTGGACTGGAAAGTAATGCAGTCAAGTAAAAGAAAATGAAGCAGAAAACTAGGCTGTACACTATGAGCCATGTAAGCAAACTCTGATTTAAGCACACAAGATTCATTTTTAGAAACTCATCTCATATTTCTTAATTCCTTTTCCTTTCTCATTCTGTTCCATTTAGCATTCAGTTTGCCTAAATTAATGTTCCTACAAATAAGCTAAGCTAGTTCCCTTTATAACAAACACGGATATTAGAACAGGCTCTAGAGAACTGTTGAGCTCACTTCACGGGAGCTAGGTATCTTTGGTCAGCTGAATCTAAATCCAAATCTCGTGGCTCTAGTGACTGCAGTGGCTCTCCTCCCAGACTCAACTCCCCCCACACACCATGTGACACAGCGAGAATGATTTTAGACATTCTCACAGGGTTGGTGACATGGCACCTGCAAGTCATCTGGAGACGGAAGTAAAGCAGCATACTCCTGGGTATCTAAGATAGTAGAAACATAGCTATGTCTGAGCAACTGAGTCAAACTTGTTATGATGACAGGTGAATTTTAAAGTCAAAATTAGGTAATGTTCCAGGCCATCAAGTCTTCTCTTTCTTTCATTAGAAAATTTTATGGCATCTTGGAGAGGACTGTGTGCTTGTCTTTAGGCAAGTGAATCCTAGCCCTGGCGCAGGAAGTGTTTCAGGTAATATTATTACATACACAGGCAGTATCACGTGGCAAAAAGACAAAAGAGTCTGAATTTCTACTATCAGCTCAAATCTATTCATTTGTTTGTTTATTTTTGGTATTACTGATCTTCTTTCAGTCCCCTTAATCTTTCAAACAAGCCTGCTGTTATCTTCTGTGTTTGCTGGAACAAATTGTATCTCAGCAACAATTACCAAACAAAGCATCAGTATCAGCTGTGTTGGCTCATTTTTCTGAAGTGGACTATTCTTCACTATCTATGCTATTTATGTCTACTGGAAAATATGCATAATAGCATGTTAAAAGTAGGTAATTTTAGCATGTGATGATGTGGAATCTCTCGTACTACTCTTCAAATCAATTCCTTCTTCTTTAGACTTGATTGCTATAAATTTGTGATTTCATTGTTGTGTAATTCAGTTCAGTCTCCTGAAAGCAACTATATCCCATACCCCCTTGCCTGCTTCCCTACTTAGCAAACCAGTTTTGTGAGATATATAAAGGACAGAAAATAATTGATAAGAATACTTGCATAAGATCTCTGTGTTACTGCTTTATCATTAAAAACAAATAAAATTGTGCAAGTAGTGTCTGTCTCATACTGCTGATATTTTAAAAATAGCATTATTACCACTTCTGAGATCACAAAATGTTTGGGAGAAAAACTGCTATCACATAGGGAAATTATAAGTTTCCCAAGAATTCTCTGAAATGCTCTAGTTCTACTATGGATAAGCATCTTTTTTTTTTTTTTCTTTTTTTTTTTCTCTGCAAAGCTTATGCTTATGCTTACGCTCTTAAACAGACCATGAGCAAGCCAGCCTGATAATTGAAATTTTTTCTAATTTTATCTAACATAGTGGGTTTATATGTGTGGAATTTGCAGTTCTGCTATTGCAACTACAAATAGGTATAGAAACAAATTATGAAGAAAAAAAAAATTAAAAAAAGACCACTTATTTGATATACGTTTTCTCACAGAAACACAGAACCTTAGAAATCACATATAGTTTCTTTCTTGCATGCAATAGATTCAAACTCAAAAGAAAAAGAAGTTTTTGGCCTCCAACATGTTGAGTGCTTCATTTACAGTCTTAATTTTATTACACAGGTTTTTCTTGGACATGAGAGAGAAATGCTAACCACAGTTTGCACTGCAAGCCAGACTTGTTGCCACTTTACTGCACTTACAACATTTATCTTCTGATAAATAAAAATTGCAGACAAATTACAAAAAAGTAATTCTGTGTAAGAAGATGGAATTCTACAAGCTGAATATCAGAGTACCTATACTTAATCATGAATCACAAAAAATTGAATTCATATAGAGTAGCAAGTGAAATAATTTTTAAAGTGGCACTGAATCCCACGGAATATATATTTCATACTTTATACTAATCCTTCATTATTTCACCAAAGAGATTAACACAGGAAAAGCTTTTTTAGAATTCAACAGAATGAATAATGAAACTGTCCAGTGCAAGTGAAAGCTCAGTAGCTCAGTCATAGGCTGTGTGACATTTACCCAAAAACAGATTTTCCATTTGTCTCCTTCTACAAATACCTAACTTATTTCATTTCACAGATGATATACAGTTTATTAGGATGGTTATATGATGCTGTATGATAAGAGTACAGGTACTCACTCGACGTAAAGTTTTTATGACATAACTACTAATATGCTATAAGAAGTCAACCAAAATAAGCAGATAAAAAAGTTGTTTATCTTATTCAACAAGATAAAAAATATTTAGTGAACATTTTGATTACAGCTGTACGTGCTTATTTGTAGATTTTTTTTCCCCACTCATTACTTTGTACAACATTATATATTTTCAACAAACAGAATGAAAGAAAATCAAGGGAATACAATATATCACATATTCATTTGGTAATTTGTATTCCCTCTTTTCTTTATTTTAATAAAGAATTATTTCAAATGACCAAAAAAGGTTTAACTGAAAGGGAAAAACACTGCATATTTTCAGGAAACCTAAGCACAGGTGCTGGTCCTACTACTAAAGATCCATTTAAGTTGGAAAATCCCCAGTAAATATACGTAAGCATAAAATGTATACACATAGATAAAATCTGCGATGTAAGAAACATGCTTCCTAATGTCTTCTGTAAACAGAAAGTTAAATGCAATCGGTTTGAGAAGACTTTGCCCCACCTCATTCTGGAGTGTTACAACACAGGGAAATAAAAAACAGAGATGAAGGATGCATTGGGCTTGAAGGACAAACAGGCCTCTAGCAAGCCTCTCTAAGGACAGTGTTGTGCTCTTAAGAGATACAAGGCCAGAGAAGCTGACATTTTTCAGGCAGTCACATTTTCTGGTGATTTAAAAATAAAATTTGCTGAACTAAATGTGAATAATTCAATTTTCCACGCAAATGCTGCACAAACGCCTTATAATACATCGTCTCTACAAGATTGGGGCACAGAGCACTTTCTTAAACATTATTATTCAGACTTTCACTCATTGATTTTTCAGTCATTTTCCTAGAAAATGAATGACTTGCTAGAAAGCAAGGCTAAATGATCCACAATCAGCCCTACTCATAAACAGATTAATATCTTCTCCAGACTCCAGTAAATATAACAGTGAGGTCTCACAGCAATTATATATCGTTCTGCTTCCTGTGAAAATAACCAAAACTGGGCTGCATGAAAACCCACCAGCTGCAACATGTTTCAGATGCTCTCTGGAGCACGTGGCAGTGTTTCCCTTCCAGAAAAATTTGCCTTTGCCCTAGTGATGTGCAGGGTTGCCAGTAGTCTGCTTCAGGAATAGGGCTTTCCTGATTCATGCCATCTCTTTCACACACCACACAACTACCACACAGATGCCAGAAGCCTGCACAAGTTCTGAGGCTCACAAAGAAACTGCCTCCTCCTCCTTTGGTAAGCAGGAGCTAACTCAAAAGTTTGGGAACTGTCTTTCTTCTATGTTGGATGTGCTGCTTTATTCTATTCATTATGGTATAATCTTCATTTTTTAGTTCTTATAAAGCATCTTCTGTAAGTTTACAGCATGGAAGCTCTCACACTTCAGAAGAATCCAATGAGAATTAAAAACAAAAAAAGAAAAATGCCCTTTTTATAACTTTTAGGTAGTGAACTTCACAGCTTCAATATTATTTAAATATTATTTATTTAATATTATTTAATATTATTTAAAGGCACACAGACATGCACAAAGCCATGTGCTGTGTGTCTGCCATTATTTGTATCTGCATCTGTCTACCATTATTTGTATGCACACACAGGCACAAACCACACATGTAAATACATAAAGGATGCAACAAAATGTCAGCATGAAATTCACTAATAAATATCCTCCTTTTATTTGTATACAGAGTATGCACTCCAAGCAGCACTGGTGCCGGTATACTCAGTCTAGCAAACAAAACCAGATCATTTGTTTGTTCCAGATTGGGAAGTTTGTTCCAGATATAGGGGAACCAGATTGTTCCCCTATATTCAGCACTCATGAGGCCGCACCTCGAGTACTGTGTCCAGTTTTGGGCCCCTCACTGCAAGAAAGATATCGAGGCCCTGGAACGTGTTCAAAGGAGGGCAACAAAGCTGGTGAGGGGTCTGGAACACAGGCCATATGAGGAGAGGCTGAAGGAGCTGGGAATGTTCAGCCTGGAGAAGAGGAGGCTCAGGGGAGACCTTATTGCTCTCTATAACTTCCTGAAGGGAGGTTGTAGTGAGCTGGGGGTCGGCCTCTTCTCTCGTGTCATTAGTGATAGGACCAGGGGGAATGGTTTCAAGCTACGGCAGGGGAGATTCAGGCTGGACATGAGGAAGTATTACTTTTCAGAAAGGGTGGTCAGGCACTGGAATGGACTGCCCAGGGAGGTGGTGGAATCACCGACCCTGGGGGTGTTCAAGGAAAGACTGGATGTTGTGTTGAGGGACATGGTTTAGTAGGAGCTATTGGGAATAGGTGAACGGTTGGACTGGGTGATCTTTTAGGTCTTTTCCAACCTTGGTGATTCTATGATCATGAATCATACTGAGTCCATTGCTATTTAACACATATACTATGCAGTGTTTGCCACAAAACATGTAATTATTACAACTGTCATTCAGTATCTCATTATCCCACTGTAAGTTCACAGTGCCTTTTTCCCATTTTCTGCATTTCTGTGTCCCAAAACAGAAAGAAGGAAATCATTACTCAAGAATTCACGTGTCCTGAATCTTCTGGATTGCCAAAACTCTTCCTGCACCCAATGTACTCTTTTCTCAGGATGGCAATGACAGAAGTGACAGGTATGACTCATATAACTAGTAGTAGCAGCAGTAGTAGTGATAATATGTGATACTTAGACCAGATGCACAGTCCTAACCCTAGAAGGCTTACACTGAGAAGATACTATAACAAACTGTGGGTATAATTACATCTCACAATTTGTGCAGCTTACGTAAAAATGATCTTTTTTTCTTTGGAATTTAGTTTACCAGTATTCTCCTACTTTGTGATAAAGTGGTACCTTACCTCATTCAATATTGCTACTGTGTTTCTTGATGAAGCCTTACAACTATGAATAAAGCCAAATCTTAATGCAAAGGAGCTAAACTATGAAACTGGATTTAAGAAGGAATATGAAAATGACATATCATATCGTTATCGTATTTCTTAAAAGTTTTATTGGAATTTCACTAATGTTTTGTAATTATTTTTAATTACTTTTTCTACTTTTATTTCACTTTTGAAATGGAAAGAAATCACATTTTTTAAGTTACTAAAAACAAATAATTTACTTTTCTTTATTCCAGAAGGTATCTGGATCACTGTTATCAATAGTTATCTCTAATGATAAAAAATTTTCACCTACTGTGGAAGAGACAAAAGAGCCAAGCCAGTGTTTGAACTTGATTTACATTTATGCCCATTACATCTATTACAAACAAAGATGGTAGGCTTTTCTAGCGCTTAAGAAAAAGACTTAAGTACCTCCCTGCTTCCTTTTCCTAGTTCCATCAATCCCTCTGAATTACCATAGTTCAGCTGGTCAAGAGGGGAGAAAAGGTGCATAACACTGGACACAGTATGGAAGGAATATATGTAGGAAACATATTAAAAGTACTTTTTCCTCATCCTGCCTAGTCTTGATTAGTTATGATATTCTTCAGTCAGAATTATGGGTATTGACAAAGATAATCTGTTGTCCCAAGCCTTCTGCTTTCTAGACAAGAGTATAACTGGTTGCTATCACACTGTAATGAGGTGGATGCTCGCCTTTAAAGACCATCATTAGATGCCTTCTCACTGGCATGTGTTCAGTCCTCTGTCTACCAGAAGAAAGATGTTTCTCCCAGAGTTTCTGCCCAGCATTTAACATTGTCAATCAGCATAAGATAGTAGTGGATCATCTTTCATCCTAAGTTTCTCAAAACCATATTAAAAAAAAGATCCAAAAATACGATGGATTCCATTGTTGTGAACAAGTAGCTGAAAGTTGCTTGTGGTTGTTCTACTGCACTGGAGCTGCCCGTATGTTTTACTGCATACGAGCATTCATTAAGGATCATTATTGACTACTGAAGTCTGTACTGTTAATTTTTAGCTACCTTATGTCAGATAAGATGGATCTAGATGTAAATCTTTGTGCACTTTTTTTCTTCAATGCACAATGCTTGTTGTGCAATACACAAACAAAACAAAACAAAACAAAAACAAACAACAACAAAAAAAAAAAAAAAGCAAAAAAAGACCAAACACATTAACTTCTACTATGACCATTTTCACAGTATTATGTAAAGAACCATGATGGTCTCTCTTCAAAAGGAGGTGAGTTCAGTTCTTTGTTATACTATTAAGAACAGGTTCCCAGGTCTACACCTTGCTAAAAGCATCAAAGAAAGCAGATTCAAAAATATCTCCTAAGCATTGCTTAGGGACAGAGACATTTTTCTTGTGAGATGTAGTCCACATATGCATGTCCAAAGAGAAAAAATCATACATAATGTGTTGCCAAAATTGTTATTATTCTTCTAAGAAAATACAAGTGAACAGACACTTTGTAACACATGCCATTGAAGTAAAGAAGAACAGCCATGTTAATTTTAGATTATAGTTATGTTGGGCACAGACCTTGAAGTTAAATATTAGACAAGAGCCAGAGTATTCCTTGATACTCAAAGAAAAAAAAACTGCAAAAATTGTGGCTGTTTTTCTAAATTATTTTAAAGTAACTTTATTATTATTATTGTTGTTGTTGTTGCTGAGGATTATTGAGTCTTTAAAATCAGTTTGACCAGTTTTCCCAAGAACTTTGTTTTCATAGACAATGTTGAGTTCCTGACAAAAATCAACATAATGAATACTGGTTTTCAATGAAAGCTGAGTTCTGCTCACTTTAAACTCAACACAAGTAGTGAGTCACTAACACGTAAAAAACACTCCTAGAAATCACATTGTAGGGAAAAAAAAAAATTGTCTAAAAGACATTAGAATAACTTGAAGTCATATTCCTAGAAATGGAATAAAAGGTAGTAGACACTCTGTACCTGACACACAAACTGTGCATAGAGCTTAACATTCTCTGAAAGATGTTGGATATTTAATTTCACGATCATATTCTGTAGCAGGAAATGATGCACACATCATTTTTAAATATCTTTCACTTTAAAAGACTGAAGTCCCATTGCCACTGAAGTCAGTGAGATTTGAATAAGGCCCAAATTTCATTCCCGCTTCTTTGATGTTCCAGTCTGAGCGTGGCTGAGTTCAAAGACTCAAGTTCTACTTCAAACTAGTGTAGAGGCATCAAGAGATGTACACATGCTATAAATTGGCCGTAAAGCTTATTATCTTGTGGTTAATCTATGAAGGGCTAAAATATGTTATTTATATGAGAAATATGGTAACAGACTATTATGTGTCCTTTAAAGTGATTCACAAACAAAGGAAGTTTAAAAATCAAGACTCCCCTTAGATTCCAGAGGGATTTCTGTGCAGCCTTCAGGTCTGATATTGTGTTAAATTGTTAGTATGATTTTTCAAGCAGATTAGTCTGAACATAATGCTTTGAAAAATTTAAAAAGAAGAACGGATAGCAAAATGTCATTTCTTTCATAGCTACAAAATGCAAACTCCAAGTGTTTTAACCTAATGAATAAATGAGTTTGTCCTTTATGTATAAAATATAGTTTGTGTTTGTTGCACAAGTTTTTTAATAATAGATGAATTTTAGGTTTGCTTCAACATATTCAATAAAGTGTGATTAATTTGGTTTTTCAAAAATGCAAACTAGACATTACTATATTACTCTGTAAAATGCACAGCTTGCAACATTATTGTCTCTGTGGGATCTTAAATTGAATTGTAAAATGTGTCTTATTTCCAGTTTGATTTATGTAAGAAATTTCAGTGTATAATGCTCTTTTTGAAGTCTCGGTGCTTTCTGCAAAGAAACAACGCATAACTAAAAATTATGACACAGTTTATTATAAATCACAGCAAAGTTCTATCATTACATAATATTCCCCCTAAAAACCATATACTGATGTCACATACTACGCTCAATTTAGTGAATTAACTTTTTTCTGAAGTTTCATATTATGACAGATTGCATAACACATTTTTGACACGTTCTATGATTTTATAGCGATATTCTAAGTCATTACTAAATCTCTTATTCTCTAAAAAAGCTTTCCTGTGCCCTGAGAATTAATCTATGATACCATTTAACTTGGCTTTTTGAAGTAAATATCACTAGATAAAAAGCCAGCTGGTTCTGAATAATGGGATACTTGAATGAATGTATTAGTGTTTGAAAATGAGAGTACAAATCCTTTAAAAAGATTAATTTCCATAAGAAAGATAGCTCACAGATCTACAAAAGAATAAATTCAAAACATAATAAACTGGCAGAAAGAGAGGTAGATTAAAGTAAAGGCAGCAGCACCTTGTTATTGCAGCTGTTGTATAGCAGTGTTTCTGTATCAATTACAACATTTGGTAGGTGTGGGCAGACTCTTTCGTTTCACTATAAAGCTCAAGTCTGGAATACAGAGTACACCCTATGTAATAACTTGAGTGATGAATTTTTTTTCTTAATAGGACATAACTTTTGTTTGTAATCAAGTCTCTGGGAAGAGTTACAAAGACGCTTCTGACTTTAATGTGAAAAGCTAACATCAGTTTTGTTTATTATTAAAGATTTGGATATGAATTTATCTTTATCATGGAAAGAGCCTGCCTTTATCACAGCACACAAATGCTGACATCAGCATGTAAACTGACTTTTGTTGTCCTATGGACTTTATTTTCAATATCCTGTTTCAAAATATGTTTCCTTGAACAGGTCTAGAATTCTGCTCACACAATTACTCTGGCCAAACATTAATGAAAACAAAGTTTGCTGATGCCAATAAGTACTGTGGATTTGCATAAAACATTCTAAGGCTAAGAGAATTAAATCATGTTGGGCCAAACTTTAATGTATGTGAGTTGTTTTTTTTTTGCTGTTTTTATTTGACTTGTTTTTGTTTTCTGGGGAGGAAAGACAGTTCTGATCCAGATTCCAAAAGCTCCACACAAAGTTTGTCTCAGGGATGTGCAAAAGTCAGATCGATCTAGGTAACCTGCTCTGGACAATAATGTAAGTTTTTCATGAAACATAGAATCCTTGAAGACATCCTATTAATAAGGTCTAGGGCATTTTATCTGTCAACCACAAAAAATGAACTCTCTTCTGTGTTAAAAGTCATCAAGCACTGAATATGCCAGCAACAACACAATTCAGAGCACAAAAGTTTTAAATTCCAGTACTTACTGCAGAATTGCTAGAGAGCAGATTTAATGGGAGACCTGTGAGTCTGGACCATACCCAGACATATACAAGTTTCTATACAAGCTTAACAGGCACCCGAAATACAGTGGTAGAGATTTATATTCAGCCAGTTTAGACTGATTTTTCAAGTGACCAGATTGCAGTGCCACCTTGATAAATTTTGACTCCTTTGAAGTTGCAACAGGAATCTTTCATTTTCCTCTTTTTTTTTTTTTTTTTTTTTTTTTTTTTTTTCATGTCAGTTCAATGTACTTTGGTTTATATCATCTCATATATTTTGAGCTTTGTTACATATATGTCATACATTTTACAATAAATGAAAGTTTTCTTTTTCATATTTTCCCATTTTGGAAACTCATCACAGTTGGAACAGAAGTACATCCTGAAATATCAATTTTTCATATGCAACTGATATTAAAGTGTTCCTAACATGTAATGCCTTTATACTGTAACAGAGATAGTGATGCAGACTAGAAGTGAATTCTTATATGAATGGCAATCAACACAGTAATTACAGAATGGTGTGATAGTGAAATAGTAAGTTATCTGATCAAAAAGATACCTGATTCAAAATGATGGAGTTAATAAACAGGCCCTGACATTTGAAACAAAGTTATGTATGACAGAACTTGTCACCCCAAACCTTATCTATGCAAAGAGTATACTGCATGGTCATCAGACTGCAGTAAGGAGAATTTTTATACAATGATAACTCATTGATATTCTTCCACAAGCCTACTTCTCATCTGAGGTATTCTCAGATAAATATTGTACTGAACATGCCAGTACATATAACACACTCACTAAAGATAGTTACATCATACAAGCTTTCTGTACTATGCAGGGCATTCTACTCAGTTATGCTTTCAAGCATAGAAAAGCTTGTTTTTGTGCGTGCTGAAGATAATGACAAACTTCAGTCAGGGAAGCACCAAGTCAAAAGACTAGAATTAGATCTGTGCAACAGCTGCGGTGACTCATACCGAAGATCATACTTTCTTCCATTATTTTAATTTCCTAAGTCAAATAAACTGCCAAACTCCTCTGTACGCTTTGAGAACTTTGCGGACCTCCACACAGAAATGAGCTTTCAGTGATTAGGAATAATTTAAACCAAGTAACTGAAACTGAAAACAAATCAGTATGCCAAAATTAAGGCAAATATCTATTGCAAGGCAACTGAAAAGAGTTTAGATGTTACAAATAATTCCTCTTACAATTCAGTGATATTTACTGTGATTCTATGAGTCTTTGTAGTCTTTGTTAAAGCTGGCTACAAAATGTTTACAGCAGTTTTCTGAAAGCAACTCCAGATTCCTTTTTAATCATACTACTTCAGGAAAGCTGCTTTTAGTTAAAACACAAAAATTGTAGTTACAAGGTTTCTGCAAACATAACTGCCATTCCATTAAGGAAATGGCACAGCAAACAGTAAATAGTGGCCTCAAGGGAAATGTAAGTATTGATTTTATTACTATGTTGGTTGGATTGTATTTGCAATTGTCAACTCTAATTTTAGCTTGTGCATTAAGTATCCGTATAATAGCTTAAGGAAAAAGCAAATATTAATTAGAATATATTGATGATGTTTTTATGTCTTAGATTTAGTACTTACCAAGCATATATTGTGATAAAATACAAATCTACTTTTTGCTTGTAAACGTAGCTAATAAATGAATACATAGAAACGATAATTACATGGATTACACAATACTTTTTGTGTATCATGTCATCTGCTGGATGCAATTACTTAAAATTAAAATTACCATGTAGTACAAAGATATTTATTATTGCATCCGGCTATGTTATTGCAAATAAAATGAAGTCACTATTCAAATACAACATGATCAAAGCATGGATTGATTGTGTTCTTCATCCTATCAATTGCTTTTTGATAAGTCAGATTCTTACTTGCCATACAGTAAACTGCTACCAACAGAAACCACAGCAGGATGGGTTTTATTTTCAAGTTCCACCAAAGATAACGCAACTTTTTTTCTGCTCTTTAATTTAAAACAGTACCTTCATAAACCCAAACTTCTTATATACTGTCGTTTGTTTCTGGTAATATTCACATGTACTTAGCTAGCAGAATAGATTCATGACTTACATTTGTATTGAACTGAGAAAGAAAATACCAGCAGACATACAATTACCTATTAGAATGTAAAGATGTAGTGGCTTTCTCATCAAAGTTTTGCCATCTTGATATAAGAAATGATAAGGCTGTAACTATGTGGTGACTGCAACTTCAAGCAATGTAAGACTGATTTGACAATACTCAAAAAAAGAATTTTCAGGCCATACGTACTCCACATTTTAAACCATGTCACTTGTACAAAAAGTGGTACTTCAGAAAAAAATCTATTCCTGATAAATTTCTTGTTTAATGTGTTAAATTTCTAAAGTAGCTAAAAATAATTGCTTATGTGATCTACAGTGTTGCCAACTCCTCCAGTTTTATCACCAGTCCTGATGTCATTCATACAAAATCTCTGCTTCAGAAGACATAAGAGTATGTGTTAATTTTAGCATCTCAGTTAAAGGAGAGTCCCCCAGCTCCCTCCAGCTGTGTGCTGTAGTATCTGAAATTGAGTGGGGGCTTTGTGGCCAAGCGAGTGCCTGGGGTTGTAGGTCTCCTTCCTAGGTGGGGCCACATTTCCAGCTGTGCTTGGGACCTGGTAAACACAGACAAGGGTAAATGCCCTGGCTTGGAGCTGTCAGACCTGAGCATCCTGCTTAATGTTGTTGCAAAACTTTATCTTAAACCTTGAGAAAACAGCAGACTAAGAGCACTGTAGTGTGAAAACATTAAATTTCAGTCAGGTGGCCTGCAACTGTTCTGTTCCTGCACTGTGCTCCTTCCTTTTCTTTATACGCATGTGCTGACTGCTGCGATATTTAAGGGCTTTTGAAAGGCTGCTTCTATTTCCTGCCAAACAGCAGGAAAAAAAGAAAGGGAGGCCCTGCTGAATTTTTCCTGCCCATCTCCAAACACTCATACAACGAGGGGCGTGTAGAGGGAGAGTTCTTGCTTTGTGCAAAGTGGACAGGGCACATCCAAGTCTCAGTGGACTCTTCTGTTTTCTCACACCCAGAGAGAGCCAAACCTGAAAGATACCTCCAGCACTTTGCTTTCCACAAGGCACAGCCTCCAGAAGAACTGTTCTGGGAGCTGGGCAAGCAGAGATTCTCCGTAAATTTTCCTCTGCATTTCACATAACCTAACTTCCCCTGCAGAAGATGGTAGGTGAATAAATAGAGGTCTGTTTTGTTTGACATGTATCAATGCATGCAGCTGTATAAAAGTTCAAGGTTCACATTTGTTATGCATGTATTTATACCTTCTTTCCTCTCAGGGGACATCAAGATCTTAATCAAAAGTCTCAGTAACACTTAGGTGGTGCAGAGTGGATTGTTTGTGGGTCACCTGATGAAAGCAAATTTCTCTATTCATGATTGCTAAAATGTATGTCTATTGTTCTTGATGAGTTGCTATTTATTTTATCCACAACACTATAGTTTAAAATAAATACAGCAATGCACAAATTAAATATTAAATCTACAGCACAGTCTTTAACTTACAAACAGGCACATTTCTCTAACATAGTACAGACAGGCTTCCACAAAATAAGTTCAAAAGGTCTGAGAGAAAAATAAAACACAGACTACTCAATGTTGTATATAAGAGTGCAGTAAGCTCTGGTCAAACTATTTTTTTTTTGCATAGGATTTTCCTCAAGGAAATTTAATATGCTTAAGTAACAATATGCAATAACAGTACTGCATAGATAGGCATGGCAATGTGGCTGAAATGGTTTATTTCAATATTATTTCAATAGCATTTCTTATTTAAAACAGTTGTTTAAATGATGACATTACATGATTACTTGAAAGCATTAGGAAATAAATTGTTTCTGTTATTATTGTCTAACAAGATCACTGTATTGCATCACTTAACAGGTCTGCGAAGGCAGGCATTAGAAAGAAAACTCACTGCTTTTACTACAAACCTCACTGTGTATTAAGCAAGCAAAATGATGTTACTTCATGTTTCCTCTAAAACATTTAAGCAATAATAACTGTATTCCGTTCCTCAAAGGAAAATTTACTGTGCTTATGTTTCATTATGCTAGATGTCATTAACAGCATTTCTTCCTCCTAAAAAGCTGAATTACTATGGGAGAATCTGCAATATCCTTTGTTTTTTTCAAAATTGGATAGAAACGTTTTAAAAGAGACAACTATTTTCCATTTACTGTAACAAGAAGAAAGGAAGGTAAATTCCAGTGTTGTTTGATACGGAGAACAAAATAAGAAACAAACATGCATTATATGCTATTGAAGTGGTGTAAACAACGTCACTGACAGTGTTAGATAGGGTAAAAGCTTTATTTTAAAACACTCAGGCATAGAAGTCTTTTACTCTCAGTAAAATCACTGTTGTGGTGATGGGGAATGCATTGCCACTAAAAGCTCCAAATCGTTCCCTTGTAGATTCTGCTGAAAGATCAGAGCTGATCTTTCACAGTCACACAGAGAAATCTACATTCTCCATTCTCAAAAGGCACAACTTTTTGCCTGAATAAGATAATGTTGATGAGACTTCCAGTTTTATCCTAGGGAAACAGGGATATATTCCTGGAAGGAACTCAAATTAAAGGAAGGGTTTAAATTTAAATGAGAGGGTTAAAGCATTCCAAAATACACACCACTTGAATAATAGAGATTTGGAGTGCATTAAGTAAATAGTTGTTGGTGACCATATTCTGTTGTAAGCAAGCTGTTTAGAAGAGTGCTTCATGCTGAATTTTAGAACCACTAGTAAATAAAAGATCAGAAACTGTGTGTATATGCATGTGTGTGTGTTGGGGGGGGGTGGGGGTTGTGGAGGTATCTACCATTTGATTATCATAGGGTCCTAGAAGGAAGTTTAAAAGTAATACAAACCCCAATCTCTGTTTTATGGAGGAAAAAATTCTGCATATTATCATATGAAACTAATGATTTCAGCACATAAACAGACTACTCTTAACAGAGATATACGTGAACAGGTAAGAGTCATAAGTGCTGATATACAAATCTTCTGAAAGAAACTCTGAATTTCTGTCTTGTGAATACGCTTACCATCTCACAGATGGCAGCCCAGGAGGGGAAACGATTTCTACAGGCTCACCACCCACCGGTAGGGGAAGGGAGGGAGCAGACAGTGAGGCCAGTTTAGACCCTACCCCCTAGAATACCAGACAGAATAGCTTCAAGTCACAATTTCCGTCTTAGGCTGCTCCCAGGGCAGCATGCAATTATATACTGCAACTGGCTTAGGGCAGGCTGAGTCTACAATTAATTCCTTGACCTTGCTGAGACTAACAGTGTGAGTAAGGTGAATGTGACATATCTTTTTCTCAAAATTCTCAACTGTTTCATGCAACTAATTCAACAAAAATTGTTTCACATCTTAAAAAACAAAACGAAACAGAAAGTGAAAAAGGAGTTGCCTGCAAACTCAACAAAAAGGTCAAAATGATGTTTTTAACTCAAAGTTTCTAAAGCTTTATTGATAAAATGATTATAAATATATATAATCTCTTTATTTCTACTTTCCATTAAAGAGCATAACACTGTTTTCTCCTTTGTGTAATAGGTTTATTAGTTATATCTGTTTTACAATACTCAGGGAAGTTCAATTAAGATCATAGACAATTATCCATGATAAAGCTCATGGCAGAAACTGTAGATTGAATAAATGCTGACACGGGTGCATTAAAGCACATGCCACTCACATAGCATCAGGTACAGCTACCCCTTAGGTCTAAAGATTCAAATACTCCTTTCAGCACTTTGGCACATCTCAAGTAATTAGAAGCCATCTGCTGAAATCTTCTATGTTCAGTCTCAAACAGCCATCTTGAAATGGTTGGGGCTTTATGTCATGCTAGAGGGCATACCTTTCCCTCCATACTGAAGTTGAAAGAGGCTTCAGACAGTGAGTAAGAATGAGATCATGCAGAGAAAAAAACACTGCTAGGAGTTTGACCTAGATTGTCCAATTAATTGTCAGTGAGTTAAAACAATGCAAATTCATTGAACAAATAAATATAAATCCTGTAAATTAAAGATGAAATGTACGTCAGTTTGGGATTCAATCATAAATTAAATACTCCTAATAGCCAATTAAAATAAAATATCAGGAACAAGTCAGGCACGGAGAGATGGCTAAGTTAACCATAGAACTAGCAGAATATGTTTCGACTCATCCTGTAGTTGAGATGTAACATACACCTACTGCATACAATTAATGGGCACAGAAATAAAAGGACAAAATCAAGAAGTCAGAGTTGGTATCCATGAATGCAGTGGGATATCCATGAATGCAGTGGGATACAAGACCTTTTAAGGTCCCTTCCAATGCAAACGATTCTATGATTCTATGGAAGAATTTGCAGAGCAACATTAAAATACCACTGCAAACCAGACCCATGTGAAAAGTCACTTTCCTAATCTTCTGGATGGAGAAGTCACAGAAATGGGGCTGGAAACTGTTCTTTAACACCTGTGTTTCAAGAGTAATAGCAAAGCCTGATTATTATTCACTTTATAAGACAGGTATAGGCATAAGGAATAAAACAGATCATGGCGGTATACATGAAATGACTAAAAATACTGGCAGCAAAGCCTGCTTTGACTGTGTTATCAGTTCAGTGATTTTTTTTCTGTAAGATGTATAGAATACGATAATTGTATTTATTTAGATTGAAAGGGAATACGCCATAAATCATAATCCCCAATTATAAAGTTGAAGAACATTTCTGAGTGCACAATATTAATGGAGATCAAAAAGGCAAATAACCCATATGTAATACATGATCAGTGAGAAGTAACCTCCAGAACTTCCATGTAAATCAGTTAGTTATATGGCACACTGGGTCAAGGTTTTGTGAAGCAACTTCTCAAAACCATAAAAATCACTTGTTGGAACAGCTGAGTCCACAGTGCCTATGATGAGAAGATGTTTTTTAGTATTCCTAAGTTATTCAAGATGTTCCTTTGGATGGTAGCTATACATACAAGCATAACAAAGTTATTTAGAATGCTCACATAAGGAAAGTATCACAATGTGGCCCTAAAAAAGCACATAATGAAGTCTGTGAATTAACTTCATTTCAAGGGGCAAATGAGTAGTGTCAGTCTCATAAAGCCTAGATTTTTCTCTATGCCACCCCTGCTACAGTCAGAGGAACACTGAAAAGCTGGACATGAAACAATGTATGATTAAAAAATGAAAATACTATTGAAATTATTTTAACTGTGGATGAAGCACATTTATCACTTATGAAATAAGAAAGGACAATAATGATATAAATACTGTTTTGGAAATCCACATAGCAATTTATTTGAATATGACTGAGTGCAAAGTGCTCAGAAATACAGAACATTTTAAGAATAATTGGTGAATTTTGTAAACGGCTATTGGGTTAAATTCACTTCTTACAACATAATTTGTGATTATAAATAATTGTCAAATTAAGCAAAACTTAATACAACTGTCCGTAGTCCTTTCTTCATGCAGATTTGCTCAAGTATACCTCAATACAAATCATGCAGGTGCATTACTCTTTACCTGTTCAAGGTAAATCTCTTAATTATACAGATTCCTCCAAAAAGTTCATCTTCACATACTCAAATCACTACAGCCATATCCCAGTTGTGTCTGTAATATAAGTACTTTTGGCTAAAGTAACAACAAAACCCATCTATCTGGCACCTCAAATTTAAGCTATATCACAGTGTTATTTGGTGAAGCCATTAATACATCTGTCGCTTCTCAAAAGAACACAAAACCATAACTATTAAGTTCTGTAACTAAAAGTGAACTAATCATATGTACAAGGGGGTTTCTCTGATAGTTCGTATCTGCTGCTTATAATCATAAATGTATGCAGCTAAGCCCTGGCTGAATCTTATCCAGATCTCTCATACTGTCCATACTGCATAAACATAGCCTTCCCCATTGATAGTGGCCTGGAAGAAGCACAAAGCAAATCACAGAGTTGATCACAGAGAAGACAAAGGTGTTAAACTCTCACAGCTGCCCTGGTTTATAAGGTACAAACATTATATCCAAAATAAGGAGCCACTAAGTTGAGCTCACTAGCTGGAGGTCTAAGGCAGGAATCCCCAAAAGACATGCCTTCAAAAGGCAAACGGGATCAGATCTATCATTATGCTCATGGATCAAAGTCCCAAAAAAGCACAAACACACAGTGTCTCAGTAATTCGGTCAGTAGCTTAAACTGCTATAAAGGAAAAGCTAAAGATCTGCTAAAATTGCCTTAACTCTGAAGTTCTGTAATTAAAAGTGAAATCAAATAAAGAAACAAGGAGCAGATGTTGGTTTTATTTCTGTATGTTGATTTTATTAAGTAAACATTTCCCCCTCCCCTTCCCCCAAGACATCCTTTGCTTTCATTTATTTGCTATGCTTCCTATTATTTTCTTTTCCTACTAAACAATTGTAATCTTCAACAGTACAATGAGGTAATTTATGTCTAAATTCTTGTCACATTTGGGATTTTTTCATTATGTATTTTGTAACTGTTTTAGCTGATTTATAACTTTTGTCTCAGATGTAAAATTGAAGTAGAATATAACCTTTTTTACTCTACTCTGATTAACACCTGTAAGAACACAAGAGATATACAAAAAATAATTTTTTTTTTCATAAAAGAAAAAAATTCTCTAATTACTTTGTTTTAGTAAGCTACTGAAGATCTCCCCTGATAGGAATTAAACTAGCACCCAGTTGGTGCTTTATTATCTCTTCAACAAAACGATTTATTGTTTGTAGTCTGAAAGTAAAAGAGAAGGAAAATTGCATTTTTTGTACCAATAGCAGTAGCCCTATCAGTTCCTCTGAACTATTCTTTGAAGCTGACAATGAACAATACAGTAATGACACCAGAAATAGTTAACTCTAACAAAGCTGCTTATACAAAATCTGTGACAACTGAGATCATTGTACCTCATCATGATTTAACCTTAGATACTAAATCTTATGTTTCTTACCTCAGCATGACTTGCTGTAATGTTCAAATTTAAATTTATTTCCTACTCTACAGTGTGGATGTAACTGAATATTTTTAATTTTTTGAAGGTTTCGAGCAAATAAAGTTTAATTAAGTAGGAACAGGTAAAATACATTTTAAAATGTCAGGAAGAGAGAGTTGCAAATCCTTTATGTGCGTATGTAGGCTATAAATAATAAACTAATTTTTAGATGAGTTATTTTTTACTTCAATGAGAATTTAATGCTTTGTTTTTATACACTGATTAAAAAGGCAAGAAGAGAAACCCAGAAATAGGGTTGAAAACAGGCAGAGGAAATTTCTATCAACCTGTATAACTAAAACCAAATCTGAAAGATGCATACATATGTAAGCATGGTGCATTAAAAAAGAAAAGAGGTGTCAAAAGTGAGAAGGCACTGCAAATATAGTAAGTTATTTTATTTCCAAACTTGCAGCCCATTTGTAGAACAAAAACATCCTTCAGTGCAGAGCAGAAGATGGTTCCCTCCAGCAGTGAAGACAGTAGAATATGCTGAATGGGAAAGTCAAGTACAGCTCTTCCCCTATGCTCTTCAGCAATTCCAAGGAAACTGGAGTAGAAAACAATTACAACACTTTCATGATGAATATTTTATCCAGAAGAATATTTTTGTAAAGTTTGCTGGGCTGTCTCTTGTGGTGAACTATTAAACAACTGGCATTTCTTTTGATATGGATAAGCTGATTGTAAAGTTTCTGATACTCTGTCATAAGACAGACAAAGAAGGGAAAACACATAATGATCATAAAAGATACTTGTTGGTACAAACTTGAGATATATCTCCATCATGGATAAGAAATGATCAGTCATGCATATTGCTAGAAAAATCTTTTATGCCAAGTTATAACCATCATGTTTTTCTACAGCCTCATTATAAAATGGATTTACTTAGGGATAAAACAGTGGCTAGCACTACTTTAAATAGATGACATATAATCAAAATATCGATCAGTAGCTATACCAATCACAGTGTTAATTCTGGACATCAAAGACAGGAAAATCTTAAAAGGAGCATTCATACATGTGCACACTGAGCTCAGCAAGACATTCTGAAATGTTACGATTGGTTTTAGAATACATGCCTTTTTACCAACTCATTAGTGGTTCCCTAAGACAGGAAGACTTCATTGCCCAGGCAACCACAAGCACAGGAGACCTATTCAGCTACCTGCACATAAGAATCTGGTATTATTTCAGGCGTGCTCTGATACCTTAGTCCTCACTGAACTTGTAAATAAGACATAGCACCTCACTGCATGTGATCTCTGCCATACTGCAGTGTAAGCTAAGCTGGAAGTCAAGCAGGATGCCTTAGGGCATCCCAAATGGTATAAGGCACCTGTACATAGGCAACTGAATCAAGATGCTGTCTTTCTTGCTGGAAGCACATTCATAATGGTGAATTGTCAGACAGTGATCTGCATAATGCTTACTCCAAAAGTTTTATCTCTTGTAATATTTAGATAATCTTTGTAGCGTTGTCCAGAAAAGTGTGGTTTATCCTCTGCAGTTTTAAACTAAAAAAAAATCATAGCTTAGTCTATAATTGCTTACTCATTCAAACTTGAAATAATTAAAGATATTTAAATGCACATAGCCTAGAATGAAGTTTCTATTTTTAATAGACCTTTATTTTTAGTAAAACTAGGTAAAGTTAAAAAAGGAACATTGTATTACTCGGGATACAAGAAAATGGACTATACTCAAGTATAATTTTAACGTTATGTCCTATTGTGAGTTGACCTTCTATTCTCCTTAACCCTTTTTTTTTCATCAAAGCCACCTACACTCACTTTGCCTTCTGTTTCTCTAATCTGCAATTATTTATGTTTTCTTCATGCTGCTCTATCCACCATGGGAACAAAATTGTATTTGGTGAAATACAGAGCTAATTATACCATGAACCCAACAACAAAAAGGCAGAGCAGATGTTACTTCAGACGTGCTAACAGTCCCTATGCTTACTGCACACATAGTAAAGAACTGAACAATATTTGAAAATGTGATGGCTTTAAACATGTGGAAAGAAATTAGCACAAAACTCAAATAGAATGACATACTTAATAGGCTCTAAAACATTTATTCAGTGGTGGTATTCAGTATCAATTTTACAGGAATTCAGTGCACATGTGAGGCTATTTGTGGGGTCAAATATAGCACATTACATAATGATGCTCAATTTCTTCTGATCTCAGTTCCCATTTTTTTCAGTATACCTTCTCCTCATGCATCAGAACCTCCAGTTCTAGCACAAAATTTGTCCATTTCTTTATCTGTGTGAACATTTTCCAAAAATAAAACAAAAACTAGATCTAAGAATAAATGTATAGGCAAACATTTTTTTTCTAGCATTCTCTTTCTGAAATCAATACAAGAGCTGCAGAGCGAAACTTAACAACAGAGAAAAATATCTGACACTAATTAGAAACACAGGTTGTTCCTTTTTGTTTTAACTTAGCTTTTGTGTTTATTTGAAATACAGGAACAGTAAGGATGACTGCACACCAGTCTTCAAGCCCATGGTCCTGTGAAATTTAATAGAACAAGTGAGGCTTAAAAATGCAACTGTAGATAGAGATGATATAAGTGCAGACTTTCAATACTCCTAAGTGCCAATCAACCTACCAGGCACCTCTCAAGAATAACTGGGAGACAGCTTGGTATTTATTATAAAGGATTTACTAGGATTAGAGTGTGATCTCTCAGCAACCTACATCATAGTCTCTGCAAGTAGGAGAACACCATGATCACAATTTTCCCCTCCCTTGCTACAAAACTTCTGCAAGACTGTTTCTTCTCATTCTCTACTGCAAACTTCAAAATGGAAATTGAACCTATAGATCCTGGAACTCAAATAGAATTGGATTCAAATGTTCTCTCCTAAATCTTCACCTTTATCACTGAGTAGAAGAATCAAACAAGTAGGAGGCGATTTAGGATAACTAGTAAACCTTTATGACAAGTTTAACTCTTGTAATTAGAACTATTTTGCATACACAATACAATTAAAGTTTGCTATGTCAAAGTTTGCTGTCTCACCTCACTGAAGAGGAGTCTAATGGCTCCTCTGAGTTGCTAAACCACTCTATAACAAAAGCAAAACAAACTTCATTCAGTAAACACATAGTACTCCCTTGTACAGATATAAAAGTAGCAGGACATCAGTCAAGCTTCTGTATAAAAATTGAGACTAATATCACAGAATTCAGCAAAAATAAATTTGAATTATTAGCTGCTAGAGCACAAATTACATAATTGTGATAAATCACTTTTCACTAATGTGAAACATCTAATCAGAAAGGGTACCTTCCCCTCAAAAACGCTGATGATTGCCACAAATCTAATTGAACTCTACTAGAGATTTAAAAAAAAAAAAAAAAAAAAAAAAGTTAAAAAGATGTGGTCATTTTAATTCAACTTCAAATTGATAGATGCCTGAATAAAGAGTATCTCACCATTTACAAATGTTGAGAAACATATCTCTAATAAGACATATATCTGATAACATACAATTTTACAGAACTGGTTAAAAATCATGCGTAATAAACTAATCACAGTGCTCTAGAAAGGAACATGTCTTTAACAGCAATCTTCACAGTATGAAATCAACAGAGCTTATGACATGTGGCTGAATAACCTAAAATTGTAGAATTAAAAATAATTATTGATAAAAGATAAGACATAAAACCTCCCTAGCTGTTTGAATCAAAGAATATCAGGGGATGGAATGAATGTTGAATTTATGTTGTGGAAAATTGGTCCCAAGTTGGTTTTACACTTCATCAGAAAGCACTTTTGTCTTGTATGCAAACAGTTAATGAAGCATACCAAAACTGCAACTTTTTTGCTAGCGCTAGTGTAGTAAGATTCACAGCGTATTCCATAGTTTGCAGAATATTTAAAGAAAAACATTATAGACTTTTCATTTAGTCTTTTTTGTTTGTTTGCTTGTTATAATGTAGAAACCTATAATTTTAAATGAGATCTCTTGCATTTTCAAGTGCCATTATACATAGCCTTGTATAGCCCATATATACAACCTGCAGTACAGCCTTTCAAAACTGAAGCATTCAATTTTTTTCCTTTATAGGGTATTTTCAGAAAAAAATAAAATGAATGAATATCTGATGTCCTAATAAATTTTAAGAATACTGGATACATGACTGGATTTAAAATTTTATTGTTAATTTTTTTTTCCTTAATTTTGTTTTTTCTCATGCAGTTTGAAACAAGAAATTATTCCAAGTGTATCACAGTCCTAACTTCATATCTTCTGTGTAGAAAATGGGTAGCATAACCTCTTGTACATCAAAACTGAAAAACTGAAATAAACATATAGAATGGGAAACATTTGTCTTCAGAAGACTCCATTTCACGCTGAAGTTTTATGACTTGCGTATCAAGAATTTGTCTACAGGATTATATCCGAGTATGGCAAATTGCTGTATTATCTCAACAGTACAGTGTAATGATTAACTTTGGAAAATTAGTGGGGCCTATGTAGCTGAAGAAATGATTTGCAAACTCCAGTCAATCACCACATCAAAAAGGAATTCACTATTGCAAAGAAAAGTTGGATTAATGCTCCACCTAAAAAGCCTAGAAGTGGTATAATGCAGGAACTGAATATACTTATTTACTTAAGGATCATAAAAGCTGTTTTATCTGTGTCCAGTCTATATCACTTGTTTTGTTAAAGAAAACCCCATGGGTAGACCAACGTAGTAAAGGCTTCATACAAATATAGGTTATACTGAATGCCTGGACTTAAGAAAATGAGCATAAACTGTCTTTTGTCACACACTCTCATCAAATAGGCCTATTAATAAAGAGAAAATACTACAAAATTGGGTGGGCCTTGCCATGTAAATTACCTGACATTAAAATTATGTGAGAAGAGAGTACAGAGAGTCGCAGATCAACAAGACAGGCTGAGGTGTATTTCAACAAACACTGGAGAAAACAAAATTATTAACATAATAAATGGTTTTGGCATTCCATTTACAGTTAGCACTGAGAAAGTGCATAACATTTTAAGTAACAACCATCAGATGAAGTTTTAAGGTCTGTTTCTATCCTTGGGTGGCAATGAACTAGTTTTGAGGTAGCCAGATTAAATACATAATAGATGTAAAACACCTTTCCTAACAGTTTTCTAGTAGAATTTGCACATTTCCATATGACAACTGACATTTAGCTTCTTAGTTTATATTTTTATTATTTTTCCTGCCATAATATGCTGATATAAATCATTCTATTAGGCTTCTGATAAACTTGCTTATATTTTTAATACAAATTCACGTTATTTCATTTTGAGCAAAACTTACACATTCATCTGAGATTCTCCAAAGGTAGCAAGCCCAGAAGGGTAAAATCTTCCATTCCTATGAAATGTTTGGTAAAGTGTAATTTTACAGCAAGCTACTTATAGCATAGGCAACTGTACTTATATTTGAATTTGTACAGTGAACTTATTGGACCTCATTAGCTAAAAAAGCTTGGCTTGATTAATGTTTTAAATCTTTCCAGAAAGCTCAGATGCAGAAAGAAAATGGAAGTAATTCAGGAAACACTACTCACTCCCTCCGAGTCTACACTGAGGAACTGCTTCCGCCTGGTGCTAAGGGACATCATGCTGATGGTGGTGCTGTCTTTCAGATGAGATGTAAAACTGAGTTCTGACAACTTGCAGTCATTAAATATCCCATGGCACTTTTCACAGGAGTACATGTGTTAACCCATATGTCCTGGCTATATTCCAAATGCATAATTGCATTCTGCCTACCTAAATTCCCTATGCAGCTTCAGTAGCATGCAGTACTATTTATTCTCTTTCTCTTCTCTCTCCAACACTGCTCTTTAGCTCCTCTGCACAGGTACAAGGAAAGCCACAGACACACCACAATCCTTCACCTTTAGCTGGCTGACACAAAAGGATCCAAGGTGCCTTAGATGTACAGCACAATGCGCAGGAAGAAAAAGGGTGCCTGGAGTTCAAGGAAAAAATACTAGGTGGGGTATCACCTAAACTAAACAGTATAGAAGTAATAAGGACAAGAAAATCTCATAACTGTTATCCTCCTCTATCTGAGATTTCAGTACTCAGCAGTTTTGAAAAATACATCCATTCCTTTAGCTTGCGCAGTCCCAGACTTTCGTGGACTTGTAAATGGACTGGCAAGCTTTTTAAGATTGCACTCTGGGGCTTAAATACTTAGGTTAACCTTAAACTTCACATAAATTCCACTCTTGGAGACAACCATCTACTCTGCTAAGCTGAAACAAGGAGTCATTTCAAGGTCCGTTTCTGTATTTTACATTTTGAGTGTGTAGAAACACTTATAAAACATGAACATGCCCTAGATGAGACTCCTGATCATCCCAATTACTAAACCACACAATCATTCTTTCTTTTCTCATTAATTGTGTTCTCACTTCTTCATAGTGCTCCTGGTACAGAAGGAGTGAAAAAGACAGAGAGAACTCAGACCAGTTACCACCGCCAATTAACAACAAAAATGAGCAAGAAAATTTTGCTGTATTCATATGAGTCGTATTTCTTCAGTGATGCTCTAGGCTACTATTTTTGAGCTTACATCATTTGGTGAAACTTCTAGTGGTTCTGTGCTTTGTGCCCAGTGCCATATACTTTCAGAAAGAGTATAGACTGAATCCAGCCTTAAAGACCAGTGACCTTGTCTTTAGGCTCTACTTTGTGCAGTCAAAATGGAAACAATTTGGGAAAGATGAAATTCTTCCTGACAGTTCTTAATGCTGATGAAATCAAATTATTTTGGGTTTTTCAGGATTAAAAAATAAATAAAAATAGAACTGAGCTTTCCCTCTGGGTTTTCTATGCTTAACTTGTTAGTAGAACTTAGATTTTTGTCCTCTTCAGATCCAGGTCTGAAAGGGATCTGTCCAAATGTACTTTTTGGTATAGGACATACAACTCAGTTGTAAAGTATTTATACCAAGATACACTTAACTGAAATTTTCAGTTTATATGATCAATTGCCTCCTTCACTATAGTAAAAAAAAAAATAGGCTAGTCAGCTGTCCATAATGATTTATGTATTCCTTGGTACTAATTTTCTATCTATCCCTTTCTAAGCCCCGGACTCATAACTTCAGCACCTCGTGAAGTTAAATGATTTAAACACGATTGATCTTTTTTTTTTTTTTAATCATCACCATTACATTCCTATCATAAAAGCAATACAATCAATGATGCAGAAGAACTGAAGAACTACAGTAAGTTTCTGCTTCTGGTAAAGCCATCTATAGTCTTACTCTTACCATTAATCATAAACTATATTCTATTGCATGCAGAATGGATCAAACATATTTTCAGGGAGGAGTCTTAAATCTTGTAGCCAGAATTGCTGGTAACATTCATAGCAAGTGGCAGAGTTAAGTGAGAGATCCCACCTTCACATGAGGTTCATCTTTACTCACATCTTTATTCTTCTGAACGAACCTGCTGTCGACTTTCTTCACTATTAAACTCACTGTACCTTGAGCTTTTTGTACTCTTCAAGGAGGACATATACTCAGGTTATATTGATAAGCTCTCAGAAAGTAAAAGAAGACCAAAACAACCTCCACATACTCAGTGAGCACAACTGCATGAAATAAATGCAGGTCTGATGGATGTTGAATTAATGTCAATGACATTTTGTAATATATGACCCTGATTCTCCTTTCACTTATGCTGCTGTAAATCTAACAAGAAAAACACTCCTTGGATTTTCATAAACTTATTCTGCTCAAAAGCTGAAACAGCTAAGAAAGAAGCAAATGTTCTTTATTTAAATATTGATTGTGCACTTAGGAAATTAAAATAGTAGCATGCATATACTGAAAATAAAGATGAGTTTTCATATGTATTAACTTCTGCCAGCTTATAGGCTTAGAGAGAATTCTAACTAGCTCGTCTAAAATGAAAACATGAATATTTCTAACAAAAGGGTTTTGTACTTGAGGGGATTAAAGGTCAGAAAGTACCTCGGAAGCCTTTGGAATATCCTGCATAGAAACAGGTTATTTTTAAAAAATAATTAAAAAAGCCCTTTAATATAGAACAACAGACTGTTAAACTTACAATCCCCTTTCTTCTTCTCCCTCTGACATGCAAACACCTGACACACAAAGGGAGTCACATTCAGAAGGAGATTATGATGCAATGATCTCGTTGTGAATGTTGCATTATGGCTTCAGCATCACCATAAGAGCTCCCCTGGCACTTGTGCTTACAGCAATTTGAATTTCTCTGGCAGCTAGGTATGATTTGTGACATATTTCAGCCTTGCTCTTCATTGAGGGAGTACACTAGCAAGCACATGAGGTATTTACCACGGAGATTGGAAAGAAGAAAACATAAAGAAGAATGTTTGAGAAACATTTTTCTTTTTTTGGAGAACACTGATTTTTAGCACTTCCTAAGCAAAATCACTTTGCGCTTTTTAGTAAACATTATCTTACTACATTGTTCTGTTTTGAAGATTCTTCTATTCATTGTCAATTGAAACCCTACTAACTCTAATGGCTATTGTAAATACATAAACCACTAGCCAAATGCTCCATGTGGGTGCATCTTTCAAGTATCTTTCAATCAATGTACAGTAGCATGTGACATGAGTTAAAAGAAGTTCACCTGTACATTTTTCATACACAAGTTAAACATCTAAATTTCTCTATGTATTATGTTTGAAAAAACATAATTATCTGTTTATCCTAGAAAATACCCTTAACTCTTCTGAAAAATAGGGTCATCTGATAGTTTCATTTTTGGCACTGGTTCCTTAAAAGTTTATTGAGACAAAGCCTCTCTGTTTAGAAAAACTAGTTCCCAAAGCTGAGCAGCTATAATGCAAAGCTTGCTTTCAATATCCCTTCTGGCATAAACGTAGTAATAAGTATCTCTATGCAAAGTTTCTCTAAAAGTTTCTTGGTCTTCAGACTAAACGTTATCTCAACTCCTTCCTCATTCCTGCATGTATGTACTGTAGGTAGGCCCCAGGGAACACAGACAGCACCAAAGCAAAAGCTGCACTCTGAGCACAAGCATTCAGGGAACAATGACAGCACTCTGGCTGGCTTTGGCATGAACTGATGAATGAGAAATTTAATAGTGAGATATTGCACAGCCTACAAAGAGAAAACCTCCATTTAACAAAGAATTAAGGTTGGCCGGGTTTAGGCTAATAAGGTTTGCACTTTATCCAGCAGAATGAATCCAAACTTCCATTCACATGTAAAAATAGCCTATCGATTAAAGCATATTTCTTCCTCTTTGGCCCTGTTTTTCAATTATTTTATTTGAGACAATAAGTTTGGCAAGCTGTTTTGTTAACATTGTTCCTGTTATTTTAAAAGCAACTGATTTTATGGCCTACGGTTATCATTTGATACTTAGAATGTGTACATGAAAGAATGACTAGGAGGTGTCAGGTGCACCCCTAGGACGATAACAACATCCACACAGTCCTGGGTCTTCTGTGAGTAGCAGTTTCTACCTGAATGGGTGAGAAACATTCTGTTTTACTTGCAGATGTTTGGTATACAAAAGGTAAAGTGTAAGACACAGTTTAAAGATTAACTGTGATCTACTAAGTATCCTTAACTCAAGGTTCCAAATATAAGAAAGAGATCTTCAAAACGTATTTAAGAAAATAAATAATTTTTGTACTTAAAATATAGGGCATGGGCACATACATGAATATATTATTTCAAGTATGTTTTAATAACTCTGCAAGACTTTTTTTTTTTTTTTTTTTTTAACTTCATTTTAAAATATTATAGCTACACAGTCCTAAGAAACTAGCGGAACACCCTGCACTTGATTTATAAGAAATTATTGTAGTACATCTGGAATATCATCAGGTTTTTATTGATCTCTAGGAGAAAAGGTGGAGCGGTAGCACATATTAAATACAATCATATTTCAAAAAAAAAAAAAAAAAAACCCTAACATGCTGTAGTGATTTATTGTACCTACGCCTGAAAAAACATACTTCAACTGCATTGTCAGTAAACAATTAAAAAAAGGAAAGCAGCAAACTAACAAACTCCAGCATCTTTGAATATGAAACTAAATAAATGGAACTAAATAAAATACGTGGATTTATTTGACCTACTAATTACTGTTTCATTTTTAATATGACTGTATCTCCTACAAAAATACAAGTCATAGACACAGGCTGTTAAAAACTTGTGTGTGTAAAGCAAGTTTAAAACTGAAGATAATGAAAGATTATATAAAGAAAAAGAAATAAAAATCTAAACAAGATATATTTAGTGCCTTTCCTAAATTAAGATAATCAGTCTATTTTGAGAGCTGGAAATGAAAAAGATGATTAATATATGAGAATCCACATCAGTTAACTTTGGCACAACTCACTATATGATAATGTGACAATTTTCCATGAAGCTGTGACACAATATATCACCACATACCACTTTCCAGAAGAAATAGAATTACATGTTTTTAAAATATTTATAGTTGCACAGATGGAAGTAATTGGGAACAACTGTTTTGTTTAAACCAATTTGTTTAAACCACAATGTTTACTGTTCTCCAGCAGTGGAGACAAATTCTTATTACACTAAATATAAGAAATAGTCTATATGACTAGAAAATCCTCATTTCAAATTGTAAATCCTCACTGACTGATAAAGAGTAGTCAGGAGCTATTCATGTACAGGAGATAATGCTCTATTTGCACTGCCTTACTTTCTCAAATGACCCTCCGATCAGTGCTGTGATAGTATGGCAAATTCACTGCAAGTTCACTCCAAAGTGGAAATATCATGCCACTCTGATATAAAACAACTTTTACAGTTTAATGCTTAGAAGTGTTTACACTGACATCACAAAGATACCATTACTATAAAGACACATCTTCTCAGCATTTTGGTTACATTTATCAATATATTTTGATTTTACCGTTACTGTGTACTAAGAAACTACTCTTAAATGTGATAAACAAAATATCTCGGATTCATATTCATATGTATAAAGAACATATAGGTATGTTTGTACAATGAATTAATCACAGAACAGTTAAAAGCAATGACCAGAAAATGATAAACTCGCACAGAATTTATCAAATCATTTATCAAACACTTGAAACGATTATTGAGTCATCTCTGAGGTCAGAAAAAAAAAAAAAAGTATAGATTATTTCTGCATCTATAGTACTAATTAAGCCAGAATATTTAAATGTAGTAATTGAACTCTATCACACTTGTGTCTTTTTTTTTTTTTTTTTTTGTTAGCTTTGCAGAGAAGGAGCTAGTGTCTTACTCATTTCAGTTAGCAAGAAATTTCTCAACTTCTTTGGGTGCTTAAGTGCAAGAAAATTTTATACCCCATCTTTGCATATTATTTTATCTTTCAATGGTAATTAACAGAGTCTTAATCTGCCTAATGTTAATGACCACTGTTCTTTCTTTAAATCCCAGTTAAACCAAGCTTATTAAGGGCCAATTAAAGGAAGTCTTATGTGATCTGAATAACACTAAGATCAATTTTTAATGCCATAACTCTTTATTTTGAATGATAAGTGTGGAAAAAAAACCTTTTCATTACATCTTTTGTCTGTCTTAAAATAAACTGTAAATGGCTACTGGGATGGATGACGAATCTTTGAAAAAGTCAGAGAGAGGTGAATTTAATGAAGTGCATATTTTCTTAAAAAAAAAAAAAAAAAAAAAAAAAAAAGCTATATATTACTGTTTCCATTCCTGCCCATTAAAAAGAAAACATTTTATTAATTTCCATTTATTTTTTTCATAAAGTTATAGTATAAAAATGGAACGACCCTTTACAATAATTTTCCAAGTTGAAACAATGTAAGTGTGCATTCAGTAAGTTCCACATGAAAATAAAACCTTACTTATCATTTGAATAGGAAACAGAATATTTTTACCTATATGTGAATGAACTGTTAAGAGTTTTTGGTTTGGTGACAGTCAGTGTTTCCTCACTGCTTTCAGTGAATACAATTTTCAGCTCTGGACTTCTGGAAAGTTTGTTGATTCCTCTCATGTCTAAGGTGACCCTTCTACAGACGCTTTGTTATAAATTACATCGCACTATTTCTTACATTTCTAAGAATTCACTCCTTGCTTAACTTTACCATTACTTCCCCTTCATCTGGACAGAAGCAGTAATGCAATCTGACTGTTGCCCCCAGCTATTAAACAAAATATTACTACTACCACTACTATCTAAAATCCAAATACCCTAGAGGCAACTTACGCTGCAGCAGGCCACTACAGGATCGGGTCTTTACATATTCTGCAGCACAGCCGACCTAACTCCATGGTGACAACTCTTAAATTCTGAGGTAGCAGTTACAAAATCCATGGCAACATTAATTCATTATTGTCTCTAAAATACTCTTCACCCCCACTTTCCCACTCCCGCACAAACATATTCAGCAATGACTCATAGCAGTGAATATCACTCACAAAAAATTGATGGCTATTTTTAACAGTAAATCCTGAATTATATTTTTCTCTGTGTTCCCCAGATAATTTGGCAATAACAGCCTCTAAAACAGCGCTACACAAATCATCTTTTGTCCTGATACCAGCACAGAAGAAATCTTGCATTTGGGCTCTCCAGCTTTTAGTGTCTCACTTGCTTCACTCTTCAGCGTATCAAGTTTGCAAGTGCTGCATTCACTACTCCATCTATCTAAACTGGACTTCAGCTTTGACATTTTTTGTCCTTGTTCCTGGCTACAGAAGACAATACAGCTGTACTGCAGCTGTGAATGCAGCTATGAAAACAAATTTTCCTTCAAAAATGAAAGTGGAAAATCCTGTGGCAGTGAGATTACCAGGCTTTGCTCTAACCAAATTCATCTGATGCTCCAACAGCTGTCCTTGCCATACTGCAATGGGAAAGCATACTATTTTTCTAAAGTAATTATCAAGGGATGATGAGGGGAGACAGAGAGGAAACAGAGCACTGTAAAAATGATATCAAATCCCAGCAAAACAGGAAGTGGGCAGTGACGCTGTAAAGGAGTACTCAAAAATTCAGTTCTAGGTGAGGTCATACATTAGTACTGGCCATAAAGAAATTAGGAAAATACAAATAAAGCAAGCTTAGCTTCATCACCAGACATTCACATCTGGTAATTTGGCAAATAAGCTTTTCCATATGAAGATAAACAAAAGACAGATGACCAGAGCCTCAGCCTGCTGTGTGTACATCTCCATCTGAATGCTGCAGCAGCAGCAGTAAGATACAACAGCTTGCCAGTCACAAAACAAAAAGAAGTATATTCAAAAGTATCCTTAGCTTGCAGGCACTTTCCCATTCTGATACATCTTTCCCGCTTCTATTATCTTACTACTCCTCCATCAACATATCTTACCATCGTCACTGTCACTGATTATTAAGCATCAGTTCTGGATTTGATGCCTTTGACTTCATGAATTTTCCTCCCATTAAGACTTCATTTATATACCAAAGAGTCCAATCCAATATATGAGTGAGTGATACTCCAATGAAAGCGTAGTTGCTCAATCTGTACAACAGCAACTCCGTGTATGCCACACAGTAAACATAACCATCCTGGACACGAGGGATGAGATATGGTGAGCTCCACAGAGTTTATAGCAAATATGTAATCCATAACATGACCTGCTTTTAGCCCATGGTGCATAGGATGAAAAACTAGTTTAGACCTTCAGTCTGTAGGCGCTAAAGACATGGATTTCTCTTCCATCTCGTCTTGCCCCCGTCTCCCCAGTTGCTAATCTAAACTGCTGGACATATCTCTTTCTATCTAGATCTTCCTTCTACCTGTTTCCTAAACACATCTATGACACTCTGTACATGCAACTAGGGCATGGGAGCTATGGATTGTAGGTTAGTGTTTTTTTCTTTTTCTCCTAAGAATGTATCACAATTGACTGAAGTCATTATTACTGGATTCATTAAGGATTTTTCACAGCAATAAATGAAAAAAAATTCCAGCAAATTTTAACATCTATGAAAGGCACATAGGTCTCCCTTTGGTAACTTTTGCCTTGCTATGAAAAGGAGGAAAGGGAGAGGCACACTCAAAGACCTTGAAAAGAACTGAATCCTACAACAAATTGAGAATTTATTGAATCCTCTGGTGATTGGGTGTAGCTGGGGAGCCTAGGAAGATTTTCAGTGTTTCAGAAGCTTTGCAGTGTTAATAATACCAACTATTTAAATCCCATGTCTGTCTTCATTCACTTGAGCATCCTAATTGAGTGTCCCTTTGAATAATCTGGTGTCATTTTAAGCTGCTAGCCACTCACACTAAGATGAAATCCCCCACTGTGGGGTAAAAACATCTGCATGGAATTCATGTATAAGAAATGGTACCAGTTAAACTCCTATCTATGACTCATTTCAAACTTAGTACATATAGAGCAGAAATGAATTAGAGAGCTCCACATAGGTTATCAGATACAAAGTGGGGGAAAATAAATCACGCAATAAAATAAGAAAATAAATAATTTTTAAGGCACAATTTTTTGTCATCTAATTCTAAACACTAGTTTTAGAGAAGATGTGCTAGCAAATTAACATCATACGTAATCTATAGGCTGCTTTTGGGTAATTTAAAGTTCTAATGTGTATTTGTTTTCTGTATAAATTTATTATTATTCTCAATAAGATACTCTCAGCACAATAAAAAGAAGGACATTACCAGCAGCGTTTTCAATCATAGGGGCTATATATTCAAGAGCAATCAATAAAAACCACACAGGGCCTGACAAACAACTAGTCAAAGGAATCATTTTTCTCAGATACTTAGCAGTATCCTTTTAAAGTAATTGCTTTTGGTCAACGTTACTCGTTATCATTTGGTCTTCCAAAATAGAATGGATTGTCATTTCCATTAATATTTCAACTGTCTATGTAGGTTTTCAAAGTGCATACTCCACAAAAACAGAAAAGGGAAGGGATGTTTGTTTCAACTTCAGTCAACTAACAAAGAACCCTAAAATGTTTTAGAACAGGCAGTGCCATGTATGGTGAGCTATAAAGTAATTTAAAGAAAACAATTACAGAATATAAGATATAATCTGTCCTCCTTTCACTCAGCAATAAACTGTTAACTCTTATCAAAAACAAACAGAAATGACAGACTTTGTCCCAGTCAATCAATGCTAGAAAATAGTATTAGCAGACAAATATGCCCAAAATGCCACCTAAAATAATGAAATTAGTACTGATTAACTATTATAGCTTGTTTCAGGATACCACCGAAACCTTGCCTGTGACAGCAAGGAAGTTGATGCCTTGCACTAACTGATCACTTAAAAGTGCCCAGAAAACACTGAAACTACACAGCATATATATATATATAAATGTACTGCTGGGATATCAGATTAGATCATGCAAAGCAGAGAACGTATCAACTGCCATAGTAAGGCCTCTGAAACTGTCTAGTTATGCTTTGTACTAAATGTTCTGGCATGCTGCCAAGGCGCTTCCAAACATTTCTGAGTTCACTTTTCCAAAGAACTCTTTTAAAAATCAATTAGTAGTGAAAGTCTTTCAAATGCAAGTGTTTTAAAATGTCAAGCTTGCATTTCTTTCCCCCCCCCTCCTTGTTGTGCATCAATGGCAGTATTTTGAAACCTTTCTATTAAATTGATCATATTCTCTAATTAAGCCTGTAAAGTGAACAATATGTGCAGGCAGTTCAAAATGCATATAACAAAAGGTTCATTCTTCACAAATAAATAAATAATTAAAGCTGGGGGAGATGCTGTAATTTTCTTAAACAACGATGCCCAAGACATCTGTATTGATTTCAGGGTGATAAATGTTCTCATCATTACAAGGCAACTGTAGAAGAAATGAATACTCTATTTAGAAATTCCTGGATTGGGATATTTCAAAACCGTGAGTGTATGAGCATTTCAGAAGTTCAATTATAAGTGCTGAAAAGAGTAAACATGAAATTGAAGCTACTATTATTCATCGAAATACAGAAGTAATACAAAAATGAAATAAAGAACATAATCTGTAGGGCTTTCTGATTATTAGAAAAACATTATCTTTAAGGACAGGAACTTTTAAGTGTAGCACAGCAAAGAATGCGCCTAGGCCTTCCTGTTGTGTTACTCGTGCTATGGATGATATCCTTACTACATACAAAAGAGTTAAATGTATATTTTGTCCCTATGCCACATAATCAGTTTTCTCTATTTCATTCAGTTAAGTGCCCAAAGGTTTACATAGATAGCAATTGATTGAAATCAGTTCTTTATGTGTAACACATTTATATTAATTGGTTTGTCCTTTCAAGTTGTGTTTATCTCTTCATTTCCATCACAGTTTCAAAGGTCACTCAGTTCCATTTATAAATCCAACATGACAGAGATTAGCAAAAGAAAAAAAGGAACAACTAAATGAATGCATCATCACACAATCACACATCTCACAATTCATTTATCATATTAATAAATAATGCTGTCAAATGCTTACTGGTAAGTTTGTTTGCTGTCATCAAAATATTTCTGTCAAGATAACTTAATCAGCACTGTTTATGCATTGAGCTAAAAATGTTACTGTAAAATATTGAGGATCAGCATATTAAACATTCTTCCTCTTGATCCATGTCTGACTGCACACTCAAAAGTTCTGTGGGCTTTGTTGTTGTTTTCAAATCACTCCATAGTTGTGTAGCAGTAAGTACAGCTATTCGCGTCTCTACATCGGCAACACATTCTCTTCTGATTGTTGAGATAAGGCAGCATTATGAAATCTGAGATGTGACTGGAATTGCTAACAAAGGTGCTCTTACCTCATGGTTAGGAAGGGTTTGGAGAGGGGGAAACTGCACTGACAGAGAAAATGCTTTTTTTATTTAGGTTACTACATTAAAGACTGCATAATATCCAAGAGCCCAAAGTGCCTCAACTCACTGTCATCTGAGAGATTCTGGAGTAGGCCTCTCTTGTCTTGTAAAAGAAGAGAAACAAAAGCAATGTTCAAAATAGCATTTTTCTTTCTGTAAATGGTAATTCTGGTTGTTCCTCAGGTTGATTTACTCACTGTGCATTAGGAGAAGATTCAAGAAACACTGAAATGTAATCTAAATCTCAGTAACTGTCATGGAAAGTCCAGTGTGCTAGAAATCTAATTTTTTAGGCCTCTTCCAAAGTTGCCCAGGTGAAAAATTTTCAAAAGGATATGAATATCCAGAAAGCTTGTGCTCCTTTCTGGAATGCAGTGTGCACAATTTGGATCTCCAGTTTCAGTGAAAGTCAATGGCAGTGGCAGCATCAAAGTCTGCAACACACTACACTCATATCAAAAATCTTCATCTCAAAAGAAAAAGAAGAGGCATTATGGGGTCTTTCTCTTCCAAAGACAGCTGTATACAGATTCTGTCACTGATAGGCACATCAGAGAGCAGGAAAGAGTCAAAATGAACAGGGAAAAACTGTAGCAGTGAAGAGATCAAAAGAGGTTATTTCTCCCTGCTACTGTCCCAAGCATCTCCCTGGACAGCTTGTCCCCACGACTTGAAATATCTGCCTCCTTCTCAACAACCTACAAAACCTCATGCTGGGAAATGCCAAAAAATGCTTTCCTATTGTAAAGATTGCCTTTTTCTCTTTCATCAGGCAGAAAGAAACAGAAGATGGTCTCCTTTCTTGTTAGAAACAATCAAGAAAGTATAAAATGTTGTCATTGATTCGAAGTTTTATTTTCAGAGTGACAAGGAGGGAAGTGCTAAAGAGAAGAACAAGTGAATTTGAACAACCAGTGACCTGAAGGAAAGACAACAGCCCAGCAAGATTTTTCTTTCCATGATGTAGTATTTCCAGGAGTTTTAGGTGATTTTTGTAGAAGTCCTGCAACAGAAACGTATGGGAGGAAATAGGACAACACTATTGGTGATTTTTTAATAAAACTGGCACCATTTTGGTGAATATGAACAGAATCATCAGAAAATAACAAATCCGTATGTATTCTGTGCAGGATGTGGTTTTCAAAAAAATACACAGATAACCCAACTTGAGTTGCAGTGTTCTCAAAACTAACATAGCATTAGAAGTATAACTACCTTACTTCTTCAAATCCTAATAAAACAATTCCTATGCCTCAGAGGAATAATCTCTTTTAAAATAATCAACATTTTTGGAAGCTCACTGCACACTGTGCCTTGATCACTTGAAAAGAAAACCACCATCTTTAGTCTTCCTCTTTTTGTTCCTTATGCAGATTTTGGGCCCCTAGCCCACAGATGACCCCAAGGAAGTAAGTACACTTCTTGGCTGAACAGTTTATCAACAGCTTGAAGTGACAGGAATAGTGATTCAATCCTGCATTTCAGCATATCAGATGTAGGCCACATTCCTCAGTCTGCAGAACCAGGGAGGAAAAAGCTCCCTGTCGCATTTGCCCTTTCATAGAGATGGAAATATTATTAGAAAGGACATAAACAGACTAATTAAATCACAGCAGTATGGCTGAGATGACAGCTGGTACAGCGTGTGACTGAGCCGATCCATATCTGTGAGCAGGAGGCACTTCACTTCCAATCCATTCGCTATTAGGTGCTCTCAGGCTTGCTGTGCAGACATTAAATAATAACATATCATTTCCAAGGCTAAAATGATTCAAAGAAATAAAAAAGGATTCTAAGCAAGAAACCTTTTGTGGTGTAACAGCAAAAAAAGAGGGGGGGAGGGGATGAAAAATAATCATTTACCATGCAGTTCTGTTTTTGAGATAAAGATGTAATAATGCCATTACCTTTCATCAGCAGGATCCTTGAAAATCAACACTCTTTGCTTATCATGCTGTGAAATACAAATAGAGCTAAAGGCATGGTCCACAAGGCACTGCTGCAGCTATATTAACTAACAGATCTGCCCTTTGTGAAAGAAACCGTATCCGTTTCATTAGTGCAGACTCTAATTCAAAACTGTTGAAAATGAACTGCACATACTGTTTTAATAACAACATTCCTAGTCGTTATCAAACTAGTAATTCTCTCAGCACTGAATAAATGTAAGGTTCTGTGTTTCGATTATGACCTGCTGTTAAAGAAAACCATATTAAAATCCTTTCTGTCCCCTCCCGTCTAGTCCACCAAGTATTCCTATTGTCTCCAACTTCATTGTCAAAAATACACAGAGACTTTTCAAGGTATTATCAGCTGTATATTATATTACTCAACTTTCTTCTTTGAGCATGTACACAATTAAGATACATAACCGGTCAGTTGTGCAACAACAGAAAGTCGCTGTGCTGCACTTCGCAAGTGTTGAACCCAGATGTTTTTCCTTTCCTAATGGAAAAAGATAATGCTATCCCATACACAAATGGCTGGGTTCAATGAAATGAATAAACTGCTTCCGCAACATAAGAGACTGTACGATGTTGTGAAAAGCTGGATTTATAAGAGCTCACGATGCTCCTTCCTTGGCTTGAACAGAAAAGCCCTACAGGTCTTAAAAGAACGCACCTTGATGTAAAAACGTGTCCAGGCTAGTCCCATGTCTGCATTTTAAAAATAATAAAAAATTAACCTGCCATATAAAAATATGAAATATGAAATAATAGGTAGGAAAAAAAGAGCTGGCTTTCTACAGAAGTACATATTCCTGTTGTTCTATTATATATATCTAGTATTTGAGTTTTAGACAGGAACAGTACTGGTAGTCAAGAACCAGGCTATAAACAACAAATAAGATGCCCATTCTGCCAATCTTAACCTGAGCAGGCTCAGTGCTTTAGCTGAATTGTCACATTAGCTTAGAGAAGCAGGAAGAAATTCTAACATCTAGCATAAACTGCCTGCCTCTCTACGAGCCTGTACCATTCCCTTGTTTGCATATCTTCCCCCCACCTTCTGTACATATTCATTTATTTAATATAAAAGATCCTCCTGTTTTACATTCTAGATTTTACAGCAATGTGACTGTAAAAGCTTCAGTTATCTGCTTTATCATATAGATATGCTAATGGATTTACTGACTGTAAAAACTTGAAGCTGTGAGACTTGGAGGCAAACTCTGAGGCAAGGGCTCTGTAACCATATGTAGACACAGCTGACACCATTGACTGGAAAAGGTTTGTAAGATGGAGGTTTTAATAACAGTTGCAGTCTGTAACTTTCTACATACTGTAGATGCCTGACTTAGAAACTGTGGTTGCCCTTCCCAATTACCGGAAGAAACCCTGAAAAACTCAATGTTCCCTTGAAAACAGACACCACAGTAGGTGCTTCAGCATAGGTAGATATTGTATGTGTGCAAAATACAGCTTTTGTCTCTAGGAAGGAGACTTTGTATGTACTTTTCTCCAGGATATCTTGATTAAGCAAAACTCTGCAGGATTTATCTTTATTGAGTTATCTTTAAGCCTCAAATGAGGTATTACCTACTTCATGTCATTCTGGCACACTAGAGTAAGAAAGGAAACACATTTTTAATTCCTCACATACTGTTACAAACATTAAAGAAGCTTTTGTTGGTCCTTTGTGCTAAGTCTGAATTAAAACAATAACTATATATTTATTCTATGTCTATCTCTCTATACAGAGAAGATTTTTGCTGCATAATGTAGCATGTTTACAAGTCCATAACACAGGAAAGACAGAATTAACTACTACTCGTTAACTACTCAGCAAAATACAGTGTGTATTACGCTTAGATTTCTAAATATAGCACTTACAAAGTATCATGTTTATTAACTGACAATATCAAATAATGATAAAACAAAACTGAATGAATGCGTAACAATTTCATTATTTTCACACCAGGCCCTAACAAAAATAAAATGGCTCGAGCAATAAAACATGTATATTGAAAAAAAAAAATTCAATTGAAAATTAGATTATCCAACTATTTATCCAACTACAATTATCTTGCATGGAACAGGAAATAAAGTAAATGTGATTCAGCAATATAAATAGATTTTTTTTTTATTAATCTTACAGACAAGATACAATTAATCACTTAGATGATCCTCATACAACTGCAGAGCAGACTCAAAACACAAATGTGTTTTGTACTAAACTTCAGTGGATTTAGAAGCCTGCTCTCCCAGTACGTCTTGCACTGGTAAAAGCATTTTGTAGAACTGATGCACAATCAGAACAAACCTGAGAGTATGTTCATTTTCTGGGTGAACACCGTCTCACTTTGTCTCAGTCTCTGTTTCATCACTTCTATGCCAATGTCTCGGGAAAGATGTGTTAACTCATTCAAATCTTTTTCCAAAAGAACTTAATCATCTGCACCACGAGATTCAGTTATTCTTCACATAACTGCACCTTCGTAGTTTTAAAACTAAGTAAGCACTTTTAAGGTGCAATTTATCTGACCTATGTTTGCCGTCCACTTTTGGATGAGATGGATCATAATTTTTATTTCCTTCTGTTGAATCTAAGGGGAGTCTAAAATGACTAACTCGGATACAAATGTATGCATTCTTTTAAATGAATCCTGTAGTGAGAATTTAATACAGATGAAGTTCTCACCACCATAGCACAATTGACTGTCCAACAGGACAGATTGAATCTGTGCTAGTAATTCCCTTAATTTACTAACTGGTGTTCAGATCATAACATCCAATCCGTTGCCTTGTTTAGAAAATTTAACAATCACAATTAAAGGGTAGGGAAGCAGATCCTGCAAAATTATGAACTCCGCTGCCAGATTAGCATTACATTTAGCCATGAAATTCAAGACTCTTTCCGACTTCCATGAAGAGAAGCAAAATTCTTAAAGTTTAGTGACCTGGCTACACCTAAGTGATCTGATTCTGCTCTTCTGTACATTCCCAAAAGAAAGCTTTATGAAAGTATTCCTTTAGCTTCAAATGCCATGTTTTCAGTGTACCACATTTGTCCTTAAGGCTGTACAATTATGCCTTTCTTATCACCTCGACAACACTTTTCATGCATAGATCTCAAAATTTACAGAAGTAGATACCTGTCCCTGACAAGCATTTGTCTTCTGTCCTATGTTGTCAAAATTACAAGTACAGTCTTGTCTTTTAAAGAATTATGTCAAACACTAAGCATTGCAATACTGCAAAAATATTTTCAGCCTGAATTTGCTGCTTATCGTATTTTTACTTTTGTAAGAGTAGTTTTAGAAAAACGGACACGTTCATCCACCTAGTGGATGTGAACACAGATTCAGCTCACATTAAGAGAAAATCATACATTAATAATTGTACGAAAGTAGAAAAAAAGTAAAATTAGCGTTCTGTTAAATAAAAGAAAAATTCTTACATATGAGTGATACTGTCACTGAACTGGAGAGAGTTTTAGAACAAGCTTGCTCTGGCTTTTTCACCCTATGATTTGGAATCTGCTCACAGTACTGCCAGCTTAACCAAAAAGGATTAACTCTCATATCCAACTGAGAACACAGATAATTCTCAGTAATTGGTAAAAAATGAAGATGAATGGGACTGAGAGATAAGGAGCAATTAGCTCATCAGCAGTTACAGCTGTGCACTCAATCCGGATCCATCTCTTGAGTCTCGGCCCCTTTTAAAGAACCCAGGCAGAATAAGCACAGGACACCCCCTCCCCAAAAATTGCTGTACCTGCCCATCATTTCTCTCTCTTCCATTTTATTTCTGCGCTATACAAAGACACCTGTCATAGCATTCTGTGTAAATTACTACCTCTCCCAGGACCTGTATCTACAGCCAATCTTCTTTTTACACTTTAAAAAAAAAAAAAAAAAAGGGAAAAGGGAAAGGAAAAAAAATGGAAACCAAATGACTACTGTAGACACTCTTAAGTTCCCTGTCAATCGTTTCATTATAGCAGCATCATCTGTTTGAAAATATAAGCAATTCCCTCATCTAATTATAGGGAGGATTTGAGGTTCATTAACATTGCCAAGGCAGAGAATCAGATGTGCAACTGCAGAGCTGTGCTCAGTGGCCTGCATTCTCTGTTTCCTTTTATTTGCTTTTTCAAGGTCTCCAAGACTTTTTCCTGAAACCATAAAAGTAATTCTTTCCTTCAAAATAGACATGTGTGTTTAGAAAAAGGAAATGACTGCATGTTGTACTGTTCTATTACTGGGCAAGGTCACTGGAGAAAAAATAATTTAACTTAAATCATTTTATCTCTGATTCTGGATTAAAAAAAAAAAACAAAAAAAAAAACAAGCAAGTAATCATCATTACTTATGAACAACACATCTCAGGAAATCTTAAGACGCGTCTCATAATTTTAAATATTACAAGGCAAGGCGGGTGAACAGGAAACCTAACAAGAAAACCTCTTAAATTTCAGCACATTTGGTGGTTGTTTATGGATTAACATGCTAGCCAAGTGTAAAATCTTGCTTTGCATTTCCTAACTGTGTTTAGAAACTGAGAACACCAAAGTCTTCACAATTGCTTCACTTCCTTAAAGAAATAATAGCTTTTTTTTTTTTTTTTTTCTCGTATGAATGTAATTTAAACAATGACATTTTCTTAGGACATCTGTTTTGTGATCACATTTTGAATAGATATGAACTCATTTCCTACTAAGCAAGTAATTTACTATTGTTGATAGTTGTTTACGAGTTTTATGAGTCAGATTTTAGCAAGTGGCAAAGGCCTTTACAAATCCTTGGAGTATTCCCTAAACAGTACGCACAGTATATTCATTATATAAAATGTCTGGGAAGTATAGACTGTTCTTCACTTCCTACCATGTTGTAGAATGCAAAATCTAGCTCACAGAAAGAGCTTTAAACACATTTACATTTAAAGGCTTCTATCTTTTGTGGCTGCAGGTTAATGAAGTACAATTGCAGGGCAGTAAGTACTTAAGCAGCAAGGAAATAATTGAGGAGCTCTACCTATCGTTAACTTTGGAGTATGAGATGGTAAATATGCAACTGATCCTAATAATACTGGAAGATGTTAATATGACAAAGAGCAGAACCTCTTAAATGAAATTTAAAGTTTGACCTTGTCACTCTCTTTCTTTTAACTCTGAAATTAAAACCAAAACCACAGCATAATCTTAGAAACAATGCATTTTGTTTGATGCCATACGGAATTCATTTTTTAAACAAGAAAACATTAATTTATCTATCCTGCCTATTGTATGTAGAATTGCCACTAAAGAGAACCCAGGACATTTTTCCTCCTTATCTGCAATGTAGCTCATATCAGCCAAGCTGTCACAAGACAGTACTTGATATAAACAAGAGATTGCAAAGACATCGCAGTAATCAATATTAGGATGGCTACAGTATGGAAGCCCCAACCACTGCATATCATTTGTCTCAGCATCTATTTCTATGACCAAATGAAGCATTAATTCAAATCATAAATCTATGGTGATTTAAATCTGGGAATGAGCACCTGCCTGCTTTAATGATTTATTTTGTACATTTCAGTAAGCAGGAGATTTGTCCATATGAACTGACAGGTCACCTTCAGATGCCAGTAGCAGACTGTTTATCACCATGCAGACTAGCATCTCATCTTAGCAAGTAAATATTAAACTAAAAGAATCCAATTGATTGTGGATGGGGGAGAAAGGCGTTGCAGCCATATATTTTACTCAGTGTGTTAATACCTCACTCTGATTCCTCTGTAATTTCTTTTTTTTCTATCCTTTCTTTTCCCTTCTGAAATGGTAATTCTGGTGGGAGGATGCAAGCTCAAGGTTACCATGCAAAACTGAGAGATATAAAATAATTACTTGTTAGTATCATTGGTTTCCTTTAACTCCCTTCACTCACTAACCTTTTGGCCACTGCTTCAAAAGATCAAGTTAATAAATTTGTGTAGTGTTCTGTGTAATTATACAATGTTCATTTACAAAAATGACTTCTGTAAGTCACATTAAGCATCTGATTAAAACCAAAAGGCAAGACAATTCAGAAGTAAACAAATCTGTGACAAACCTGACAATTTGACTCTAGAGCCCATATTTTATTTTTCCTCTTTTACATATATCCAAATATGTCCATATTACACATATATGGATATACACATATCCATATATGTCCAAAAATGAGGCATGTTCAATCCATGTAATTAACATACCATAGTGCCTGTTACACGTGGGATAAATTGTAAATTAAGCTTTTAGAATGTTTTTTTGTTTGTTTGTTTCTAATTTGGTCTGGTGCATAACATCATTTAAAACATGAACAAATAACTGATTACTTTCTTCTGTTTTGCTCCTTCCTCCTGTCAACGTTCAGAAGTTTCAAATTTATTCTTATTAAGCCATAATTTAAATTGTTAATGATATATGGATTTGATAATATTTAATTGAAAAACCATAAACATCTGAAAAAAATGAAAAAAAAAAACCAATCCACCCACACGTATACCCCTAACATGCAACACTTCTGAAATACGAGTTCCTGTCAAGATAATACAATATGCTGATTTTCAGTAATGCAAATGTCAAATAGAGACTTAATGAACCTAATAACATTCTGGCATCATTATTACCAATCATCACTTTTCTGATTCCATAGGCATTACTGACCCTGGACACTAGACAGGATCCACTATGCAGGAAAAAATAAATACAAATCATTTTTGAGAAAATCTCTGTAGGAAGAGTATACTTCAGAACTCTATACACAATCAAGCAGGCTATATTTCCAGATGCACTGCTCATGGAATAGAGACAACTGAATGCTATTCAATGTATTCAGAAGACCAATTTTATTTTTTCAGAACAAAATGAACTAAATTCTTCATTCTGTTAAGTAGGGAAATTAAGTGAAGTTAACAAGTAAGTTAAGGGGCTGAGAAGGAATTTTGACAATGACAATACTGTTACTTCACTTACTTCGTCCTACTAAAATAGCTTGAATACATTTTAAATAGGCAGTATGTGCAAGAGCAGATCAACTATTTAAATCAGGTCTCAAACAATGATTTTGAGATGGGTCCTTAATTATTTTTATTCAGATGGAATTCAGCTATTCCTTCCACAAATCTCACAACTTCATGCAGTTTACACGTTCATTATTTGCAAACTTCCCTATTTCCATAAATAGGCAACTGGTTTATCGCTAGTACTGCCAAGCAAAGTAACACTTCTCTAACTCAAAATTTGAGCATTTTGTTTTGCACTGAAATTCAAATCTAAACTAGCTTTGAGTTCAGGCTCTTTCCCTTGAATTTTGCATTTACACTTTTCACTCCTCATTATTTTACTGTTCCTTCAGCATCTCAGGGTCTATCTGGCCCTTTCATTTTATTTGTTTATATCCACACCCCTTCCAGATTTTAAAGACACCCGCCTGATCTTCAACATTTCCACACTGTCCTCTTCTTTTCGAGAGGACAACTTTCCAAGTAATATTATACTGATCGCATGTGTTGATAACCAAGTACTATCACAATCATTTAAGATCGTTTTATCACAGAAGCATTTTTAAAAGATTTCTTTAAAGGAAAACAAAAATCTGGTTTTCACTTCATGCGATCTTGCATGCATATTGTTGATAATTAAAATAGCATTCCTTGGTGAACTGATTCTTTGTACTGCCACATTACTTCTTAATAACAGCCTACTAATGCTACTGAATTGTACAGAATTACAGTTCATGAATATATTTACTTATATTGAGACAAGTACATAACTAATTAAGACTCATTTCAGTTGTACTTAAGAGATGTAATACGAAAAGCTAAACAGAATTTAACAAAAGAGCAAAAAAAAAAAACCAAAAAAACCCTAGAACTCCTTTTTTCAGCCATTTTATTCCAACATACACCAATCTTGCCTCCAGTCTCCTGAACGTACCTCTTTGTCATTGAATTTCTGTTGCTGAGTTAATACTGTCTCAACATGATAAAAGGAACCAATACAATGAAATGGCATAACAAAACCTTTTACAGCAGACACACACAGATGATTAAAGATTTAATCAAAAACAACAAAAAGTTACCCTCGCTTTGAAGTATGCGTTAGCAAAACAAATCGTCCAAACAAATGAATAAAGTATACTGAAACAATTCTTTCTGAGAAAGAACATGAGTTGCTGATGGCTGCTTAAGAAATGGAAAACCCTGTTAACTACATTTTAAGAATGTTTTTATTAAAATAAAATATGATAGGAACTGCAGAGCATGGCAATAATTTATTGTGTATGTATGTTTTCCTTTTGTCACAGGGCACATGAAAGTATGAAATATTTTCCTTTCAAGCTTGTGTTCTGAATTACCTAAAGTCGATACCCAGCACACTGAGCAGGAGACATTGTTAAATTTCATTTTGACACCATCATCTGTCACCCCACCTGTACTTTGACAAATGAACTCTAAGCAATCAAACCACTTTCCTTCATGGAAAATATTAACTGAAGTCTGCAAAAGTAACCTGTAAAGGAAAGAATGTTTTTGTAATAGTAACAATGCTGAACATGGGTGTAAAGGTCATACACAAAACAAAACAAAACAAAAAAAAGGAAAACTAATATGCAACACTTTACACCAAATCAAAGTTTTCAGAAGGAGGGCCAAGAGGATCACCATTTTAATAAAATTCTTGAGTGTTATGTATAAATAATAATGCTGTATCTGAGACTTACCAACACTTGAATTCAGATCTCCATTTTCAGAGTCTGCTCCATGCTGGTTATTATTTGCATGGTAGTTGGACATAGCTTCCAATTTAATTTTTTTCACTTTCATTGCTTCTGCTATGGCAGCATTGGTGGCAGCTGCTGCTGCTGCAGCTGCTGCTGTCAAGCCTGCAAAGAAGTATGAATAACATTTAATACACATTATTCTATGATTCATCATTATTGTAGGGATTAAGACCGCTACTTTTCCTTCACGCTGCCTATACAGCAAACAGAGAATACTGCAGTGTTCACCATTCCACTCATTTCATTTGAAGGTTATCAATTTTTTTCAAATCAAATGCTACACATCCTATTTAGTTACTTCTAAACATACTGCATCCACCTGAATCTTTACTTGGTGTTCAGAAACTGCAGTTAGAACACAGCCAAAACTAACTGTATCTATAAATATATGCTCTCAGAAATGAAATTTAACTTGTCTAAATGGTCTAAAAATGTCTGATTAAGAAGAGGTGAACACCCACTAAACCACACCTAGGAAAAAACCTTTTAGATGCAAAGTGTTTTTACCATGTTAAATAGAAAGAAAAGAAAAAGAAAACACAAGTCTATAATTCATATTTATGAATAACAGATGAAAAAATATAGACATTTATTTCCTGTTTCCCACATAACATCTAGAAGATGTGGGCCCTCATAAGAAGCATTTTTAGAAGAAGGGTTAGTTAAGCAGAACATTGAGGTAACTACAAGGTTTGTAGAACCTTGGTAGAACTTTGCTTTCCAAAAACTTCAAGGCATTATGTCATTTATCAACAAGAATGCAATCTCTTAAACCTATTTAATCCTTAACCTAAAGCCACCATCAGGTACTTCAAGTGCTTTTCCTACCAAACCACATTTCTTCCATCCATCCATACACAAAAATGTTTTCCAAAAATGAGAGAAGTCTTCTCTGTCTAAAGCAATTAACAGAAAATTTCCAGTAATGCCTTCAAAACTAAAAACAAGCTACAGTTTTTATGCAATGTTTTAATTTTTTTGCTTTCTTCCTTGAGGCAGAATAATTTGTCTGCTGTCTCCAGGCAGTGCTTCTTCTCTCTCCCATCGCTTTGCCCGAGCCTAGGTGATGATGGAGAGTAGTCAGTGTCAAAACTTCAAAAGAGCTATGCAGGAAAAGATCTCCACTTACTGCTTATCCTGCATGATTAAGCAAGGAAGTAGAGATGAAAATTAAAGAAAATTAAATGTAAGACATTAAAGAGAAGGCACTCCACTATGTAAGTGTTATGCAGTAAAGCTACCAACATATACCCTCAACTTGTGATGTCACATGAGTATGAGACCCTGAGACATTTGGAACCAAGATTCTTGCCCTGACAGGAGAGACAGCTTCAAAAATCTCACATTAATTAGTTCAAAGGAGTCTGCTTCTCTGCTTTTCAGCTAGCTTAGGAGGTGTGAAGTGTGTTGCATATCTCAAGAGAAATTAACTCCACTACTTAATACTGGGCCTAGGCTTCTGCTCAGCATAGGAAAAGTGCACTTTAGACGGAAGGACCCAATAAGCAAATAATCCCAAGTTGATGAGGCAAATATTTCTATTATTATTGCCACTCAGATCCTTCTGTTGTCTCTTTTGCCTTCTTAAATGAAAAATAAGTTCACTATTGCCATGTTTTCAGCTAGCAGTGGGGAGAGAAAGAAGGCCACTCAATGGGGAGAAAGCAGAAGGTGAACAGACCTTGAGAAAATCTCTGCCATCATGGAGAAAACATGGTGGCATGAACAGTACCTTTTAATATATGATGTCTTAACTCAAAGTCGCTTTCCCTAATTTCTCTGCATGACTGCATAAGCATTAGCAAACAACTCCAGTCTCATAAACAGACTTCCAACACCTTCAAGTGCAACAAGAATTACCAAGTATGTGATAATTACATTCTGCACCGGCAGATCAATATTATTTAGAAAACTGCTATTTCAGGGAGAAGTACTAAAGTAAAACAAAAAATAAAAAATAATATTAAAAAAAAATCAGAACGTGGATAAACTTCATTTTATTTTAGTTTCTGCTTCCATTACATAATGTGTGTGTTCTGATCTTTAAGAAGATATTGACAATGACATGGATTACTTCCAATGATATTTTTATCTCAGAGGAAGGATATGAAGTTATACATTATACAGATTTGGTTACAGTCCCTAAATTAGGCCACCAAGAAAGGGATAGTGCACCTCTGAACCTGGGTTTGCATCCTGTGTTCATTAAACAATACAATATCCTATGCTTCCTTTTTTTCTATATACACCACTCACAAGCTAAAACTAGCATATTTAAAGAACAAACCTGTAGAGAAATATCCAAATACCAATATATAACACCAATAATTACAAGAGCAGGCCTCAAACTTTCGGTTTTGACTGCACTCTGAGACTAGTTGTTAAGAAATTCCATGTGTTAGTATAAGCACCATATTAAACAGATAATCCATTGGACTTGTGAGCTCATCTGGAAGAACAGTTTTTCACTGAGAAATATTATTTTTCCCACTGCAGAACTGCTAAAATTCACTCTCTCTTTTGCTATAAAATTTGCAAAAATGTATGCATTTTATCCTTTTCTCTGAAGTAGGCTGTAGTGTTTCTCTGTAGAGGAAACCATAGCCTCTGGATATGGACTAGGAAAATAAAACACAGCTTAGATCTGTAATACTTTTTTCAAAACAGTGGTTGCAAAAATAAATGATAATTTAAAAAAAGTAGAAACTAAATTTTGAATTTTATTCTGACTCTCATACACTTGTGTAAGTAATTGAAATGATTGCTTTGCCACACAGCAATTAATTTAAACTGTAAGAATCTGAAATGTCTCTTCTATACAAGCACAAATGGGGGTGGGAAGGGGATTGAGTATGGAATAATCCAAAGAAATGTAGCTTAATCATGGCAATTCTACCTTACAACAGTTTTGCCTTACTGATAATTTTTTGCTATCATTCCACTGCCATAATACAGCAAAGCGAATGGCAAGGAAGGTCCAAGCCAGTCACCAGAGCCCCTGGCATTACAACATTACAATCAAAGGTGCACTGTACAATGAATGAAACAGAGCAAAAATTTCTTGCTAGCACATTGCCCTACCTGTTTCACCAAAAGAGGCCATAATATATAACACAAATACAAGAGATTAATAAGATGCTATGTAAAATCTGTATTTGTCCGTATGTATATTTTAAAATTATAAACTTTAAAGTTCACATGTGCTTGGGTAAATACTTGCAATTATTTCTTAAACTGGTTGTTTGAAAAAGCCCTTTGACCTAAACATTAATTAGTATCACTTCTCTCTTACAGCAAGTAGCCACAGAACTTCCAAGGTGTATGTTTTTCGTTACAGAAATTTTATCATCAATACAAGATAAGTCATCTATAAAGGCAACTGAAATGGAAGACAGAATAAGAATCACACTGAACAGCCACTTAGTTACTTTTTATTCTTTACAAAAATTTATCTGGACAGTTAAAAAGTGTCCAGGCCAAAATATTCAATGGATTAAAGTCAGTGCTGGCTGTCATTAATATTCTGAAATTGATAAGTTGTTTATGTCTGGCATTCTTCCTGCTGATTATGCAGTGAGACAGGCAGCTTTATAAATATCTCATCACTCCATAGACACACAACTTTCATCGACAGTGCTCATGCACAGCTATTAGCAATATGAATCTAACCATTACAAGAGGAAAGAAAATCGAACATGTGGCATTAATACGCAGTCCTGGTTCCTAACCATCTGATAGGCAGATGGTGTAAAGCGGATTCTCCAGCTGAAATGAAGGGGCACATCATTTAAAACCTTGTTTGCATTCTAACTGATATCAGTGCCATATTGATATACATGATACATCATGGCAGTATTTGAACAATCTAGTTTGTTTCAGTCATAAATGTTTACAGCCTTGTTTTTTATCTTTAAAAGCATGTTCTGAAGAGCGTATTTTTAATTTATGAAACCTATTGTTTACTTCTGTTGAACCAGAAGATTAGCAAAGAGCAAGAATATTAAATTACCACAACCACAGCAGTATAACTAAGATGGATGAATAAAGTATGTTTTTTTCAATAAAAGATGTTAGTAAAGGAATTAAAAAATTAGCCTAGGCATTTTATGCATTAAATACACTTATTCATTTAAACCTTACAGCTTTTTTCCCATGTGACATACTTAGAACTTTAATGCTTTATAAAGCTATTCATTTAAATCTCTTACTGCATGCAATTAATCTTGTCCAACAATTTAATTCAAAATGCAAAACATCAGAAAGTGAAGTTCAATTCAACATCATGGTTCTGAAGTAATCTCAGTACTGCTGACAGTTCCTATAGACTCATCAGCAAAAGACTGCTCAAGGTGTCTTGTAGGAACCGCATGAATTTGAATTACAACTCAATTGAAAGCTCTCCAAGCCTTAGTAGGAACTCAAGAACAAGAAGCAGAACACCAAAAGTGTGAATGATCCTTTTCTACAAAGACCTTCCACTTCTGTCACTAGATTACTTTGGCCTGTTGGGTGTGTTTGTTAATTATGTTAATAAAGTTGCAGCCTGCTGCCTCTGCCAAATATAATCATAAGCATTTCCTGCCAAGTTCTGGTTTAATTTACACCCATGCAAATCTAGTGACGACAGAATTTTCTGGGTGAGAATGAGACCAGAAGTATGCCCAGTATGCATGGTCTATAACGCTGAAAAATGAGTGAATGAAACACAATGACAAAACACATTACATCTTCAGGATAAAAAAAATGTAGTGTTTTAAAAGTAAAATGCCCAAGAAAGCTGTCATATATAATGGCAGACTTTCAAAAAGTGTACAAAGTACTATTGGAGACACACAATTTCCAGAAAATACTATTCCCTGCCTTTAGAGACTGCTTTTAAAACTTACAGTTTTTATGGGATGATGATTTTACACCACATCCTATTTGTGAAAGAAAAATATAAAATAAAGCATGAGCAGTCTTCTCAGGATCAAATATGTCTCAACATTCACAATTTGAATTTTATCCCTAAACCTGGTCTGCAGACAAACTACAAAAATATTTCAGTAACTGATTTAACTTTTAACTTTCTTCATATTATTTCTAATAGTAATTGCCATTCCTAATAATCATTCCTAGTAATTATTAACTTCCTCAATATAAGTTCTTTTTTCCTCTACATATACCACATTTATACATGCTTACGGGTACATACAGAAATCCAATAATAAATGTATGTATTTTCACAACCTCTTTCTTTAGGACATTTATACTATTTTCATGATTCCTCATCTTTTCATCATACAACAGATAGAAAATCAAAAAAATGACAGTCAGCAATGTGTTACATTTAATTTAATTTATTTGCTGGAAAGTTCACTCAACATAAACATTTAATTCACTGCATGAGAGGAGATCCAAACTGCATCTAAATTCTCAAAGAAATCCTTTCATTATTCTGCATTAATGTTCAATCTTTCTTCTTATAGTTTATTTCAGTGTCACAGACATGAAAATAATTTATGTATTTTCTTGACTTAATTCCAGATTTCGTACTGAAGTTCTTGCAAAATCAAAAATCTTACTATAATCTGAAACACTCTTCTTGAGAAATAAATGCAGTGTTACTCCCGAAGACTTGACACTGATCACTGCAGATTGTTGCAATGGTTTCATGGGTTTCTGCGGTTCATATGTAGGTTTCTGGTAGCTTACTACACTGCCACCAAGTTATTTCAAACAAAATAGGATCCAACCTCAGTCTCTGATCTAATGGGTGTTTTATAGTGTGATACATAAAACAAGAATGGGAAAGCAATCTTCAGGAGAACAAAGATCTGATTACATAGATTGTCGAATGGGGAACTTCACACTGTACTATAATGTTATGCTAAAATATACCAAGTTTCATTAGTAGAGTCCTTTATGTATAAAGAATTGGTATCTAACAGTCATTCAGAAGATTTATTTTTCTTAATTCTCCTGGATTGATTCTATACAACAATACTAGCATACCCCAGAATAGTCATTCTCTTTTATTTTGGGATAACAACAAAATCCTTGTCTGGCCTTTCTAGTTTTATCTTCCTGCTCAGCTTGATGGTTCAGCATAAGCTGCTCGTACAGATTATTTTTGAATATTCTTAAAATGGATATTAATAAAAGAATCATGTAAATAAATAAAGGTGGAAGGAATAACTAATTCCAGCATTTTTAAAGAAGAATTACTTAGAAAAATTCAACCACGTGATACAAGTGGTGAAACTAAAATGGTGAACTAAAATGAAGTTGCCAATCTTGCACAAACCAGTGTTTGTGAGTCTCAGACCATCTGTTGTTCATCAGAACTAATCAGACCTTTTTCCTGTAACTACTCCTAAATTGCAATATGATTTTTTTTTTATTTTTTTTTTTTTTTTGGTCTGGGTATTGCCTTTAAAATAAACAAGCAAAAGAGCTAAATTTCCACAGCAACTTCCAAATCTAAAAAACTTTTTTACATATAATGTATCCCTGCAATGAATAAATTGCACGAATAAAACATGGACCTAGAAAGAAGCAATGTCCTTTTGATCTGTTTTGCTGAAAGCAAAGAAAACTTAACACTGAGATTTTATTTCAGAGAACTACTGGCAGGTTCAGAAATGGTGAGGAAAAAAAAAAAAAAACAAACAGCAAATGTAATGATTTTATCACCAATAGCTACCATCTATGGGACTGATGGTTATATATCCCATGAAGATATTCTTTACTGTGAATTTATTTCTTTGTAATGAGGAGTAAAATGTATAATTTTGATGTGCATTTCAAATAATGTGACAAATCTGTGATTGTTTGATTGGTTCAATGCAATCATGGCAGAATAAACAATGCACTCTGCACAAATGCCTTGCTATATATTATATTTTTCAGCAACAGTTTAAAATACCACTGGAATGCAGACAGCATCACAACAATACAATTAAGAGGGAACATTCTTTCTTAAAAAACAGCCATCTTTTCAAAAGCAATAGATTCTCAGTTCTCATTCAGCCTATTGCATTATTCATTTCATGTGCAACCTCACGCTGGACCATAAATTGTTACTTTATCTAATCAAAGGCGACTTAACTCCACAGAAGGTCAAAGGTTTAATTTTGTGAAGTATTATCTTACGCTATGAGTTTAACTGAAAAATAGAAGAAGAAAAACAGCCAAGAAACTGGTAATAAATGAACCTTTATTGCCTCAGGCATTGGCCTAGTTAATAAACTTTCATTGAAGGTTTCTTTCAACTGTTATGGACAATGAGGTAAAAAAAATCTTAAATTACAGCCATGTGTGACTTTTAAAGCAGGCATTCTTTTTTATCTCAACCTCCCTAGCTTAGGAAAAGACAAAGAGATTGTCTTCAATTTCTTAACCAAAAATGTATGCTTCTAAACAGATGAAAAAGTGCAGATCAAGCCTTTTTAAAAGCAGAGGTCAGCTTTGAACAGTATAAAAAATACTTTTACTTACGTGTCAAATCTTGATCCACAATCTCTTTAATGGAATAGTATGCAATCCAAAAACATAAAAAATGAGGTATGTGTGAAAGGAAAATATATATACTAACAATATATTATGCTAACAATGATGCCCAGATCCTAACAGACTTTCTGTTTCACATTTGCATTGCTGGAGTGTAATAATGGCTCTTGTTTAACAGAATGACTTATTATGGGAACAACTTCCCTGCACCTTTTGCAAACAGAAGTTCCTTTATTCTTTTTGTGTGTTTTATCTCATTTTCTCACAACTCTGTTCCCTCTGTTACAAGAAATTAAAAGGTTTAACATAATGACAGTTACTGATAGTTATTGGTGTTCCATGAATTTCCCTGATTAGCATTCTTAAATTTGACTAACTGTGATGTCTTTTATTGACACATTCTTTGAGTCTTGTACAGAGAAACGCATTTCATTATAAGGTCAAAAATAGAATAAGAAAATCAGTAGAACTTAATAAAGCTTTGGTCTTCAGCCTAATTTATAACTAGATGGACACAATTAATTAATTGCAACACTGCTACAATTCAAAAATACCAAAAGGACATGTTCATGCCTGTAACAGCAGTAATGTAGCTAAGTACTCATAATCTTTCAACCAGCAGGAGCTTTTGTAGTTTTTTTTTTATAAACCTAATCCACAGCTTGACGCAGATCCTGGGGTAATGGCACACAGTTCTTTGATTAAACTAATATCTGAACAATGTCAAAGAAGCCCGATGCCCCAATGGAAGTCTCCCTACAAGTTCAGAGCTCAACCTTGCAAGCAGAACTGCCAAATTCATTCCTACAGACCAACTGTTGTACAAACACCTGATCTTTTGCATGAAATATATCTTATTTTACTATTCACTATATCTTATTCACTATTTCTTGAAGAAAGTTTAAAGAAAGTTTATACAGGATTATTTATTAACAATGTAAAAATATGCTACATGAATACCCAAAGTTTAAATATTTTTGAAGCACATTTCTAGCTCTAACTTGTCAAGCTTAGATTAAAATTAGCATATTCCACCTAGCCCCCCAAAAACAATCAAAACAACCCTTTGTATTACAACATATATTGACAAATTTTGTAACATTCTTTTGATTGCTGTTTGTATCCATATTTGCAAGTATAAAAACCGTTATAACGTCGGAAGTCAATATAGGAAAAGATTCCAGAAATCTACCAGTTATTTCAAGGCCTGTGTGTCAGTGTTTTAGTGCACAAAGTTAGATGAGAGAATTTTCATGTTTCAAAGAATTTACCTGCAAGGATCGGGGCAGTCCTATCTCCTCTACTACCTTCAAGATCTGCACGGTGGCCATGGGGCTGTTTCTTTTTTTTTCTTTTTCTTTCTTTCTTCCTTTTTTTTAAAGTTTTGTCAATCCATTATACATCATGCTGCGCCAGAGGCAAGGCATAGGGCTAAATGTACTATTACAGAACACTGATAGCAGACTATTGTACTGTGATGCAGAACTGTGATACTGTACAAAGTAGCTGTGATAATGACTTACAGGGAATGCTGAGTTGTCCTGCTTTCAGATTAAAAGGCAGTAAATTCTTACAGACAGCCCTCTCTCACTTCCATGCTCTACTTGTTGCACCAGGTAACGGATCACAGATTCGCACCAATCTCTGGGGTGTGCAATCTTCTTTTTGCATCTTGAGTGCAGATCAAAACACTAGTCAAATCACAGACTTTGGACATTGGGAAGCACACATAACTCTTTTCATGCCATGACAGTGGGATGGTGCGCATGTATCTTCACTAAGTGAAACCATGGCCACGTTATGACTCTGTAGCAAACGATTACTCACTCTCTGACTCGTGGTGTGACGTCTCTGAAAAAATTCATTTTATAACTCAGAATTATCTCATACTCAATAAGTAAACATTTGAGGACCCTGATGGTGTTAAAGGGGAAAATATGCTATTTATTATGCACACATAATCACTGTATTTGGTTAAAATACAGAAACAAACGTGCTGACTTCTGTACAGTATGTACTATATTGATGGAATTGATGCAATATTAAGAAAAACTGAAGCCTTTAGCAAACTTAGATTCATATAATTGATTTTATGTGCTCCCAAAAGGCATAATCTTTGAAATCAAGAGCTGAACAGCAAATTTTCTACCTCAGTATGGTCTAATATTCAAGACTCAACAAATACACAGCTTAACAAGATTTAAGTATGCAACTTAACAAGATCATCGCTGACCAAAGAAATCTTCATCATATCACGTGTGAATGAGAAATTAAGTTTATATCACTAGCTGTACTTTGTAAAATACAAAATTTTATGTTACCATGCTCTTCTTTAAATTGGTGGCGTTAATCAATAGTCAAAATATGATAAAAGTATTCCACATATTTCTCACTTTGCAGGTAGAACTAAACTGTAATTCACAGCAGTTAATTTAATTAATCTTTTCTTCAGGCATTAATGAACAGGCTGTGAACAGATTAGGGTTTTCCCCAAATCTATCTGTTACTGGAAATTTCTCCATCTTGTCAGGATTTGCAGAATAGAGGGATGGGATATGTGTTCTGTAATTTCTCATTACTCTAGGTTATGACCTTCTTATGGTTTCTAAATTCTATGTTTTACAATTCTCTCACACTGAGATTGGCAAAATGGACTGCAAACTTAGCACAAAGTGAGTAATAAAAATAATTGACAAAAATGTAATCAGTATCTAGATAATAACTCTTTTTTTTTTTTTTTTTTCCCCCAGCCACAAGCAATCTAACTTCAGCCAACAGTAAGGTACAATATCAATATTTAACAATTAAAGTATCAACACCCTGACGGAGAACATGTCTTTGTCTTCTTAAATAAAAACATACACTGTCTGCTCCTGTTAGTGATGTTTATTTGGGGGGGATTTTATAGACACTACTAGTTCTCAAAACTCTAATCAGAAAATTTTCTCTAAGGAACACCTGGAAAATAGGACATGAACATTATTATTACACTGTGTTAGAAATCTGACCGCGCACATTCTAATTATTTGATAGTGATGTTTATTTAAAATCACGTTGGAAATCACACAGATAGGTAAGATGGCAAGCATACTGTGTTGCTTGTAGTTTAGGGAATTTCTTACGACACAACTCAAAAGCCTTGGTAGCCACTTCCTATAGTGGCCTGAAGAACATATTAGCTATGAAATATACCAAGGAGACTACTAAAGTACACAACAGTAAAATTTTTGGGAGGCATAAGCTTAAGAGAAAATGAGGGAAAATGACTGAGTTTGTGATAATTCCCTATGATGAATTTCCGAGTTTCTTTACAACTGAATTCTTAATTGGCAGTTAAGCATGTTAAAAAACATGCTCAGTTTTGGGAGCAAAGGAATTACTTTTTTTAAAGGGTAAAGACATATTGCTAAAATGAATTTTCTGATATGGCATGCACAAAACTAAGGAGATATATATTATTTTTTGGCCAGTGATCAGAGAAATGTCCACTTCTAGCATTCTTTCAGTTTATTCTGGTCTTTAATTGGGCATATTTATCATATGTTAAATTTCTTTGCCAAGCTTGAAAAGGAGTATTTGCTCTAACTATCAAAATAGACTTTCAATGGCAATAACATGCCGCAAAAGAGCCACATTTTATCTAGGCTGTATGCTAACCAGTGGGTGCTATGTAGAAAGGTTTCACATAATAAAAGCAGATGAATCAGCATGATTCTGTCCTTGCAGCAACAATATTTAATAAAGATGACATATTATCTATTGTAGACATTTATGTATGCAGCATGTAGTATCATGATCAAATCTGAAAAGTGTACATAAATTTTTCTTTGCTCTTTTCTCTCTTTGCTGTTGACACCTTGCCCTTCTCAACCATACAAAATGCGTTTCAAAAGTGGCAACATAATACTGTCTCTATCACCAAGTTTTTGAAGGAAAATATTTACAAGTAGCTTTTTTCTGTTCTCATGTGTTTGTCATACGAAAGCTTGCACTTCAAGAAATCCTTAGTGCTATCTTATACTTTCTTTGGAAACTGTTACTTTTAAGTATAAATGATTGATATTCCTCGTATGTAAGTGTATGGAATACAGAATGATTTCAGAGCACCAAAGACTGTCTCTTATGGTGATGATATACTGGGATACTGAATATTTTTACTGAAAATATTTCCAGTTTAATATTTCTAGTCTCTTAAATGAGCTGTTTGTTTTATTGATTATATCAACATTTGTACTCCAAACTATCAGAAATATTAACTTATTAATAGGACCAATTTTCATTTCTTTAATCTGGCTGTTGCATCAGCTCACCTCAGTATCTTACCCTTTTAACAAACAGCCAAAATAAAATTGAACTTCAGTTCAATGAAGGCTCCTACCTCTGTACTCTCTCCCACCAAATTGGTTCTTCATTAGCATTGAGTGTTTCACACAAGTGTTAACAGAAATAATAATAGCTGTAGAATGCCAATTGCTCAAAACACATCACCATTTATTTACTTTCTTTTTCACATTCTGTGCATTCTTATGAAAGACCCAGATGCAAAATTACAGAAGATATTTTTTGCTAGCAGTAGGATTGGGCTTTTTGACAGATTTCATAAACAGTTATTTTGGCAGCTTTAGAGATGCCCCTAGGTCAGTCGCTTGGTTGGGCAGCTGATGGCTTGTCTGGTTCTCCTGACTGCCATTTTCTTATGATTTATCTTCAGTTAGTTGTAAATTAAATACAAGCAGATCATTGCCCCCACACCCACAAGACCTCAGCTTATCCATATAGACCAAGATTCCCTTCCAAATAAATCCTTATTGAGTATTAAGAAGAATCTGAAAGGTTACGCTGAAATAAAATACCTGAATAATATCTGAACTGGTTTTGAGGCAGATCCCCTCTTTAAATAAAAATGTGGTTGCTCCAACTAAAGACAGAAGAAAAAATTAGAGACTCCTGAATTTTAATTCTGATTTTACGAGAAGGTATTGGATAGCTTACATAGGGTTTCCCAAAATAAATCAGCTAAGATTTGCACAAAGCTATAAAGGGAAAAGTGCCAAGCATATACTAATATTGTTATCAGCCCTGCTTCAAAACCTGTAAAGTCAAACAAAGTCCGCAAAATGTGTATCAAACTTATCTAAGGGAGAACACAAGTTTAGAGTGAAGTACACACTGCACAAAGGAACACTGACAAAGAAACACTGCTTTCAAATTCACCACAAAACTGCACAATTTTTCAGCCCTGGAGATGCTGACAAAAATTCAAAAGTAAATGTTTTAGATTGTTATTAGTTTACCTGCCATTTTTTCCTTATAAAACAATCAATTTATAAGATACAAGATCTCTTAGTAACTTGGAATTCATTTCAAATCAAATTCAAGTTAATTAAAATTCTAAAGGTGAAATTTCTAGCAATTTTTTCTCACTGTATGATTATTTGTCAAAAAAATGACAGATGCTTAGAGGCTTATTAAAATAAATAAACCCTAAGCTTCTGTTAGTACCAGAGCTAGTTAAATGCAGAATGTGTTCTTTCTAAGTCACCGACAATGCTAACAAGAGAGCATATAATGATTTGACCTTATCTTTGGATCATATTACAAAAAACAGGGCAATAAGAATTAAAAAAAAAACACATAACTGCTGCTCTAAATGAATGCCTCCTACTTTATGATGTTGGCTGATGATGTCAGAGGTGGATGTTGGTGGTATATTAGTAGAGGTTGAACCATCCCACCAATATTCTGTCACATCTTCTTGCCACATGACAGATGGCAGAAGAGGGGCAATCTGACAAAATGGTGCTTGACACAGAAGTGTGCATGAAGGAAAAGTGCTGTATTACTCCATGCAGAAAAATTGTACCCACTGACATTCATCGACACTTGCTTCTGGAGACATTTGTTTCTGGAGACCAAACAGTGGATGCGAGCACAGTGAAGTAGTGAGTGGTACATTTCTGTGGTTGTGACCGTGACATGAAAGACAAGCAATGATCTGAATGGTCATGTACAGTTCTCTCATTGTGAAATGAAGAGACTCTCGATCAGCTTATTCACATAAACCAATGGAATATGACCAGGGAACTGTGTAATGAGCTAAATATTGGCTTCAGTGTGTTGGAAATGATGTTGGCAACATTAGAATATCAAAAGTTTGTGCCAGGTGGGTTCCACAAATGCCCACAGAGGAACAGAAAGAATAACATACACGTCTGTCAGAACCTATTGATCCAATACAAGGCTGAAGGTGCCAGCTTCCTGAATTACCAGTTACAAGATGAGGCATTACCACTACATGCTGGAATTCAAGCAGCAGTCCATGGATTGGTGACACATGAATTCTCCATCAAAGAAAAAGTTCAAGACACAGCCCTTAGTGTGTACAGTTATGTGCACTGTGTTTGGAGATAGGAAAGAGATGATTCTGGAACCTGGACAAACCATCAACTCTGACTGCTACATCATGACTTAGTCAGACTTCCAGAGTCAGGGTGTCAGAGGTGACAGCCTTTCTCCTGCAACACAATACCCATAAAGACTGGAGTACCTTGCCAATCTTGGCTGACTAAACTACAACACTCGCTGTATAGTCCAGATTTGGAGTCTTCTGACTTGCATCTGTTCAGGAAGGTGGACTGTACAGGCAGCATTTTCCTAGCAGTGATGCCATCACAGCTGCCTGAAATAGTGAGTTACCTCAGGTGGTACAGATGTTTACAAGCACAGCATGCAGGCTCTTGTTCATGACTGATAAAAAATGTATAGCTAATGGTGGTTGACTGTGTTAAAAATTAGTGCTTTGTAGCTGAGAATTTGTTCTATCAAGCGATGCTATGCTCTTTGTAACTGTTGTAGCTTCCATGGAAATAAATAGGATGCACTACTTTCAGGGCAACTTGTGTACTTCTAATTTAATAGTACAAAAAAAGACATCAGACATTTAAAAAATGTTCTGACAAGAGGAACAATGTGATTAAGATGTCCCTGCCTATAGCAGGAGTGTTGGAACTAGATGATCTTAAAGGTCATTCCAACCCAAACCATTTTATGATTCTATTATTCTATAATTATTGAACGAGTTGCCCAAACAAGTTGTGGGTGCCCCCTCCCTGGAGGAGTTCTAGTCAAGACTGGAATGTGGCTTTGAACAACCTGGTCTACTGGGAGGTGTTAAGTAAGATTAATACTAGAAAAAAAATCTGTATCAAGAATAAGATGAAAAAATGTCCAATATCTACACTGGTAAAAAGAGTGCATTTTTACCAATATTCAAACTTTATAGTTTTGAAGGAGGGTTTTAGGATATTTGAATTTTCTACTGATTTGCATTAAAAAAGAAGGATGTATGAAACCAATCAATTCTAGTAAGTGTGTAACTAGTGTATTTATATTTACTGACATGGAGGAATGCTTCTGTGTAGCTCTGCAAATTAATAGAAATACCATGAAAGAGACAGAGATACTTGAATTTGTAGTTAGGAAGCTGCTGGCATTGTGCATTACAGTGTAAGTGGGTCAGGACAAACACTTAACATTCAAATTTAAATATAATATTGTGTAACACAAGAAGATCTATAGAGTCATAATGTCTGAATATATTAGGTATGATGATAATATTTCTATTGATTTCAGTCTGTTAAAATAATGAAACTAGATTACGCAAATCAATTCTTGGAATACAACACAAAAGCATGTATTATTTGCTTTGCACTTTCAAAACACCATTTTCAAGTGAGATTGACTGCAACTGTTTTAGACTGTAGCTAAAAACAAGCACTAATTTTCTCTAAGTGTGCCTAAAAAAAGTCCCATAGTATTTTTCCTGCTCTCTTACGGTTGTCAGGCTTAACAATCTTTAAACTACCTTACAAACAGCTTTCTAACATGATTAATTATTTAAGACTCTAGCTCTTACATCATTACATCTGCGGGAGAGGAGGCGTTTCGATAGCAAGATCTACCATTAAGGACAATTAGATAGTGGTCTGTTTCCTTTCACTCACAAGGTAAACTAAGAAAACACAGTAAAACAGTCAAGAACACAGTTTCTGGTAATGTCCTCATAGTTATATCTAAATAAATATTTCAAAGTATAACAAAAGCCAAGACATTGGTTTTTCAGGCTGTCAGGCATGGTATTTTTATTTCCAGAGAAAGAAATGTGCTCTTCTGTGTTTTCAGAATTATTTCTGCTTCAGATGGGAATCAGACTATAATCTAAAACATTTCAAAGATTAATTTTGTCCACTATCACTGCTCCAGTCATTAAAATACGACATTTTTGAGAATGTATGTTACAAAATGAGTGGTGATCCAGGACATGGAGTGCAATCAAATCTGCAAAGCACAAAGCCTGTATTCAAAATGGAACTGTGAAGTAAAGACAAATTTGCACTGTGAATACAGTAAAAACTGTAAATCAGTTCTTTAAAAACAGAAGACAACAGTATGAGCCAAGAGCTGCAGGCATAACTTCCTAACTGGGTGTACAGAATGCTACAGATTTCCATACTGGCATAGCAAGTTAAAGACCTGCAATGGAGATTCACAATCCACTCCTGTTACCAGTAGGTAATTATGCAACAGTATTTCTAATGATGGAGTCCCAAAGCAATGCTTCTTCTCTTCCCAGTGGAAAATATCTTTTGAAGGAAAGAGTGGCTGTGGGATTCAATAGGAGGGAAAACACATACCATAAAATATAATTAAAAATTGTGGAGGCTGCCTATGACAAGAATAACCATAAAAAACAGATACAAACCAGCTGGCTGTTAACAACTCCTAAGTTATAAAAATCTTAAACCTGCTGTAAAGCACTCAATTCGATTTACATAACCACAGAGCTGACATTCCTTTTAGGCTTCTCTGCTGGGGCTTATTTTGACATGTTTTAAGGCAGCATAAAAAGCAACTGTGAAAAGAAGACATGCATCATCTTACATAAAAATTCATTCTAGTCTTAAGATTGGACTTACACACTTAATCCCAGTGACTTTATTGAAACTGGGAAGTATCTTCAATGGCCACCGGTAATTCAATTTTCTAATGCTATTCCTTTGGTGCTCCTATTTTTGATAATGTTGATACCGTGTATACACACACAAACAAAACTACACCTCAACAGCAGTTTAAGTTTCAGTATTAATGTACAAAGGATTAGCTCTAGCAGCTCTAGCACTGCACATTTAGCCATAGATTATGTTGCTTAAGACTGTGATCAGCCTTTGCTTAAAGAGAAAAGCATTCCTTAGGAATGTAATGATGCAGACAGTGTTTTACACAACTAACACAGCTTGCTGTAGGGAATTAAAATAAACAAAATAAAATAAAATCAATCTTACGTTGAGTGAAGTTTTGATGTATAAGTGCTGGCAGCTTACATTGCCCAGAGCACAGAATGAGTTTTGCCATTTAATAATTTGCTTGATTCACTGTGCTGCCTCATGCAGGGCATTTTATGCCTGATTTATGTTTAATCGAGTCACCTGCTTAATGTTAAGAAGGGTCACAGTTAGATAGAAGGGTTATGACCATACAGAGCTTTCAACATCTCCCAGTTCGACATAAGAAATGGGTGTAAGTGTTAGAGGTCAACCTTTTTCTTTTATTTTTATTTAATGTTCTCTATGGAATATTGCATAAAACATTAATGTACCACAAAACCAATTTGATTCCTTTTTGAAACACAGAAGGTAAATATGGATTAGGAGATTCAGAACAATGACAAAACAAAATAAAAGCAATGTGTAATATTAGAAGTGATCATCTATATGTGAATTTCTTCTGTGATTGTAAAGTACAGCCTTACACAAAAGTGATTATAACTTTTCCTTTTAATAGACCTTTTAATAGATACACAATCCAATTAAATTTGATGACTATGAAGAAAAATAAAGATTATAAAAAAACTTTCAGTATAATGTCAGGATTTATATTTCAGTGGAACATTAATTCTTTTAAAAGTGTAAAACTGGACATGAAGATTACCAGCATCTTCCTTCTGATAATACTATGAAAAAATTAATTCATGGAATAAATAATATTAGATGTGGTCAGCTATTACAGGTCAGAGAACTCAGACACATCTGGTATTTATAAATATTTCTGATTCTCTTACTATAACAGCATGCTGAAAATTAATGTGGACATGAAGGAAGGAAGGAAGGAAGGAAGGAAGGAAGGAAGGAAGGAAGGCAGGAAGGAAGGAAGGAAGG